>NW_022900951.1:3412000-3466380 GCF_012274545.1 Fukomys damarensis
GTCTCTCTCTTTGTCTCTGTTAAAGGAACAAGGTACATGGATTTTCTACACACAGAGCTAATCTTATGTTTTCTTTTTGTGGGCCCAGTCTCCCTGGACGTATCAGTTTTCGTCTTTGTCTGAAGTATCACTCAGTACACATTCTTCTGCACCAACCCCCAGATGGGTGGATGGATGTGCGGGCATTTAATCTAAAGTAGAAAGGCCTCATCAATAACACACAACACCTTTCGCTTTCATCTTGCTTGCTTCGTGCCGACATTTGCATCCGGAGCTCTGAGGATTCCCGCGGCAAGAAAAAGAACTTCAAAGATAAGGAGAGCAGGGGAGGGGGATTTAGCTCCGTGCTTCTCCCGCCTGCCTTTCAAACAACAAGGACTCGTGTTCGATCCTCGGTACCAAAGAAAATGCATACGTAAAAGAAAATGCATACGACAGAGCCATACCTGGCCACCTGTTTAACCTGGAAACTCCCTAGGTGGACCACAGACCGAAAGTCGCACACGCGTTGCTTTATATCCCTCCACCTCTGACACATCCCAAACTCACCACCGTGCTGTGCTGCCTAAGAGAGCTTCGGGAGTGCATGGCAGTCAGTGAGTTCGTCACACTCCCTCCTGGGCATCCCATCCCAGGCCCATTTATTTAAATGAAGCCTTTGTATTCCTCTTAAACTCGATTAATATTCACCTGGGACAAAGCTGGAAGAGGAGTTAGAACTGTGGTACTTGGGAGGCCTCCATCCGCTGGACTGGGACGCTCTGTAGTCACGCAGCCGAGACTATTTGTAGTTGACACGGCTTTGCCTTTTGTGGGCTGTTTTTGTTTTTTATTTTTATTCTGTGGAGGCTGCAGGAGAAGAAGCAAAGGAGGCATAGATCTAGGGAAGCTAGCCTTTTACTCCACGGGTGTCACCCAAACAGCATGCACCAAAGGGCTGTGACGTTCTGCGGGGGATAAGCACCGTGTAAAAGCAAATAGCACGCCTTTGAAGTGAGACACGTCTTTCCTCCCAGTGCCTGCTGACTCTTTCCTGGACATGTAGGCGTCCTTCCTGTGAGCTTTACAGGACCCCTGTCAGGCAGGAGACGGTGACCCGGGGAAGTCCTCACATGGGTGCTGTGGGACTTTTGCAAGACAAGGCAGGAGCGTGTCACTTGAGCCGTGTCCCTTCAAAGCAGCCATCCCGCCGGGCGGAAGAGCCCTTTTGGAACCTCTGCAAACACAGTGTCGACTCATACTTGGAGAGATGTGCCCAAGCCCATCACAGGGCACGGGAAATTGGAAAATTCATCAAGAGGAGGCATAGAAATCAGAGCCTCATAATATTAACCTACACTGGACCCTGCCCCGCAGTGCTTGCATTAATGAGCGTTCTGGTTCAACAGATCTTGAGTGGAAGCTGATGGCCCTCATTTCTCAGAAGCTCTTTAGGAGGGGTACACAGGTTGCTGCTAGTCCCAGCACCATACTCTCGGTGGCCTGAAGATTCCAAGTCACTATCCACGGCGGAGCCTACCGACTTCGGTGGACGGATTTTAAAGCAAACGGCAATATGCCCAGGGGCTTTTAAATAATCCATGATTAAAGTTCTCCCAAATCAAGAATCACTAACTTCTCCATTGTCCGTAGCACTGGGGAGGTAGCTCTGAATTATTGTGAAATATCTTTGGATACATTGTGCATTTCAAAGTCAAAACATGACTGTGAAATTATCACCTAAGACAGAGTAAGTATATTACAAGTTATGGTAGGGTTTGGTTTCTTTCTCTCTTCCCCACCCGCCCTTTCTCTCTCTGGATTTTTTTTTCTTTTCTATTGAGTTTTTTGATACTTTTAAAGTATACAGTACAGTCACATTCATCATTGGGATCTTGCACCTTTACACGACAGGTCTTACTTCTCATTTTTCCCCATTCCCCTGCCCTCCCTTCACCTCCCTCCACCCTCCCCTATTTAAAAAGACTTTGTTTCTATTTCCTCCTTTTTGCATATTTTTTTCTTGTCCCTATTTCCTTTCCCCTACCCCTCCTACTTCCCCTACACCTTTAGCCCTTTGCTTCCTATTTCACATTATCAGTTAAACAATTTGGATCTTATTTACACTTTTAGTTTTTCACTCCAGAGAAACTATTTGGTATTTACACATGTGTGTCTTATTTATTTCAATTAAGAATATGGCCTCAATGTGAATCCGTTTTCCTATGAAGGACTCTGGTTTCTCATTCTTTATGGCTGAGTAGTACTCCATTTTACAGAAAAACTACATTTTCTTTATCCCGTCTCCAACTGATGTGCAGTTGGGCTGTTTCCAAGTTTTAGTTATTACAAACTGTGCCACTGTAAACATAGGTGCACATGTCACTGTGATATGATTCTTTTAATTCTTTTGGAAAAATACCCAGCAGAGGGATGGCTGGGTCAAATGGAACCTCTAGTCCCAGCTCTTGATGCATCTCCATATTGATTTCTGTAGTGGTTGCACAAGCCTGCACTCCCACCAACAATGGAGAAGGGTTCCTTTCTCCCCACAACAACGCCAACATTAGTTATTGGTTGATTTCTCCATAGCAGCCATTCTTTGTGGGGTGAGGTGGTATCTCAGTGTTGTTTTCATCTGCATCTCTCCAATGACCAGTGATGTGGAACATTTTTTCATATATTTACTTGCTGCTTTTATTTCTTTGTCTGAGAAATGTCTGTTCATTTCAGATGCCCATTTTGAATTTTTTTTAATTCTTTAAATATTCCAGATAATAGTCCTTTGTCTGAGGAGCACCTGGTAAAACTGTTTTCCCACATTGTAGGTTGTCTCTTAGCTCTGTTGGTGGTTTCTTTTGTAGTGCAGAAGCTTTTTAATAGGATGAGATCCTAGTTGTTGAGCATTTGGGAATTTGAAATCACACCAGATTCCTTAGATCATTCTCTAACCTTCTAAATCCAGCCACAGTTTTCCTTCACCTACAGTTCTATTATGATACGAAGCAATGTGACTGGTAATGACAATGCCTCTGTCATTAATTCAGAGTTAAAAATATGGTCAGCTAGAAACTGTCTGATGGGAACAGAGAGGGCAGTTTTCCCAGTGAAGACTGATTGCATTTTTTTTTTTCATAGTTGTTGATTCAGGGTGTGCAAGCCCCACACAAAACCAAGCAAAAACCAAAAAGAATCCCAGTTCTCATTGGAGACTGCTTATATGCAATAGATGTAAAATATAAAGTTGCTGCTTTGCTTGTGTTAGGCCTGAGTGAATTGTAGGACGGATAAAGAGAATTTAAAAACCTCTTTTATGGCATAAGCACTATTCTTTTCTAAGGATTACCTACAATCCCTTTCTCCTCATCAAAAAGTGCAGCTATTTTCAACTTCAGTAAGAAAAAGAGGGTCAAGACAAGGGCTTCTAAGAAGCAAATGCAGGAACAAAGAGCCGGGCCACCCTCTTGACTTACATAATCCACCAAAGGAGAAATCAGTAGGACTAGGAGAAGCCCTGTGGATGAAAAGTTGGTAAAAGTAGGTTTCCAAGAACCAGCAGGTTCAAACATATTAGCTCTCTCAAAGTTCCTTTGAATTCTATGCTACTTCTATGAAGTCAAGAAATTGCTTAGAAATTCTGTGATTTCATTTTTCTACAAAGATACAGAAATCAGGTTTCATGTATGTATATGTTATGCATATCTTTTTCTATATCTCTCCTTACTCTCTCCTTGGGAGAGACCACCTTTTGACCTGGAATCAAATGGAAGATGAGGAGACTAAATTGATTCTTTCAAAGTTTCCTGAGACTTAAAAAGGGAAATCATCCCTTAACTCGAAAAATTTAAAATAGTAAGTAAAACTGATACAGTAAAAATAAACAGCACCGGAAGGTAGAAAGCAAGTTACTTGATCTTTTATCTTTTCACTACTGGGTACAGTTGTAGGTTTGCAGACGTCTGTGATGGTAATAAATCTGCATAGGTCTAATGAAGGTTATGTTTCATGCCCTCTGACAATATTTTTACAAATGTAGACAAAAGAATATCGCAGAGAGCCCAGGAACCAGTTAGGCTGCATGGATGAAAGGCCAAGTTGAGAGGATAGGACTCAAGAGGTAGATATTTTTAGAAATAGGGAAAGAGATGTTGGAAAGGGGAAAAAGAAGAGGTAGGGGACAAAAGGTGATAAAAAGTAATCAAAATACTACGTATATTATATACGTATAATATAATCTATATCCCAGGTCTCCAAGCTAATTATAATTGTTAGGTATCACACAGTAACTAATACAATAAAATTGGATGGATTCATAGATAGATGAGTGATGACGGATGATTGATAGATAGCTGATAAATACATAGCTGATAGTGGAAATGTGGACAGAGAGATGGATATATAAGGAATGCTCGTGTAGATGTGAGAGGTAAATGCACACAGAGATAGATGACGGACCGAATGATCGATAGATGATCAACGAACAGAGAGATGACAGATTTGATAGATAAAGATGGGCAGAGCGACAGATACAGGACGGGTGGACATAAAGATATACGAAGCAGGAACATCCCCACAAAGATATGTGACGGAAAGAGAGAGAGATCAGAATCTGCCACCACAAAATATGTTACTTTGAATAAGTTTTATTTTGAGTCAAGTTCATTGGATGCCAGGGAACACGTGGGCCTGTCCCGTTGCTGGCTACAAACAAGGCATAAATCTCCTTGTGTGCAGACGATGTAAGTATCCATTTGTAAAGGGGTTCCCCTTTTCCGTTTCAGGCTAGTGATCTGCACAATAAACTTGCTAAACATCTAGTAACTAACGTACCAAATGGTCCTAGGCACCTCTCCACAGTTACTGCCCCCAAGAGCCCAAACTCCTTTTTCATCCAGGCGCTTCTACACGATTCATCATTTCTTGTTAAGGTAGGGAAAGGATCTACGTCGGAAGTGTTGGAGAGAAAGAGGACAGCGAGTGTACGTAAAAATGGATTAAGATGAAATATGGAAACATTCCAACTCCAACAATGATTGTGCTAATTGTGCATTGCAGACATGTGCTAATATACAATAAAAAGCGATATAATCTCTAGGAGCAAACTACTTCTTTTTAGGTTTTCTCACCTGTTCTGTGAAGCTCTCATGTTCATCCAGCATTGGTATTAATAAAGGAACATACCTCTGCCTTCTGTTCATCTAATTCACAGGCCCCAGTGATAATACAAAAGAGGATAGATAAAAGGGTTTTTTTCTGTTTTACAATGAATGATAGATGGTACATAGACATAGTATCTAAAGACAGATAACGATGGCTGGATGGCTGGATGGATGGAAGGGTGGGTGGATCAATGGATGCATGCATGGCAAATTCATATTTAAAGATTAGTGAAACATATCAATATTTGAGAGTTCAGTCCTCAGCAGAGGGTTGCTTAGTAGAACCAAATAAGATGATCTCTTTGGACCTTTTCAGGTGGGAGGGCTAGGGGAAAGGAATAAATATGAGAAAGGGGGAAAAACGGAAACAGTCTTTGTGAATAGGGTGGGGTGAAGGAGTTGAAGGGAGGGCAGGGGAATGGGAAAAAAATAAGAACCAAGATATATCACGTAAAGGTAGAAATTCCCCATGATGAATGTCATCGTATACCTAAAACGTGGTGATAAACTGAATTTTGAAAGTTGATCTCTATCAGCTTCTATTATCTGCCATGTAAATTTACTAATCTTAACAAGGTCTGTATTTTTAAATCTGAGCGAACACCTCCACGTGTTCAAACACTTGTTTTGGTAGAGTTTTGCCCGGTGAACACAGCAAAGCAAAACAGCAGTGGGAAATGAAGCCATGTTACTATTGTTTTCGTTCCTTGGCTATCAGAAAAAGTGAGCCTCCTCTTTGCTTGAAACCATGTTGCCCATCAAGCCTTCACCAGGATCTAGGACCTACGGAGCCCAGATTCCAATAGCAAATGCCTTCACAAATCTTTTTGGTTCAACCAACTTGACATTTCCAACACCCTCGTTTCTGCTGTGACTGTCATCAGAACAAAACCCAACAAAGATACTTCGTTGGACCAGACATTACAAAATATCTGGGCTCTCCTTCTCTTTCTGATTCACCGCA
This sequence comes from Fukomys damarensis, assembly GCF_012274545.1. NCBI lineage: Eukaryota > Metazoa > Chordata > Mammalia > Rodentia > Bathyergidae > Fukomys > Fukomys damarensis. The sequence continues at coordinate 3,418,103 of NW_022900951.1, forward strand.
AACCAACTCCGACAGAGAAAATCTCGAGACTTTGCAACTCAGATTTCTTCAGCTCCAAACGCGCCACCTGGCCACCACTGCAAAGTGTGACAAATAAGTGTAATGAGATGAAACTGTATCAAAGAAAGTCTTAGGACGGGGAGAATGAGCGATACTCTCCTGCTGCTACCTGAATCACTCTGGTGCCAGGACCTCACGCCGGACCAGACTCGGGAAGGCAGTCTTCCTCTCCCAGCAGAACTTCACCGACGTCAAATTGGGACCGGAAAACATGGATGAGATGTGTTCCTTCCATCAAGCTGTCGAGGAGGAGGCTCCGGTTGCTCTTGGAAACGGCCCGCCTCATAATGAGGCTGCTGAAAGGGGAGGGGGTCTAAGGCAGGGGCTTGAGGGCTTGAACTACTCGTTTCCGTAACGCGAGTCCATGATTTTTACTCTTGAACCGGTTTGAGTTGAGCTTCAGCTATCCATGAAACACAATCTTCGGTGGATCTTTATTATTAAAATATCTTTTTAATAGATCTGCCTATGAGCGGAAGTGAAAGATACAAAAGGTAGGCATAGCAGTTTCTGCTTTCTGGGGTCCTACTCTTGCTCTCCTCTCAATGCGGATTGTGTGGAACTGTAAACTGTTCCTCAGAAGCGTTTCTCCTTTTAAACTTACATCGCAAAAGGGGAAAGTTGTTCTTATCTTTTATTCAGCTGCCATTGTACACGTCCGTTTACCTCACATATGACTCACTCTCAAACCTCCAATGTACATCGTTTTTTGTTTTGTTTTGTTTTGTTTTGTTTTTTGAGACAGAGTCTCACTATGTAGTTGAGACTGACCTGGAACTCACTATGTAGCCCGGGCTGGTCTGGAACTCACAGCGATCCTCCTGCCTCAGCCTCCCGAGTGCTGGGGTTACAGGCATGCGCCACCACGCCGGGCTCCTCCAATGTACTTCTCCAGGTATCTTGGCCGACACAGTTGTCATTTCTGTTTGTTCATCGAAAGACAAGATGAGCTCACAGAGAATAAGAAGATGCCATTAGAGGCTCAACCTGAATAGATAACAAGGCTGTATTTTTATTTTTCAGTAGGAGGGATCAAACTCAGGACTTCCCCCTTGTCAGGCAGGTGCGGTACCGCTGAGCTAAATCCTAGGCCCCCTATGCTTTATTTGTAATGAAGTAAATTGTAAACATAGGGTAAATATAGGCATCATGAATAGAGATACGAACTTGTTATACGGATGCATATAAATATTCACTTATACATATTTACATTTCTTCTTATTAATAATTAACCTTAATACTTCCATTATGCCAGGTGCCTTCTACCTGTGAGCTGTGTCTCCAGCCTTTGTTTACTTTTTTTCTCATTCTGATTTTTAAAATCTGTTGAAGTGTGTGACTGATACATATTTGTAAATGTTTAGGAAATAGAATGTGACATTTTTGTTCCAGCATGCATGGGGCAATGACGAACTCAGGTTAATTAACTTACCCACCACTTGAAACTTTGATAAATTTTGATGGTGATTACATTCAAATGCCTTTCTTCTAGTCTGAGACATATATAATGCATTGTTGATAATTATACTTATGCCCTGGTGCCACAGAACTGTAGAACTTATTCTCCCTATAGAAATGTTTGCTTTTAATTGCACAGAAAAAAATAATATATTAAAGGATTATACAGCAATAAAACTAGAGGGTTTAAACAAACCTGTGTCATTTGATCTTTTTTTGCCCACCACACTGCATATATTTAACATTTGTAATAGCGTATTCCAAATTCTTAGGCTGTCCCCCAAAATAAATATTAAATGTTTCAACATACTCAGAGCATACAATTACTTTTTTTTTTTTTTTTTTTTTTTTTTTTTTTTTGAGTATTGGGGTCGAACTCAGGACCTTGTGCTTGCAAAGCAGGTGGTGGAACCACTGAGGTAAATCCCTGGCCCTACAGTTACTTTTTATTAGACAAATAGAACATACTTAACCTGGTAAATATGGTGCCAAATTAATAGATAACATTATTTTTATCTACCTTTTTCTTTAATCATTTCTTTGCCCGTCCGTTATACCTAAAAATAAATTATGATTACATAATTCTCCCTAGCTCTGTTTATCTATAATTTACCTTGCCAGTCTCTCAAGGTTTCTGCAAAGTCAGCCACAGCTGAAGAACCCTCAATAGAGAATAGAGTGCTCATTACAAACCTACTGATTGGTGAGTCCCACTCACCAAGGTGCTAATTCTACAGATTTGCCCAAAATTCCATTCTTTAGTTCGAAGAGTCATGCTATTTTGCCAGGGGGGGAAATGTAACTTTTAACAGAGACTGAATTGGAAAACATCCCTGCAAGCAGGCATGGAAAAACTGATGCTAATTTCATAAATAATTGATTTAGGTCAGGAGGTGGTAGCTGTTTTATCCCCACCATCTTTGCCCCTCAACAGATACTTCGTAAGGTTGGCCCTTTAGAAATCCCTGAAAGGAAGTTATTAGTAATGTTTAACAACTGGTCATATTTGCAAGCTTGTTCTTTATTTCATTTGGATTTACAGATTTCCTTTTTTAAAAATTTGCATATGTGGATATGGAAACAAGTTTTCTGAAATGTTTTATAAGAAGAAATTTAGAGCTCATAGAAACAAGGGTGGCTTTTAAAAATGTGGTCCAGGTCATTTCTACCCTTTTCTTTTAATATTAGAAAGAATCTTTCAGCACGGTGTTTGGTTGTCTGGTGTTCCTGCCTCAGGGGAGAATGTGCTCCTTGAAAACATCTTCACATTTTCTGCATCCTCTTGCTTCGCTCCTTACCAATCCAACCCATAATTCAGTTTTTCCACTTCATTTTTCTGAAGGCTACTTCATTAAACAATGTGTGTTGAAGTGTCGGAAATTTATTGACAACTGCAACATGGAGAGGTGGCCGTTTTACAAGAGGAATTATGGGACCGTGCAAAAAAGTTGAAACTAAAGCACAGTCTGGCTACCTTGGCCTGACGTGCACTTAATCGCTGTCAGAAGCACTATATGTACAGCAGTTCAGCAACAGGATTCCAAAGTCCACATCAAGGGGTATATTCATCAGGTCCTCCCCAGAGACTGAAGCTGTGAGGTGCATGGACAGATAGACATGGTAGGTAATGAAGAGAAAGAGAGATAAATAGATGGCTGGATATTGGATGGATAGGTAGACACACAGATACATAGAAAAAGAGGTCATACATGATACAGGATACCTACCAGGGTTAGAGACAGACATAGACTGCAGTTAGATGCATGGATGGATCGATATCATAGATTTGATAAATGGACGCCCGACGGATACATAAAGTAGGTGATGGATGGACAGGCAGAGAGATGACAGAAACAGATGATGATAGGTAAATTCATTAAGATACGATAGTTAAATTACAGATATGTCGTTGATACATAAATAGATCAATGGCAGAGATGGATGATCGAAAACAGATATGGAATAGGTGATGAGGATAAAATTAAAAATACATCGATGATGAATAGAAGCTTGATATACAGATATAGATACTCGAACAAACAGATGATAGAAGAAAGCATAGATAAGTACATTTACAGTAGAACAGATAGATGAAGGTGCTATGTTTTATACTGAGAATGTCCCCAATAGGCCCCGCATTTTCGTAGGCAGCACTTTGGGGAGGTAACTGAATCACTCTATGACTGACACTATGAAGGATGCTTTGGCTGAATTATTAGACGGAGGGGCCTAGCTAGACATAGCCCACAGGGGGCATGCCCTAGAAGTGTGTATCTCCTCCCTAGAGCCACACGTCACCCTCTGCTTCCTGGCTGCCGTGATGTGAGCAGTTCTCTTCCGCGAGACCCTTTGATCACGCTTTCCTGCCTTGGAGCCAGCCAACTATGGACGAAAAGTGTGAGCCAAAGCTGACCTCCTGTAAGCACCAACTGTAAGCTGTGGGTGTTGGGTACTGCATTCCAGTATGGAGACGAGGCTGAGACAGACGGGTTGATACACACATGCATATGCACACAGAGATTTCTAAGCAGACATTTGCTTGGCGAATTGGCTCGCTTTATTAAGCAGGCTTAGAAAACCTTGGAAACTGATATCATCCCTAACCGGTTGCATGATGGCACCAAAAAGAATTACATCACTGCGCCATCTGAAATAACCCACTATACCTGGGCCTCATACGTGTACGTATTTACTTGCCCACAGTAAACACTTTCCATTTTTCTTGCCACTTTTCTCAAACAGTATTGACCTTGGTCTGAATAGCAGAAATATCTCTAATTCCACATTTGTGCTTTGGTTTAGTTTTGCTGTGGTAGGGGGTGGTATACATTATATAAACACAAAATAATGAAGCTACCTCATACTTTGCAAACATTAACACCAAGTAAAAGGCCTATGCTTTGCTTTCCCTAAACTGTTTTACTAGTTTATTTTGCAGGTCCAGCCAAGGAACCTAAAAATGTTGGAGGGATGTTTTGTTCCCACTACAGAGAGCACCCGAGGATTCCAGGCAATGCAAGCTGCAGGACTCTGCACAAAAGAATGGATCGTGACAAACAAATGAAAGACACAGCTACAGGCACGATCTGGTAGTTGTCAGGAAGCTGGCTCTTTATAACTTCGTAACAACTTGGAGAAAGTAACACTCTTCACATTTCCACAATTCCTATAATACCTTCCACACTTGAGTTTGCAATTTCAGTTTATTTTCTCTTTTTTTCTTCACCTCTCTCTTATTTTCATTACAATATCTTTCTGAGAAGTAAAAATTGCGTTCATCTTCAGGAATTGGTACACATTCATGTCACGTATGGATTCTTTACACTTCCCTTCCGCCCCCTGCCTTCACGTCTCCTGCATCTGCAGTCTGCTTTCCCCGTCTCTATGAACTCTGTCTCCCTGAGGGCTTTTTTGTTTTGAAATCATCTCTCTTTTATTAGGTGCTTTACATTATTTACATTCGGGTTTCTCATAGAAGGAAAACTGCAATACTTAACATTCTTGTGTGTCTTACTTATTTCGTTTAGCCTCATGGCCACCTTTAAAGCCAAGAAATAACAACAGGGTGTGTAGTAGACAGGACCGGATTTCCTGGAAAAATATATGACCCACGCCCCCCCCAAACAAATTGCATTCCTAAAATAGTTGAGAAATGCATACAAGGGCCAAGCAGGGAGAGATGCCCTCAGATATAATGGCCTGTTTGTTCTTACATTCCTGGATGTCGCCATCTTTCTGTCACTCTCATGGAAAGAATTCTGAAATGTCAGCCGCTTGTGGTAGCTCTGAAATGTGACTGGTCACTTCAGAAGTGTAGGACTAGGCTCTGCAGCCTGGGGTAAGGCTTGGATGACTCCCTCTTGCCTCCCTCATCCATAAACACAGAGCCATCTTGTATGTCAGACAAGTGCTGAGGCGACTGTACAAATGCAGAGTCCTTGAAAGCTTTGAAAAAAATGTAACCCGTGCAAAAATGAGCTGCATTTTAAAATTAGCCTGTTGATGATACACTTCACATCCACTAGGTTGCTGACCGGTGACAGAGAACATTGTCTTTCTCGTGATTTACTGTTTCATCAAATGATTTTTGCAAATAAATAGTTTATAAGCTCTGTGGCTGTCACAGTTTCTGTCATGTGCAGCGTCCCCAGACAGAGTCAGAGGATGAAAAGAGGCCAGAAGCAGGAAGCTGGGACCAGGGTTTGGCTTGGTAGGTCCGGATCTGTCCAAAGGCAAAACCTGAAAACTTCTGTTTTCCCGCTGTCCCTGGTAACTCGTAATGGAATGTGCAGGAGCGGGGTGAAAGTAACGCACTCCTTCTAACATATAGCAGAGATCTCAGAACAAGGGCTTCCCCTAGTTCAACCAGGTCTCCCACGAACAGAGAAGGATAGGAAAAAATATATGTGGTCAATAGATATGTGCATGGATGGATGGATGGATGGAAACATACGCACATACAGTGGTTCCTCGATTCATGAATTTAATTTTTTCCACAATTCTGGGGAAGAGAGTCATGTTCGTGTTTGTTTGGGGAATACAGCTGTGGTCTTGTGCATCACCCAATGGAGAGTTGGCAAATGGAAACAAAATTTTGTTGAAGATTTGTGTTTGCAAACTGAATTGTTCACAAACAGATGTGTTCATGACCTGAGGCATTACAGTACACAGATATGTAAATAGATATATAAACCCACAGGTACACTGGTAGAAGACTGACATAGACATGTGAAAGATAAGCAAATAAATTGGACACGTGATATATAGGGGGTGATAAATAGAGCTAGCTAGCTAGATAGGTATGGTAAATGGATGATGGATGGGAGGATGGTAGATAGATAGATAGATAGATAGATAGATAGATAGATAGATAGAGATAGATAGATAGACAGATAGAGGGGTCAATCTAAGTAACAGATGATAGACCTTTAGATGCAAGGATAGATAAATGACATAGGTAAACAGATGATAGATGAGGAGACCTCATAGAATGACAGACAGACAGACAGACAGATGATAGATAGATGCACACATACATACATACATACAGAGACATACTGGAGGCCATCCTTGCTAGCATGACCTGGAGGTTGAATGTGTAGTCTGAAAACTCCGGCAGACAGCCAGCTCAGTGGGGTGGAAAATCTGCTGTGAGCTCATCCCTGCAAAGCTTTACAGCCAGCCTACCAGATTCATCCTCCTATGAGAGGAGGATTGGAGAAAGTCACTTTCCTCGCGGACTCCCAGTGAGCCTGTACTGCCGAGGAAGTGAAACCTGGGATATTCAGCATAGCGGACAACACTGTTCCCGTGATCTGATCTCCAAGGTGCGTTGTCTGTGCAGTCACGGGGTTTCCCCGTCACCTGCAATCCTGTCCCACCTTTCCTGGGTTCCTGCTTCCCTTGATACAGCGTGCACTTCCAGAACCTCATACCCACAGTCCAGTCCCAGAAGTCTTTCCGTCTCCTTCTCTTCTGCTTCCTCAAATCCAACCCCAGTTTGTGGCCCATTCCTTTGGGAGTCTTTCTTCATTCCACAGGAGAGGAATGCCCAGGTCGTTGAAAGTGTTGCAAACACCTACTGTTTTACACCACGATTTTATCACTGGCCTCAGTGAAGAGGCCCGTCCAGACCCCAGATCTACTGACATTAATCTGAGGCCTCTGCTTTCCTCCTCCTGAGCAGTGTTTCCTCCTCAGTTTCATTCCAGACTTGTCCCTGCAGTGCATCCGAAGATCTCCAAGAGGAATCCTTAAAATTATGTCATTTTATTGTCAGCCCTTGAGGTCCACTGAACAAAATCGCTAGCCCTTGTTATTTCATTTTTAAACATTTGTGGTATTGACGACAAAACACCCAGGGCCTTCACACTGAGCTACGTTCCTATCCTTTGTTTATTTTCAATTTTGAGACAGTGTGTCACTGTGTCACTAAGTTTCCCAGGCTGGCCTGGAACTTCCAATCCTCCTGCTGCAACCTCCTGAGCAGTTGTGATCCTGGGCACGTGCCGCAACACCTGGCTAGGTATTTTGTGAAGATGAATTTGAGAGTCTGAGGGACACCAAACAGATCTGCTTAACAACACAACCTTTGCTTCCATCCACGGGGAAGATGGGATCATCAATATCACATGACCCAACCTAGATGTATCTAGCTTTGGTGGCAGCAAGTCATGTTCAGAAACAGGAATGGTCTTCTTTGACCTATGCTCCAACCCACTGCTCTGTGGAACATGCAAACTATTTAAAATTATAACTGAGGGACCAAGGTGTAGCTCAGTGGTAGAACATTTGCCTATTCTGCCCCAGACCGTAGGCTCAACTCCTTTCCCCAGAACACGAGTGCACACATGCAAGGCACACCCACACACACATACACACACACACACACACACACACAGCAAATAAAATAAAATCAGAACTGAGATATACTTTCATTCATTCTGCATTGAACACACTGCTGTGATTCTTCAAGACTTCCATCCCCTAAATCAGCACCTTGTTCCTGTCAGGCAAGGTGCAGAAGAGACTGTTGGTGTCAGTGATGAAGCGGTGACACTTCGGTGGTGTCTTTATGATTAAGTGCAACAACAACAACAACAACAACAACAAAAAACTCTTCACACCCTCTGTTAGTTGCAGTGGACACCGGATGTGCTGGCCGTGGCTGGGATTAGCAGGAAAATACTTCTCTGTCCTCCCTTCCCAGAGCCAATGGGGAAAGCACATGATTGTGAGCAAAGCATCATGACTTCTTCTTTTCTTTTATAAGTATTTTTTTTCTTTTTATTGAGTTTATCGGTACAATCTAGGTATACAATACAAATACATTCATCATTGGGATCCTGTACCTTTACATGACAGGTCTTGATTCTCATTTTTCCCCTTGTCCCTGTCTTCCCTTCACCCCCTCCTCCCCTCCCCATTTACAAACACTTTATTTCCATTTTTTCAGTTTCTCATATTTTTTTCCTCTCCCTTATTACCTCTCCCCCACCCTTCCCACTTTCCTTACACCTTTAGCCCTTTACTTCCTATTTCACATTATTAATTGTCACATTAGGATCCTGTGTACTATTATAGTTTTTCACACCAAAGAAACTATTCGGTATTTCAGTTAAAGAAATCTCTGTATGAACATTAAAAATGGGGAATCCTAAAATAAAACTAAAAAGGAAAGTAAAAGAGAAAAGGCAATGATGTAACATTAAAATAATCCTTAATTCTGGAGATGAAAATGGTCCCTGAACATATTTAAATTGCTTCTCGCTCTTATAGTCTTATCTTATTCTTTTTTTCATTATTTAGAGAATACTTTATTAGTTTCTGTAATCAAACCCACGTAGATATGACCTTACATATTTAGTACGATGTGTTACCCCTGTACACAGGGAAAAAAAAAATTAAAAAAATTAACATTTCTAGACCAATATGGTTATCCATTTTTGTACAATGCCAAGTCAACACAGTAAATTGGGATGATGTTTTCCAAAGTTGGCAGCACCGTTGAAGTTTCCCAAAATTCAATATATATGTGTGTGTGTGTGTGTGTGTGTGTGTATAAAGACTAATAATAGTATGTTATGCATCGATAGCAGCAACAGCTTTTCCAGGTTCTGCAGTCATCTGAACAAAATTATAAATATTCAGCACATTCCATTAAAAAGAAAAAGAAAATAATATCCAGAAAACAGCAAAGTTCTGTTGCTGCTGTGGTACCTGGCACCAGTTTTTCTATTAGCCTCTTAATCATCATCTGGAAAGAGAACATTCTAAGAGTAATATCATTAAATGTAGCTCTGATAAAGCCCGGTCCCTACTATGTATCATAGAGCAGGTACTAGATATTTTACATTCATAGAGGTATGATACAGTACCGTCCTACATCAATAATACTAGATTCAGTTTTATAAGTATTTTTAACCATCTCATGTCCTCTGAAGCCAGCCAATGAGAGGAAATGTACAAGTTTCCAGTTGTGCTCTGTAGGTGGGCAAAAAGAAAAGTACAGATCGATGCTGTGTGTGTGAATGGGTGTGATTCTACTGGTTAAATGATCACATTATATTTTTGTTCATTTTTCTTTTTCTTTTTCTTTTATTTTCCTGTGCTGGGGATGGAGCGCAATGCCCCGCCTCATCTAGGTAAGTGCTCTATCTATATCCCTGGCCCATAGAAAATAAATCTTGGGGGATACCTCGGCGAAGAGGAAATATCACTTTGGAGGAGTGAGGAGGATATATAGTCTGTCCACTGGGTCAGCATGGAATCCATAGGGACCGAGCACAGATTGATCGCATGCGCTCTTCCTTCCCCTCTGTTCTCCGCAGATCTGGAAGCACAGCTTCTCCGAAGGGTGTCTGCTCAGGAGACCTGAGACTCAGGACTCAGACGCAGCAAACGGGCCAGACTGTGAGATGCTTCTCTCCTGGGGACGGAACCCAAGTCCACTGCCCTCCTCACCCTCATAGAGTAGCTGCCCACCTCTTATTGGTGAAGGGCTGCAAAGCCCAGCTTGGGGCGCTTGGGGTGGCAGTGTGCTAGATCTCGCTGGTAGCATTGTTGGAAATAGTGCTTCGGGATATATAAGTCATTACAGCTCAAATTGGAACAATGGTAAGACAACTTCAGGGTATTAGTTCTTTAGCGCTTCCTCTCTCTCTCTCTCTCTCTCTCTCTCTCTCTCTCTCTCTCTCTCTCCTCTCTCTCCTTCCCTCTATTCCTGTCACCCTCTCTTTCAGCTCAGTCTGGTCAGAGCAAAGGCAGTGTTCTGGTAGCCCATGGCAAGAGCCTGTTGGACACATTCTGTCCAGGGAAGTGTACAGGGAAGAAATCACCAAGATGAGAAAGGGACAAGCTGAACCAAGGACCTTCGGGAATCACCCATAAATGAGTCTTTGAAATAAACTTCAGCTGTTTCTCTTTTGACACACGATTAATATCATGGAGAACTTACACACCTTAAATTGGCTGCCTGCTCTGGTTCACCTAGAGCTGTAGAATATTTGTGTGTGTGTGTGTGTGTGTGTGTGTGCGCGTGTGTGTGTGAGTGCATATGTATGTGTGCCATGTTTACACGTACTTGATCATGTGAAATATGTGTGTCTTTATAGAAATATGCTTATATATGTGTTTTACTAAAAGAATTTCATATTGTCCACATCTTATTTTCCATGTAATGATACACCAGAATCTTTTCATCCACCTCAATAAATATTCCTATTTGCGTCTATAGATCCCATATTATTCCATTATGGGGCTAATGCTTTTATCTCCGGGGCCATTTATATTTCAGATATTTCTTAGATTTGCCAAATGAATCTTTATGTAATGCAACATTGCAACTGACTTCCCTCCCAAAATTGTTTCCAGCAACGTGGAAAGATGTCCCCCGTTATAGAGGAATGGGTAAATAGAAGAAATGTAATATTTACTCATTAGAGTCTCAGACATTTTCAGTCTTGGCTGATTACACGTTTCTCTATGAGGCTTTGCTCATGGTATGGGTTCAATCAGTGATTGCTTAATCAATGAAATTATGTAATTGCAGATAACTAGACTGAAATAAAGCTAAATGAGTAAACATTTAAGAGAGTCTGAATAAATACCTCTCTTCCACCACACAAGTGATGGATCTGCAGAGGTACAGTTACTGAAGATGCAGGATAGAGGCATTTGATTGCCAGTAAATCTCACATTGAAGCCCTAACTTACCTAGGGTGCAAAAACAGGGTTACCAGAAGTGGGAGACAGGGAAAAACAAGCTCCCCTACCAAGTTAAGGAGCCCTCAGCCACCCAGGGTCCCAACCCTCCTGGCCAAGGGCAGATCCAACTTGGAATGCAGGTGAAGACATGCTGAGCTGCCCAAGGCAGGAAGCCCATGTGAAAATCCAGCCTCCTAGGGCCCTGAAGACATTTGCTCACAGAGGGAATAAAGAAGGGCTCACAGCAAATGACAGCAAATTCTCAGTTCTTTCTTATAGCTTAATAATCGAGTGATTATCCTGATGAAATAGATACTCGCAGACACTCCAAAGAAATAACTATGCACTCGTTAGTCTAAACTATTGTTAGCACATAGACGGCGTTCAACAAAACATTGCCAATTCACTTTCCCAATTGCCTTCGAAATCCCAAGGAAAATGCAGATTACGTTCAGGGCAATGGTTACACGGACGCCAGTCATATGGCCGATCGTGCCCAGAACAGTAAATCACCAACTCACTGTGAAGACGGTCTGTCAGTAGCATTTATATCAGCACCGGTTATTTACTGGAGTGCCGATAAACAGTGAAATGAACTGCTTGCAGGAGGATAGATGGTAGACGCCAGTGTGTAGAGCCGGAACTGACAGCTAGGATGGATGGCTCCCCGGGCCCTGAGCGCCGATGCAATTATATCCAACTCTCTAATTGGGCACTTTGCAGGCAGTATCTATGCATGCATAGGGAAAAACTCCATAAGCAGAACAGAGGAGACGTGAACTGTGCAATAGTTTTGCACTGACCTTTAGCTTCTTATTTTCCAGTTTCTCCATAGGCAAATTTGCTTGACAATATGGACTTGTTGCTCTTATTTCAGGAGCAGTAGTGGCCATCATCCTGGGAGCAGTAGTGGTAGTGTTTCGTGGTGCTGGGGATAGAACCCGGGGCCTTGAGCACTGTAGGCGAGTGCCCTACAGCGGAGCTATGTGCCCGGTCCTAGACAGATGGTCCTAAGTAACCGTGAAGGACTGGCTCCTTGGTTCTTGCAGATAACAAAATTCGTAGATGCTCAAGTTCATTAGTTTAAAGGTGTGATGGCTAAGCGTGATTGTGTCGACTTGAGGAGCTGGGGAGCTGGGAGAGCATCCCGGGGCTCTGGAGGGTGGGGTATGGGGTCCTGACCTCGGAGATGAGGTCTGAGAGCTGCCTCCTTCGTCTCTGTTGCTTTTCTTCTCTCTCTTTCTGCTTCGTTGATGCTGAGATGGGATCTTACTTCTTCCACACCCTTTCACCATGCTGCCCTGCCTCGGAGCCAGCCCACCGTGGTCTGAACGCTGAACCTCTGAGCCCAAATGAACCTCTCTTCCTTTCAGTTACGGGTGCCAGGTTCTTTGTGCCAGCAATAGCAGAGCTGACCGATTCAAAGTGGTGTAGTGTTTTTATGTAACTTATGGGAATGTTTCCATGTACAGTATGTTAAATCATCTCTAGATTATGTATGATTCCTAATCCAACAGATACACTACGGGAAATTTTAGTTTAGTGTGTTTTTAGGGAATAATGACAAAATAATCTGGATATGCTCAACACAGATTCAATTTTACCCCTCCCCAGTGTTTCAACCCAGACTGGATAGAATCCTTCAAGTAAGAATTATGAATACAGGCATGCAACTCTATTTCATTTTATAATCATACAAAGTACATATTACTTCCAGAAAAGGAACAAAGAAATCCCCTCACCTGTACTAGGTGAAAACGTCAGTATTACACTGGACCTTCACGCTGGCCTCCGTCTGTCTTCATCTCTGGTAGCTTTTATCTCTTATGCTTCTGCAGAAGGATGCTCTCGCCTCTCTGATGAAGGCAGGGTGAAGTGGAGGGGACCAAGCCTTCACGTGTTTCTTCTCTTAGGCCCTCGACGACAGGTGAGGGGTATCCAGACCTCCTTCTCACGTTGAAACAAACAACTCTGAGCATTTTACAGGATGGTGCTTATCTTCGCAGTGGGTTGTCACTGCCAGACCTTCAACCTATTCCTGGTTTCTTGCCCTTTGCTTCTCTTCCTTCGTATCGGTCATCTTTCCATGGCTGCAATGACGAGGAGAGGTTTACTTTGGTTCGTGTCGACAGCGCATTCAGTCCATGGTTAACTGGCTTCGAGGCAGAAACAGGATAGCAGGAGCTCATGGAGGAGAAAGACAGTCAAGTCATGGCAGCCAGAAAGGAGAGAAGGTAAGGGCCCTCATGTCGTAGTGTAGGGAAGCACCCTCTCACATCAACACCCAAAAGAATGCTGTGCTGATTTTCTAGGTGTTTCTCAATTCATCCAGTTGATCGTTAAGATGAATTCTCACCTTCCTCTACTTCCTGCCTGCCATCAAGGAAACGCTTTTGCAATCAGACCCCAGGGTGGCCCACGAGATCTCTGCCCCCTTTGTGTGTACAACCTAATTATCTCCTTCCAAGTGTGGACTAGACCAGTAAATGTTTCAGCATATTTCATTAAAATTCAATATGTATTGTTTTAGAAATTCATCAAAACGCAGATTATCCTGGGTGGTCATGATTTTATCAAGCGACAGCCATTAAAAGATGTGCATTCTTGCCTGAAAGTTCATATGCTGAAAGCTTAGACCTCACCGTGGGTAATGTAAAGAGCTGACCAAATCTTTCCTTGCTGAGGCCAGTTGAGGAAATCTGGTCATTGGGTTGTTTCCCTAAGAATGGATTGATTTTGGTATTGAGGAATCGATTACTGTGTTTCTTCATCTTGACTGTCAGTTTGGCTGGGTTAAGAAACACTAAGGAGATGAGGGAAGCACATTTATGAGCATCTGCGGAGGTGTTTTCGAGGACCATTGGCATGTAGGTTGGCAAGCTGAGAGAGGATGAAGGGCTCTGGTTGGGAGTGGAACCATTCAGTAGGCTAGCAGCCCAGATGGACTCAAAGAACAAGAAGAACAAAATTGCACTGTATTTGGCAAGCATGGTGCTGCTTCAGTTGGTACATGTTTTGCTCCTGCCAACTCCTATAAGCTGCAGACTCCAGCTTCTTGGCCCTTTCAGGCCTTTTAATATAGACTCACACTAGGGACTCTCTTGAAAGCTTCTGAGGCTATGGACTCAGACTGGGTGCTGTATGCGCAACTGCAATTGTTCTGAGGCTTCCAGCTTCCGGGATAAGCATCTCATGGATAAACTGGCTCTCAGAACAGAGATTTCTGGTTCTCAGTCTCCTACCTCTGATTTTGCAAGCTGATCTAACAATGCCCACTTTTGCAATTATGTAGGTGTGTGTGTGTGTGTGTGCGTGTGTGTGTGCGTGCACAGGTGTTCTATTGATTCTGTTCTTGCAGCAGAGAACCCTAAGCAATTAAATTAGTTCTCACCAGAGGGAGTCATTATAACATAGATTTGCCATGCTCCCCTCCGATTCTGCAAACAGCCACCTCCTCCTCTGTCTCTCTGAGATGTTCTGATGTAGCTAACGTGCATCCTCAAACCACCAAATACTTTTAACTCCAAAACGCTAACCTAAATGAGCCTCTTTTCTTTATAAAATATCCAGCTTTGGGTATTCTGAAATAGCAACAGAAAATTGACTACAGGAACAAAAATCTGACAACCCCATAATCCAGTGATTAGACACGTGGATTTATACACAAAGGAATTAAATCAGGGTGTGGAAAAGATATCTGCCCTCTTGTGTTGTCACATTATTCACAGTAACACAAGAGTCTGCCGATGGATGAGTGGATTAAAAAGGTGTTTCTTTGGAGTTTAGGGGTACTAGGAACTGAACTCAGGGCCACAGGAACAAAAATCTAACAACCCCATAATCCAGTGATTAGACACGTGGGTTTATACACAAAGGAATTAAATCAGGGTGTGGAAAAGATATCTGCCCTCTTGTGTTCGTTGTCACATTATTCACAGTAACACAAGAGTCTGTCGACGGATGAGTGGATTAAAAAGGTGTTTCTTTGGAGTTTAGGGGTACTAGGAACTGAACTCAGGGCCTTTGCACTGAGCTGTATCCCTAACCTTTTTAGTTTTTATTGATTTATTTATTTTTTATTTTTGAGACAGTTGCAGAGGCTGGCCTCAAACTTGCAATTCTCCTGCCTCAACCTCCCACGGTGCCAGGGTTGCAGGCACGCACCACCATGCCTGGCGAAGAAACTAGCATACTATAGTCACGACAGGGCACTCCGGCACTTTACAAAACCGAGACTTCTGGCCACGCGCTACACCACAGACGATCCACAACGGCATTCGGTTCAGTGACACAGATCAGATAGAGAAAGATAAACATTACTCGATTTCACTTCGAGGTGGAATCCAAAAACAGAACTCAGACCAGTGGCCAGTGGCTGCGAGGTGGGAGGTTTGGGTGTTTCAATTTAATTTACACCACGAATAACCTGTGAGAGCCTAATGCGTACGGCGGTGAATACAATTCGCAGTACTGCGTTGCATACTCGGAATTTGTTACAAGAGCGGATCTTAAACGTTTCCACCCACGCACATCCACAAACACGAGATAACTATCTCTGGTGACAGAGGGTGAATTGGCTGATTTATAGCGATGGTTTGATGACAACATATGTGCGTAACAAGGCTACGATATACCAGGTAAATCTGTTCTATTTGTATTTTTCAACTACACAGCCGTAAAGCCGGGGAGTAAAAGAAGTCAGATCGCTCTTCTACAGCCCTCTGCTTTGTCCCCCCACATTCAGTAGTTGCACAGAGCCAAACGAAGAAATACACCCTACCCAGAGATAATGGTAGAAAAATGAACATTTTGGACTGGGGAGGTAGTGCCTGCTTAGCATGCGAGAGGTTTGTTCTCTGGTACTGAAAGAAAAAAAAAAAAAAAAAGAACATTCTCTGATTAAGACTCCCTTCAATGCACAGTATTATTTTTCATGATATCCTACGTCAAAGCCCTTTTCCTTGGTGTAAATGTATATTCTTTTTTCCATTTTACTTTGAAAGGAGAAATGTAAATAACAGGTATGACCTTTCACTGTGGTCCTCGGGTGGCTCAGCCCGGGCTGCGAGACATTTTTCAGGGTGATAAATTTAACGAGATTGAAAGAGTAAAAAAACAAGTCATGCTTCAAAGTCCCTGGGTGGAATCTTCTTTTAGAAACCACGCCAAAGGCCGGGGATTGAGCTCAGTGGTGCCGTGCCTGCCCCGCAAGCACAAAGTCCTGTGTTTGATTCCCCGGTACCAAAGAATAAAAGAGAAACCGTGCCAGCTACTTACAGAATCTAGGGCAATCTGCTCCGGACACCCAACTCAAAAAGAGCTGAAGCTGGTGACTGAGGCTTGCTCTGCAGGTCATTTCTGCCCCACTCAAGGTTATAGCAGAACACACAACACCACCTTTACCTTCTGGGCTGACTTCAGTCGCCTGCCAGACTGAAGGTCCAGATCTGCTGAGAAAAATGAAAAAAAAAAATGGTATTTGGCAAAAGCTGATATGGGAAAAGGATGTTGGCGATTGGATGGTGGGACAGTTTTGCAAAGAACACACGGGGCGACAGAATAGCAAAGTAACTGAGCTGGAGCCTTTTACTGGTGCAAACTTCCACCTCTGTGTTCATTAAAGATACGTGCACATTTAATTAGAAAAGGTATTGAGCTTTGCATTTGGCGGGCAGTTCAGGTATCTGAACTTACTCATTTATTCAGGAAGTATTCATCCAGAATTGACTATCTATAATAGGCACTAATTTAGGGACAGGGGCTTCTGTTTTAATTGAACAGAATATGTCACTGAACAGAGCTCACACACTATTTGTATTTACAGGGTACAATACGATAATTTGCTCCCTGGTTATAATATACAATCAAATTAGGATAATGAATATTTTCATCTCCTTTATCATGTATTATTCCTCTGTGTTGCAAACACTCAAAAATCTTCTAATCATTTTGTGTCATTCCCTTATTATTTGATTATAAAACTCTGTGTTTATTTTTCATAAAGCAAAGAAAATAACTGCTGTAGACTGTAGTTGCCCTACTGCTACAGAATTGTAAGGCTAATTCATCGTGAATCCTAACTATTTTTTGGTACCTGTGGTGCAGATTCTCTTTTTAAGAGAATAGACTGGGTCCCTCCTTTTCTGGAATTTGGATGTGGGGGCAGGAGGGACTCACCAGAAACAAATAGTCTAATAATATCAGCAAGATAAAATGAGAACTACAACTTCAGTTCACCAGCAGCAGATTTAGGTGAAACCACTAAGAGGCCATCTCTCAGATATGAGCAACCAGCTGAGGAATTCAGAAGTTTTGTCATCAGAACAGAGAGACCTTTCTCTCCTTGGATGGAGACTTGTGGGCATGTTTGTTCTTTCGCATAAAAGTGTGGTTTGAGGCTAACTTCATTAATGTCATGAACCACATCGTATAAAGCACAGCTTGTCATAAATTCGTGAAAGCTGCAGACTACCCATAAATAATGCTCTGGGACAACTGACACCCACGCCGCACACAAGCTGAGAGTGGAAAGGCTAGCAAGGCCATGTACCAAACAGCCCAACGAGATGAGAAGTTGGTCCTGCAAGAGGGAAGATCATCGTAATTCACAGATAGTGTGCTTATCTCCAGAGAAAAGCCAAGACTACCCGCAGAGAATGGATTAAGAGGCGAGTTCCCCAGCACTGCTGAACACAAGAGCAATATACAAAGAGTAATCTGCACCAATTTATAGAAGCAAGGAATAATTCGAACACGCTGTTTAACAAGCATCATGTAAAAGTGCGAAGAGTTCTCAAATATTAAGTCCATAAAATGTGGCTCTCATTCGACATGACAGCACATTGTGGAGGGAAATAACTTTATGAAGGACAAAAAGGATGTACTTCACTCACCGAAGGGAAGATGCAGTATCTGTAAACAAGTTTATGAGCTTTGAGAGAAGCTGTAAATTCAAAGCAGATCACCTATCAGATCTCAAAGAACATATTGTTAAGCTGGGCAAGCTGGTTCTTATTTTCTTTGCACTGCAGATAGCCAAGAATGGGTGATAAAAATCTGAAGGGGAGTAAGAAAACTGGGGAAATGTGCTACTGAATAGGAAAACATTAAAAAGCTGACAGCCACAAAACCAGTGAACCAACGGACAGACTGACTGAAGGGATAGAAGAAAGAGACGAGAAACAGAAGAAAGCATCATGTGACAGAAGATGGTATCATGTGACAGAAGATGGTATCATGTGATAGAAATTCATTGCTGCAGAGTGTGGTCTGGGTAGACACATCAGGAAATGGTGCAGAAGGCTGTACAGACAGTTTAGAGAGATCTCATCATCACTACAAAAGGAATATGGCCCATCAAATACTACCTGGATTTAGAAGAAAAACTAAAATCAACCAAACCATTCGAAGAAACCACCCTACAATATTTTAATGACTCAGGCTGCAAAAATGTTTTCCAAAGACACTAAACACATAAAACTCAAAGGAGAGTAACAAACTCCATGAAAAGCGAGCATCTCTACCTAAGAGAAAATATTATAAAGCATTTTAAAATCTGTGTTATAACCTGGGAATATGTAAAAGGGACTAAATGTACTGATTTCTAATCTGGCAAAGAATTCCAGAAAAACAATACGAAGTAAGATTACTGAGGCAAAAAATATTCAGATAGTATATTAAAAAGTGATTTATAGCAAAGGAGGTTCAACAACTAAAAATATGCAAATGTGTCAAAACCCTAAAAATTTAGACACCACACCTTTAAAAAGAGGGAGCTCTCATTGGATACCATATACAAAATAAGGCAAGAGTCAGGGTTTTCAAGGTTGGTGAGAGGGATTTTTTTCACACTTGGCTGATACTGCTTTAATGTGACTATTTTGAAAATACCTGGGCATCTTAACGATGAGCCTCATTTGTGATTTTATGACCTAGAGGGTCCATATTAATACACATGTTCCAAAAATTCACTCATGTTGAAGGGGACAGAAAGCATTCTTTGCAAGTAAAGTTAAAACACATAACAACCTAAATATCAGGGCATAGCTATTCAGTATAGAACTCTATAACAATAAAAATAAATTCATAAAATGGACATATGGGAATGGAGAGAGGCAGAGACAGAGAGACAAAAAGAGAGCACAGAGATACATGAAGAACAGGATGGTAGCAAAAGACATAGTTTGATATTATTCACACATTTTTAAAAAGAGAAATCTATTGTGCAAATTGTTTTTAGAAACATACGCTTGTCCATAAAAATGTGAAATGGAGAAAAATCTCAACTACTGATGGGCAGTAGGTGTTTCTAAGAAGGAAGAAAAACATGAAGCAATAATAGCTTCCGCTATTTGAATTAGACCCTATTTAAAATTTAAACAATATAATTTAAACCCCTATCTTTAGTACACGAGGTACAGTGGGTGTTGCTTTTATGAATGGTTCTCATATGACTCTCTAAACTTTTTTATTCTGAAATACTTCAAAAAGTTAAATAATAAGAAGCTAGATCAGGCTTAGCAAAATATGTGGACGGCAGATTTAATTCAAAATTGGAAAGAAATGTGTTGGAGCTTTCTCCCCAGAGGAAACAGTTCTTTTTGCATTTTAATACTTTCCTTTAGGTTTCATACCCATGAATCCACTCCATCTGCAACATAACAGGGCCAAACAAAAGCAACTTCACATATAATTGTAATTTATTGGGCAATAATGTCAAAAGTCACCCTCTAGCTGAAGACTTCAAATGCATGCATTGAGTATTCTCCGCCCCCCACCACCACCACCAAAAAAAAGAAAGACATTTCCTGAGTTACAATATCTCAGAGAATGAAGTGGATAAACCCGAGCCTGGAAAGGTCAAGGAATAATGAAACCATCTTATTATGCATTTACGAAAATGAGTAAACTCAAAGTACATAAAAGTTAACAAGGGAGCTTCTGTCTGCAAACAAATGCTGCATCCTTCCTATTTCCTCTTTCTATTCTTCATGACATTTTTATGATATTTGCAAAGACAAACCCCATAAAGACACGAATAAGCAATCATCTATTGGCAAAGGGAAAAAGACAGAAAGGATAATAAGAATGATAATAATAGTAATAATAATAAATAAAAATAAAGGTGGAGGCAGGAGGGGGAACCAAAATCTTTGGAAGCCAATATCCGCATCACTGCAAGTTAAGAGGAATATGAGATCTCAGGACTGGAATTAACTTCGTTTGGTTCCCCAGTTTTAGTATTTTAATAATTTACCCTTTGAACAATGTTCTACTTTAAAGAAGAGTGGCTACATTATGCAAAATGTGTAACCAGAATGCTTTTAGATCTCAAGGAAGGTACTGACTCTTAAAGGTATCTTTGCTTCATCTACCACTGCAAACACATCCCATCCACTTGGGTCTGGGAACTTCACAAAGTCTATTTTAGTGGATCCTGCCACCCGGCCTGCCAGCGTGCAATGCTCTTAGAACCAGGTACTTAGAACAGGAGGAGACAAAACGCTCTTTGTGTTAAACAAATGGGCTGTGGAAGCCGTCCTTCCTGACTCTTCTGAGTGCAGGCTTGTGCTCTGCAGAGGCCTTTTCCTGGGTCCAGAGGAGTTGATCCTCCTTAACTTAGTTGTTGGAGCTTCTCCTGATTACACAGTTGCTTCTCACCAGGGTTGCTCATGATGGATGAGCCTGAATCCCTGGTGTGAGGGCTCAGAAGCTCAGAGCAGATGAGGCTGGAATAGGCATTTGGGTCCTGCAGACACAGCACCGAGGGGTAGATTAACAGGTTCTGAGGTTAGTGGCATGGTTACAGGGTCTTCTCTTTCTGCTGTCTCCACCAACAAGAGGTTCTTCACCTGATGCAGCCCTTTGGCCTCGGACTTCCCAGCTTCTAGAAGATGCAACTAAACACACATGTTTTGTTGTAATTACCCAGACACTTGAGTGTTCTGTTACAATAAAACACGACGGCAAGAGCTATCTGCAGTGCACAGCGGAGAGGACAGGGTATTTCTCAGAATATCATCTGCACAGATCGGATGGGCAATGCTCTAAATTCTGGTGCACCCCAGATATTTTAGCGTGCCCTGTGAGCTCCTCCACAAAGTAAGCAAGTTCATTTCCTTCCCCTTGTCGTGCTCAATTATGTCTGCTTGTGGATGTGAGATTCTCTCTCTCACTGGCTTGGTTCTCATCCTGACTCAGAGAAACACCTTGGATATCATTCCTCTTTCTCTCGCAATACGTAGTCCAGACTGTCCTCAAGCATGCGGTCCTCCGGGCTCGGCTTCCTGTGGCCCTCCTTCCTGATCAGGGTTAAGATCACACCTTCTGACAAGGATTTAGGAATTATGACATGAGTGGCCATGTGCTGTAACACAGTCATTGGTACATAAATGAAGAATAAACATTTCAAGGCAAATCCTAGTTTGATTTATGTTGTGCTCTCCTCAAGTTGAGGCGGTCATAAAACAGCTAGTTTAGGAAGTGTCACACGCACTCAGGCGCCAAGGAGATATTCTTAATGTGTAAGGACACTAAAAACATAGCACCCCTCAGTTCTTATCACAAATGTATAAGCAAGGACATGAGAAACCAATAAATATGTGAGTTCAAAAGATTTCACTGTGAGGTTCACGATGGGAGAGGAATAACTAGAGAAAGTGTCCACTATAAAATTTAGTTTCAATGGTGGTAATAAATACCACTGTGGAATGGAATGTGTTAACATTCTTCAATTTGATGAGCCATGACAATACAATTTTTAAGCGGAGATATGTTTATTTCAGTTTTTCTTGGAAAAGCAGGAAAAAAATGCTAACACATAGTTAAAATGGAAGGGGATGCAAAATGAAAAAATAGTGCAGCTAAAAATAGATATAAACTTAAATATATATCTCTGTTCCCTTCTCCCAAAAGTAAAGTTCAGGAGGAAGAAAGTTTAAAGACAGAAATGGAGGTGCAGAGAAGAGAGAAAGAGAGGTGGGAAGAGAGAGAGAGACAGAGACAGAGAGAAAGGGTGATGGAGAAAGTCAGACACTGGACAGAGAAAGAGATGGAAGGATGGAAAAAAGAGAGACAAGCACAGAGACACGGATAGAGTGCTAAAGCACAAAACTGTAGAAATGAGAAAGTGTTTATAATCATACCTAAGAAGGCAATAAAATCTTCAAAGGAAATGCTTTCTTTTTAATTTTTAAAATCGGTATAAAATCCATGCTGAAAATATCAGTTCATTAATTAAGGAAATAAGGGAAAAGAAAAAATGTGAAAAAAATGGAAACAAAGTCCTTGTAAATAGGGAAGGGTGAAGGGGGTGAAGGGAGGGCAGGGGTATGGAGAAAAAATGAGAACCAAGACATATCATGCAAAGGTGCAATATCCCAATGATGAACGTAACTGTATTATTTGCTTTAAATGCATTAATAAACTTAATGGGGGATTTAAAAAAAAGAAAATTTAGAGTAACTAAGAGGAACATTTTCCTGAAATGATTTAATATCCACTTAAGGAAATACTCTTTCAAGAAAGCAGGCTTTCCCTGCACACAATGGTTGATTTCTTTGTCCTCTTTCTGTTCAGTGTTCTGTGGTTTCTTATGGGCTTCATGAGTAGATCAATGACATTTGAGTCAGAAGGGCACGCTCAGAGGTGTAAAAGAAAGGAACTACGAGTAATTGTCTTTTCGGATCTTCTCTGTGATGTCTAAACTGCTGTGGTCAACAAGTATGAGTGTAGAGCCAACCTGGCAGAGAGGAGGAATTACCTGGAGCTACCTGTGTCAAGCAGAAAGTCATCCTTAGCGGAAATGGTCCCCAGATGTGCATGACCATGCCCACATGCAAAAGACAGTTTCCAGTCAAATGAAAAGGTATAGAACTCAAGCTATGGCCACCAGGCTAAAACCAGAAGTTATTTTAGGCCACGTTTTCCATCTGTGGTTGGTTGCATCTGAGGTAGGTAGGAACAACACGGTGGAAGAGGGTGGTAGAGGAAAGCTGCTCAACTCATGGTGGCTAGGAAGCTGACATAGAGAAAGATAGAGAGATAAAGAGGGGCCAGGCCGGAAGATACACCCTTGCAGACACACACCCAGTGGCAAACCAGGCTCTACATCCTAGAAGCCTACTTAGCTGTGGATTCATCATTCGACTAATTAATAGATGTCAGATGTGTTCACAGTGACCAGATGAGGTCATGATCTTAAGCTGCAAGGAGAGAGAGATAAAGCACCGAGAATGTTCTAGAACTCCTCCTTGGTGCTTGCTTTCCATGTTAATGAGGTGGAAATGCTTTCAGAGCTTCCACAGACAAGTCCCAAGCAATGGCATGACCCCACTGACACAGAAGAGCAGCTGGGGACGCATAAGCAGTTGCTCTGGCAATTGCAAAGTGACCAGGGGAAAAGAAAAAGAAGTGATTTATTAGCCACTACTTATGAATAAAAGTCATTATTTTGGCAGATGTCATGAAAAATTTAATTGGCTCATTTTTGATAACCTCTGACCACAGGCTAATCCATTTTCCTGCCAAGGAATACATTTAGCCAATAATTTATTCTGGAAAGTTTAGAGACAAAAAAAGTATTGCTTCAAAATTATGCTTCTATAATATAGCATTATTGAGAATTTTTTTTCCCTAAAGGCAAGGTCAGTTACTGATAATCCCCGCTATTAATGAAAATATTCCAATCTAGGCTAGGCTACACTCAGCAATGCGAAAATTTGGCAGCAAAATATGTGTTTTCTCTGTACATCTTGAGTGCTTTTCAGGGGAATGACAAAAACCCAGCATGTAAGAAGTTACTGTTCCTCAAGGTAATGATGGCTGTTAATTTAGGCACCCATTTATTCATTCAAAAAATATTATTGAAACTTCACTATAAGTGAACGAAACATGAACTAAAAACATGGCCCAAAATAAATTGTTAGTGTTGGGTCTCTGCATGCCAACAAAGAGTAGAGTGCCCAGTCCAAGGTGGAGTAGGCTCCTTCCAGGGGAGAGGAGCAAGGAGAAATGAATCTGTGGCGAAGGAGAAGCCGAGGTTGCTGGATGTGGCCATTTCTGGACATCTCGGAGAACTTGGCTTTTTTAGACTGGAAAGAAATAGTAGCCATTGTAGGCTTTGACATGATGACTAAGGTAACCACATGACGGGCTTCTTACATTTAATGTTCAACTGAGCAGTTGTGTTGAGAATATTCGGTTTGTGGGAGATGAATAGGAAGATGTTTTCAGCAGTCAGGACAGAGACAGCACACTGGGCCCAAAGTCAGGAACTAAGGGTAGGTTGGATTTTGAAGACACCAAAATTCAGAGAGTCAATCTGTCACTCTAAATCTGTGCAGACAATGGGAGAACTACAGTGTCAAGTCAGATACAAGCTTTAGCGGAGCCCTTCAACTTCTTTCTATAGCAAGGCTAGTTATAAGGTTTTTGTGGAGGCAGGCAAATTTTGCTGCTCACCCAACAACGTTCCAGCAGCTAGTTCTCCTTCTGCTGGAATCTGGCCTTCATCCAGCCTCACCCAAAAATCTCACCTCAAGGAAGCTTCCTTCTTTAAAAGGGAAAAAGGGGATTAGGGTGATGTTGGTCAAAGGGTAGAATGTTTACATCAGAAAAAAGAAATAACTTTTTGAGATCTATTGCAGAGAAATACAACTACGGTTCATAATAATGTATGTTTCGAAAATAGCTTCGAGTAAATTTCAAATGTGTCAGCACAAAATATAGCACAGTTATGGGATACATATGCAAATCAACTTCATTGAAACATTCTGAAATGTGAAAACATATGAAAAATTTACAGTGCATCACATAAGTGTATATGATTATGATTTGTTAATTAAAAGCATTAGTAAAAATTGAAAAGAATGATGTAAAATGCAGGAAGATGAGAAAATTAAATTTTAGTGTTCTGTAGCACAATAGGGTGATTATAGTTAGCAATGATTTATGTCAGGTGTCTCCAATCTGTTCTATCTGCATCTATAGCTGATCTACACAGCTGTCATTACTGACAGTTCTGCCTCTTATCAGTGAGCGATGAACTGAGTTGGGGCTGAGGCTGTGATGCTAACTCTGGGAAGCAGTTGCCAGTCCAGATATGTAGTAGCAGAGAGGTCTGACTGCACAGAGACCGTAAAAAATCAACTACATGTAGACTCAAATCAAAAGTTTCAGTGCATCCCAAGTGTTTCTGTATCAAGATGAGCTGTGCAGTCATTTCATTATATATTGGACTGTAATAATAGAAGTAATGTGCATGATAAATGCAATACTCTTGAATCACCCCAAAACCATGCTCCTTGTGCTATCCATGAACCAACTTTCGCACAACTGGTCCCTGGTGCCAAAGAGGTTAGAGATCATTGACTTATGAATTACCTCATGATAGGAGAGAGGAATTTCAGAAGTCCCCACATGTTTGAGGTGACAGATGTATTAACTGTCCCAATTTGATCATGAAGTATTGTATGCATGTATCAAAATGTCACACTGTACACTATAAATGTTCAGTGGACCTTTGATTTCTGAATTCAATTTGTTCCTGAGGGCTGGTTGGAACTCAGGTTAGTCAAAAGAGGTCTCAGGCTCCTCTGAATAGCCTTCAAAGTCTCCCTATTGTATACAGGCAGATGTCAGTGTCTCGAAAGACATTGGCCCAGGATTTTGCAATGAACCTCACACAGGAAAGGATATTGTAATGTTTCTTCCAGAATTCTTTAAGGGTTAAATCTGTATCTGAGACCATTTGGGAGCACAAGCAGCTGCTATTCAGGTCATACCTCAAGATGTTGGTCAAAAGTTAATACTAAAATTCTGGTCATAAGCCAAGTTGTTTGTATGTCAGGTAGATCATAACTCAAGAGTCCACTGTACAGTTAGAATATTTGTCAATTAAATTTTTACTTTTTTATTCATTTATTTATGCAGTAATGGGGATTTAATCCAGAGCCTTCACACTGAGCTGTTTTTCCAGCTTTTTTTGAATTAAATAATTGAGTTTATTGGTACATTTTAGGGATACAGTACAGTTACATTCATTGTTGGGATCTCGTACCTCTACATGACAGGTCTTGGTTCTCATTTTTTCCCCTTGTCCCTGCCCTCCCTTCACCCCCTCCTCCCAGCCCCATTTACAAACACTTTATTTCCATCTTTTCATTTTCTCACATTTTTTTCTTTTCCCTTATTAAATTTTTTATTTGAAGATAGGATCACTCTAAGTTGCTAATTGCCTAGGCTGGGCTTGAAATGGCAAACACCGTGCCTTCAGTCTACCAGAGTGTCAGAGTTACAAGTATGCACTCAAAATTTATAAAAGCCTGTTGCTTTAGATTTTGCTGCAGCAAAGCAAACCAAGGTAAGCAAATGGCACAGTGGCTGCCACCTGAAATTAGTAGAATCAGGTACACAGAGCAGACACAAACCAGGTTTCTGTTGCTCGAGTCTTATAAATATAAGGATGGAATGTGCATTGCAAACAGATTGCAAATGAACAAATCCTATTAGCACCAATTGGCTGCTGGAACAAATTGTCTATGTGCCATTCCGGGACTCCCAAATGCAATCTGTTCTGCAAGGAAAGAGTGTATTTAAGATCTTCCTCATGAACTTGTTTTGCTCTGTGAACCTGGGGTACCAAGGGATGGAGTGCATTTCATGAACTTCTAACAGCTTTTGATGGTTCCCAGAGTAACAGTTCCACTCAGAGAAGGGTGATTTCAAACAAGTGAAGGTTGTGCTCTGTTAAAAAGGCAAGGGTACTAACTTCAAGGTTCAGGCAGTCTCAAGCTGAGATTGCCCATAGTTGGGTGCTTCTGTCTAAGGTGCCTTCTTGTCTGGATGTTTTCCATGACCACCTCCCACCAACACTGCAAAATTTAGCCATGCACTTCTTTTATTTTTTTAAAAAATGATAACACAAAGTCATTAAAAATGCTGAGGAAAGCAAAACTGTAAAGCCATAATGTAACAAAATATATTTATTTTTGCATCCCTTCCTCTCTTCTTTACATGTGCAGTTATCTAGATCTTGCATATAAATAAATAGAGACACAAAACTGGAATTCTTCATGTACAGCCATCCCTCCTTATGCGTGGGGGGGTTTGTGGTCCAAGAACCTCAGTGGATATCTGAAACCCAGATAGTCCTGATCCCTCCACAGACACTGGCTTATTTTCCTATTCATTTATATGTGTGCATACACTGGCATTTTTTTTTTCCTGTGCTCACGTATGAATTTTTTTTGTACCGGAAATCACCTCAGGAGGAAGGCAGGAGCACCACTGAGCTAAATCCCTGGCCCTCCTGGGCACACATATGTATGATAAAGATTCATTTATAAGTTAGCCACATATGAGATTAATGTAATGTAATAATATATACTAATCAAATAAAACAGAGCAAAGTACTTTAAGAAAAGCTAAGTCAAAGTGTCCTCTGTCTCTATCTGTTGCATGCGCTGCTTTATATTTTTACAGTCCAGCCTTATTACTATCCCTCTTACACATCAGTTGTATGCAGATTGCTTATGCGCATGTATTTAAAATTGTACATGTCCCTTAAGCTTTATACCATTTGCATTCTCTGTCTTGTGTTTCAGAAGACTTCAACACTTAGGAGCCTCATTCATGTGGACGGCTGAACACTTCCCCCCTCACTCTCCGCTGTGCCACATTCTATGTGTACCTCCACCACCGTTCACTCATCCATCTAAGGTTGAATATTTACTACAGTTTGATTTTCACATTCAGTTCTGCACTAAGTATTTATATACAAGTATCTTTGAGCAAAAAAAAAAAAAAAAGAAAAAAGAAAAGAAAAGATGGTTGAATGCAACCAAAGATGGTTGAATGCAAAAGATGGTTGAATCTCTGTACTCTTGATTTCACCAGATATTCCCACCTGCTCTTCACAGACTTGACAGCTGTTAAAATCCCAACAGCCAACAGGGTCTTCCCACTCAACATTCAACTATATTTCAGTTTTTTGTATAACAAATATAATTGCTTTTCCTACTCACTTGTTTGCTTTTCTGGGATGAGTTGAAAACTTTTGGTACATTGGTTTTTCTCAGAGTGTCTCTTTTAACTGCCCAGAAATTACACTTCTCCTTCTTTTTCTCTGGATCTCTTTATCTTTGGTGATTTGCAATATAAACGTGTAATCTGTTGAAACTGTCGTTGGTTGGATCCACGCAGGAGTTGCAACTGTGGTTTTCTCCAAATTCTATAAAATGCCAAGCTACTTGTATTCATTTCTCTCCCTAATTTCTCTCTAGTTTCTCCTCGACAAGTCAGTAAGACTTTTATCATCTGCTATCGTTAGTCTTTCTTTCATATTTTGTGATTCATTTTTCTCGTGGTTCCACCTATGAGTAATTTTTTTCAGAAGCATTACCATCTTACAATTCATTGAAGTTCTTCATTAATTAACATCTACTCCATTATAGTACTTCAAGACTAAAAATATTATATTAATAGAGGTTCATTTGCTCCCTTATTGTTTAGAAACAGCTCCAAATATTTGTTGAGTGTCTACTATACACTGGATGGAAAATAGAGGAATAGAATATGAAACAAAAACTGCTACAAAACTATCTCCAGTGGGCTTTGGATCTTATTGGGGAACGATGTAATAACTAAATATGTACGAAAAATAAGTGGGTGGTTAATAGGCTGACTATGACCCCTACAGCAGCAGTAAATGAGGTTCTAATCTTTGGAATCTGGAAATGTCACTTTATCTGGAAATAGGGTTTTGGAAATGTGATGAAGGATGCAAAGTCGAAGAGACAATCTGGGTTATCTAGGTGCATACAAAAGATGATTACACATGTCCTTACAAGAGGCACAGGACCATCTGACACATACACAGAGAACAGGACAAAGCAAAGACTGAAGGGAGTGATCTGTAGATGTTGGTACTGGAGACAGAAGGACAGGGCCGAGGGATACCTGGCACCATCCAGAACTGAAGAGGCAGGGAGGATCCTCCCCTGGACCCTTTATGGGAGTGGGATACAAATGCAGTGTGTTGAATGGTGGTCCCCCAAAGATAGTTCCGTGTCTTGACTTGCGAATGGGATCCTGCTTGGAAACAGCACCTTTGCAGATGGAATTAATCATGAGATGAGACATCGCGGAACAGGGCGGCCCTCAATCCAATGTCCTCAGGAGAGACAAAAGGAAAGACAGACGGAGCAGAAGTGGCATGAAGATAAAAGCACGGACTGGAGTGATGGGGCCACAGTCAAGGGCCACCTGGAGCACCACAAGGTGGCAGAGGGAGGACGATCCCCCTCTGGGGCCTGTGGAGAGAACACAGCCCTAGGGCATCTTAATTCATGACTCTGGTGTTCTGAAAATGTAAACTTCTGTTGACATGAAGTGTGCTCAGTCTGGTAATTTGTTATAGAAGCCCTGGAGAGGAAACACAGGTAGTCGGGAAAATTGTAAAGAAAATGAAAGTTAGATAAGAAATACTCATAGGCTGGGGATTTAGCTCAGTGGTGCTGCATCTGCTTGGTAAGCACAAGGTCCTGAGTTTGATTCCTGGTATCAAAAAATGAGATAAGAAATAGGCAGTTCTTGGGAGTTCCATTTTGGATCAAATGGAAAGGGAAAACATCTTTGAGATGAAGATGAGGAAACACTTTAAAAGAAGGGGAGAACCGAAATGGCCAGGAAGAGCTTTGTAGGAAGAGTGAGTAGCAGATACTCAGGTCCTGTAGGCGGGCATGCCTAGAATATTCTAGAAACATCTAGAAGTTCTAGAATGGATGACTTAAGGAAGAATCATAGAAGGTGAGCACAGTTGTGATGGCAACAGGAGATCATGTGTATCCTTCTCTGGCACTGTAAGCTTTTGCGCTGAGTGCAAGAGGATCTACTGGGATTTTGGCACAATTTTCTCCTATTTTACAAAGTTAACTTCGGCAAGTAGGTTTAGAATACTCTTGAGGAAGTTGGGATTGTGATGCAAATAATAATATTTATCATTCTTCTTATCCTCAAAGATATGCCAGTGGAAGTTTACAGAAGCACAATGATGGTGTCAAGATAATGTTGTATTCTGGATATATTTTGAAAGTTCAGTGTGAGCACCTCCTCATGGACTGGACATTGTGAAGAAGGAGAAGAGGTGAAGATCTCATTATGATACCTTGCAAAGACCTTGGGTCTTTCAAGGTGAAGGCACAGAGAGAGTTGTGGCTGTCACCTTCACTTCTCCCAGCCTACATCTTCTCCAGGGGGCCATGCTCAAAACGGTGGCCAGACATTCAGAAATGCGCACCTTTTCCAGAGCTGAAGATGGTCCTGCAAGTAATGAAAGTATAGCGGACGAGAGGCAAAAATGGCATGGGATCTGTTGCTCAGTGAAAAGATGACAAGCTAGATTTGAATTCTCATCAACATTGTTTCTTCCTCCTATACCCTTAGCTTTCAACTCCATTTTCACCTGAGACAGACAAACTTTCAAAACTAAAATTCTCTCGGTGCCTTAGCAACTCTTACAGCTGAAACAACTGAAGAGGTTTAAATAATCCTGTGTTTTCTAGCTTCATACTTCACACCGAGAACTTCCAAATATATTGATATAATTATAT
Source organism: Fukomys damarensis (assembly GCF_012274545.1). Classification (NCBI taxonomy): domain Eukaryota; kingdom Metazoa; phylum Chordata; class Mammalia; order Rodentia; family Bathyergidae; genus Fukomys; species Fukomys damarensis. Next base: position 3,448,936 of record NW_022900951.1, read on the forward strand.
TTGAAAGTAAATGTTCTGTAATTGGGCCAGGCGAGTTGGAACTATAGAGGTGTCACACTCTGAATTAAATGGAGTCTTTTATTACCCTAGCCAGCATTTTAGAGTGGGCTCATGCCTCCGAAATCTCTGGACAAAGGAAAGGCAGTCTCCAGGATCTTTAGAGGGGCTCTTTCATTTGGGGTGAGCACAGGAAGAGGGGAAGCATGAGCAGAGTTTTACAGGTGGCAGATTATTGTTAAACTAGTGATGGTCAGGGAAGTTTTACACAGTTTAGTTAAAACAAAGTATCACACAGGTGTCAGAGCCTTTTGTTTTCAAGGTAGTAAAGATAACGTACTAACATAGCTGTAGCCTGGTCTACCAAAAAGGTCACAAAGATAACATGCAGTTGTAGATGCACCTGGGATGCAGTGATCTGTTGTGAATTAACTGAGGGGACCTCCAAGGGGGAAGGAGAAGGGAACCACCCAGAATCACTGGACTTCAAACAAATGGAGTTAGGTTGGCTCTCACAGTTTCTGGCAATTACTCTTCTCTTTTGCTCATCTTTTTTCCCCCCAAATTAGTGATGGTCTACAGGGGTAATTTGTAAGTTCACGATGTTCAATAATGTTTGAAGAAGATCTGAGTTACAATAGGGGAATCAGCACCATCTCGGCATAGAAAGGTAAATCAACCCTGCATGTCAATAAAGCTGAGGTCAAGAAATCTTCTCCAAACCTATATTTAGCAGTATCTGAAGATGTTTGCTTTTGCGTCAGCACCCAAATTAGCACCCAGAAAGTGGAGGCCAGGGAGGCTGCTCAAATTTTTACACGTATCCCACAACCAAAAAGCATCCATCATTTTCTCAGTAACGCTGAGGTTGACAAGCCCACCAGCAGCCCAAATTCAGTAATGTATGGAGACATTTGGGGTCACAGTCACCCAAATTAGCACCCAGCATTTGGAGCTCAGGGTTGCTGATCAGTATTTTGTAAAGTATAACATAGACTCCACCTCAGAAAAGCACCCAACCATAAATGTCACCAATCCTGAGTTTGACAAATCACGCCACAAACTCAAGTCGTTTTGTAACTGTTTTGATCAGCCCAGTAGTCATTGCCAGCCATTTTTCAAATCCCTCCCTCCCTCCCTCTCTCTCTCTCTCTCTCTCTCTCTCTCTCTCTCTCGTGCATTTCATTTACAAATTGAAGGTCGGGAGAAGACAAAGGAGAATTAAGAGGGAGAGGAGATAAGAAGTGGAAACACCTGGTTTGAAGCACCACCTCCCACAGCCCCAAGAGCCTCTAGCAGCCAGTCAGGAGGACAATTAGCAGTGTTTGAGAGCAATGAGCACACCATTTGCATGTTCTTTTCCTTCCTGAATCCTGTTTGCAAGGAGCCGAGTTAATTATCTGATAGACTCAAGATTACTCCCCAGGTGCTGGCAAGTCTTAGCAACCTTTGTTCTTTCAAGGTTTTGGAAACTGCATCTCCACCAAAAGTTCCATTTTCATTGGAAGCAAGCAACTGAGGACAAACACAGTTTTGTTTTTTGTTCTTATTTAATTTTCTTGCAGCGTTATGGAGCGAACTCAGGGCCTTCCTCCTCAGCTACTTCACCAACACGTTTGCTTCGTTTTGTTTTATTATGAGACAGGGTCTCACGAAGTGGCCCAGGCTGGATTCAAGCATTTGACTCTCTTGCTTCAGCCTCCTAGCATGCTTGGACTGCAGGTCTGTGTCCCCAGAGATGGCATTTCCAGTTTGAAAGATTATGCTGCATCCCAAGGAAGCTCTTGGATACCTGCATCAGCATGAGGCCAAGCTTCCTTTAGGGCTGCCTTTGCTTTCCCAGCAGCTTCCTTCCAAATTTTGCTTCCCTGTGTGTGGAGGCTTTGTTCACTTTGCTTTGGTTTGGTTCGACTTTGCTTGCTTTGGTTTTGAATTCAACCAGATATGTTGTCAAGAGGGAATGTGGTTTGTCGTAACTGGGGATGAAGGTCGCAGTTGACCTTTGTTGAGTGAAGCTAAAATAGGTGAGCTGCTTCACCTTTGAAAATGTACAACTCAGCTTCTCACAATGAGAATAACTCAACCCCCACTGTTCGCGGTGGCCAGCAACAGAAACCTCAGCAAGAGAACAATAACAGAGAGAGAAAGATGAAGGGATATACAAATAATCTCTAATATGTGATTTAGTTAGGCATGATAGCTCATCTTTTCTTCTCCAAATACTCGTTCCTTTATCTGTTAAAATCTTGTTCAGAGGGTTTTGCCTTTGAAAATTTAGTGGGCCTCCACATTTTGAAAGGGACAGAACCAGAGTTAGAATCTAATACCTAGCCCTCAGCGGGGAGGGTACTCGGGTTTAAAAACATGGCCTTTGCTCTGTGCTACACCCCCAGCCCTTTCTTAAACTTTTTTACTTGAGACAGGTTCTCGCTAATCACTAAATTGCCTGGGCTGGGCTCTAACTTGTAACCCTCCTGCCTCAGTCTCCTAGTGTGCTGGGATGGCAGGCATTTGTGCCGCCATGCCAAGGTTATCTCTTGGTTTTGAGTACCTACTAATTGTGAGTACCCCGTTAAAATTCATTTCCTTTCTCAATGAGCTTAATAAAAGTTTGTGAGTGGTTTCACTAAGTGTAGTAATCGGATTTGATTTCTCTGAAAGCTTGTCAGAAGCATCTGACCAGAGAAATCTTTAGCAGGGTAGTGTCTACTTGCCCTCATTCTGTTAGGGTAACTATCCCAGTGCTACAGTTGACAGACCCATGTCTGTTTGGTAATTTCCTAAAGATGGGCAGGGCTAGCTTCCTACATCCCCTGGTACTAGTGTGGCATATATTTCAGGAACGCTGCAGCAGTATATTTTCCCAAAGAATATATAGCATTTTACCACTGGGGAAATTAAAATCAAATATCTCTTGCTATGGAGTAACTACTACTTTGCCTTTGCCTTCAGGAGAGGAAAGATCACAGGCATAATTAACACGGAGAAAAATCTACCTTGAAAAGTTGTTTTTAAGACAGTCCAGTTTGCTACTTACAAGACTGAAAGTAGTTTTTGTCACATTTTATGAAGTTCAATGTCCATCAGAGACAGAATGACAAAGCTGGAATGAATTCAGGGGTCCAAGGCAGGAACCTCAGGGTGAGGTGAATAGGAAAGCAAAGCAGAGTGGTCCTCGAAGCAGAGAAGGACATAGAACCACAGCCCAGAGTGTGAGGAAGCATATATAAAAAAGTCACACACCCACGACCCACTGGTACACACCTAGAAGCGCTCATTACTAATCTCCTGGGTGGCTCCTAAGCCGTTCGAACAGCAGACAATTCACCGTAACTGTCATAGGGAGACGTAGAAACTGATTTCGTGATACCTCCTGGCATTAGGACTAAGAATTAATCCCGAATGTCAACTCATTCTCAGGCCAAGCTCTTGTTTTCTCCACGCAGAGAAGGATCAGTCTCATAGACTGATTTTGGAAATTCTGGGGGGAGACTCTGCAAAGATTGTAGGGATAAGATATAATTGGATTTGCTGATTGAACTTTTCAAATCTTTTTCTACCTTCATATTTTGGCTGGGTTATTCCAGGCCAAGGTTAACAAATGATGATCCAAAGCCTAAATCTGGCCCTCGGTCTGTCATTACAAATAAAGTTTTACTGGAACACACCCACGCACATTGAGTCGGTTCTTGTCCATGGCTGTATCTGTCTGTGTTGGCAGACTTGTGTTTTTGTCAGAGATTACGTGTTTCACAAGGCAACGTGTTTACTACCTGGCCTTTTACAAAAGAGAAAGAAAAAATGTCTGCCTGAACTTGAGTCAGACTACAGAGAACAAGTTCAGTACGTGTAAGTGATGTGGAAGAGTGGAAAGGCATCATTTCTGAAGAGGTTATTTCGACCATGTTTGCAGAAGTTACACAAAATACATATATCCACTTTCTAAATCCTGTGACTTGGAGCCGGGACGGTAGTTCAGCGATATTGAATGCATGCTTTGCATGGGGGATGCCCTGGGTGCCAATTCCAGCACAGCAGAGAGATGAAAGGAAAGAGGAATGGGAAAAGAGAGGAAGGGAGAGGAAAAGATATGAGGGGAGGGAGACGGAAAGGAAAGCGAAGGCAGGGGAAGGCGGGACTGACCTAAGTCAGATTCACTATAACAAAATCCACGTTTCATGTCACCACTGTGACTGCAATCACAACACACGCTTCACGAGACAGCCTGGGGATGAGGCCGAAGTCCAGACACCGACGTCTACGCCTATTCTATGGATGTCTTATATTCACAGCCTGAAGTTCGTTGTATACAATACAAGGCACAAAGAAAAAGAAGTCGTGCGTGCACGGAAAGTTTCACGGTATAGAATTTGCTGTCTGGGGCATCAGGTCAGTCCACAAGAGATTTCGAATTTTTGAGCACCTTAGATTTTGAGTGTGGAGGGCTGTGTTTGTTTTTGTTTAAGATGAGGTTGCACCAAGTTAACAAGGCTGGCCTCGAACTTGTAATCTTCTCGACATTACAGGTCCACAGGACCACAGGACCACACTAGGGTGGGCTCTTGGAGATTTCGATTAGGGGTTCCTCAACCTGTGTAAGCACTGGTCTGTAACTATATCGGGAAGCTGAGGAATACATCTTTGGATGTATTTTTTATAATACTAACAGTCATCGCGTATGTGTCTCAACCGAAACATTCCAATGGGTTATTGCATTAATTACTTTATTATTTCACTCCTTCATTGCAACTCTAAAGTACTTGGTGTTGTATCTGAGGAAACTGAGGCAGAGTTCGAGTGAGAAACTTTTCCCCCACTCTCCATAGGTGTGGTTCCCAAGGCGACCGATGATTTGCAACGTCTTGCTATCGCAATATTTTAAAACTCGGAGAGAAGGAAGCAATAATAACAATAAAACCAGCCTGAACAAACTAATAGTGAAAAACGGTCATAGAATCATTGTGTTTGATTTACCAAAATAATGCAGCAAATATTTTTTAAAGATTACTTGGGGAAAGCAGGCCTCAGCTACCGTGGGATCCCTTGGTCATTTGTTTCTGATTTGTTGAGGAAAAAATTACATCCTTTTACCAGCCAGGATGGCTTTCTCCCCTTTTTGCCTAGTTAGACAATGCTGCTCAAAACACACAGGATGATTGCGATATCTATCAAACGCTGCTTTCCCATTCTTTAAAGAGAATGGGTTGAATGAAGCAATAAAGGGGAAAATGTGATTGTAGTTGGATGAAATTAAAGTTCTACCATGCAGCTGTGTCCTAACCGAATTCTCCCTGACATCGATCCTTCACTTGGCTTCGCTGCTGATTGTAGCGATTTAGAGGGATAAACAAACACTCTCTTTCCTCACATCTGGGGTCCTCTGTCTGTGGGATTCGGGAAGACAGCTCGCTCCCTACTGTATGGCAGTCTTCTCACTCGAGGACCTTTGTTGAGGTAAATTGTTTAGCAGCCCCCGGCAGCGCCCAGTGAAGCACAATGCCAGGTTAAGCTTCTGGATAATCAATCAACAAGGTCTCACCATGGAAACACAGGATTAGGCAATTATCAGAATTAGTGCTGCCCCTAGATGGAAATCATTTACAAAATCCTTGTTACAGACTGGATCTGCAATCTCCCCCAAAGCTCACGTGTTAACAGCTTGCTCACCAGAGCAAGGATATTTAAAAGTGGCGCTTTGGGAGGTAAGTGGATACTGAAAGCTAAAATCTCATCCACTGATGAATTCCTCACATTGGTGGTGCTATTGAAAGGCGAGGGGAACGAAGGTGGTGGGACTTAGCCGAGGGTGGGCGGACATGGTGGGGCACGTGTGAGGACCGTATCTCATCCCTCAACCCCCAACCCTGTCCTTTCTCTTTTGAAATCTCTTTCTATGGTTCTTAACTACCACAAAGCTTTCCTTCACCATGTACTTCCACAGTGCTGTTTCGGTCTGACCACAGGCCTAAACAATGGACACAACTCTGATCCAAAACCCATGAAACCAGGAGCCAAAGTAACCCTTTCTTTAAGTTGATTTCCTCAGGTGTTCTGTCACAGCGAAGGAAGGGTGAGTCACACGCTTCTCTTTTTAAAAATATTTCACGGATGTTTTTCTAAATATGTTACACAATAATTCCCTGGGTATCACTGGAAAGTGATTTCTTTCATGGGTCTGATGAATGGAATTGAATACTAACTTTACACTGAAAAAATTTTTTTAGCCTTTACCACTGAAAAGAAAAAAAAGATCGGTTACTCTGATTGCATACTTTCTTTGTGACTATTTTCAATGATGGGAGAGACGGGGTGCAGGGGAAGGGGAACATATCAGTCATGTATCAATACACAAGTGCTTGGCTTAGAAATATAACTCTTAGTATTTAGATTTTTCTACCCCTTGGAGTTTTACGGATTTCTGGTAATAACATGTCATTCATTGTTAATTTTTCCCAACTCTGCAGTATACCGGGGAGAAGTTGTAAAACAATACAGGATGTTAAATTGTTGATCTCTGCTGTGTATGCTGCCTTAGTTACCATTATTTATAAGACTGGGATACAGAGTTGCAGATATTCTATAGATACGAGTGGCATGTTCAGCTTGAGGCAATGTGTTACCGCTCAATATAGCATCACTTATAAAAAGCAAATTAGATCTCTTTTAGAAGCTACATACCAAATGCCTTATTCTGCTTTCTGTTACTATAATCGAATGTCAGATGAGTTATGAAACCCATGACCTAATTACCTTCCCAAATCCCCAACTTTGAAGACGTGAATCTTTGGGAGAGGTACTTTTCTCAGTGTTGAAACAAAATACTTGACAGCCAAATTAAAAGAGAAAAGGTTTATCTTGGCTCACACTTTGTAGAGCTTTCAGCCCATAGTCAGCTGGCTCCAAGAGCAGGCGGAGTGGCAGACAGGCATCACAGAGGAGAAAGAGCCCCTGGCAGGGCAGGCAGTAAGGAAGCAAGCTGTGAGAATGCCTTCCTCCTGTTCCTTTCTGCATCATCCAGGCTGCAAGCTGCTTAGGGGGTGCCACTCACACTCAAGCTGGGCCTTCCCCCTTCAGTAAATGCACTCAGCCACACCCAGAACTATGCTAATCTAGTTAAGGGACTAATCCTGCTACCACACACTGTTAAAACATATTCACACAACTGAGATTCGGCCACCCTCTGGAAAGTCCCACCTGTGAGCTCGTGAGGCTCTGGGGAGACATCTAGACTCAAGCCACAGCAGGAGGAGGCATTTTAGATCAAACCATAACATGCTGACCATATTGAAATGGTTTCCAATACTATTGCCTATTATAAATAAGAGCACATTACAAGTCTCAAGTTGAGTCTCAACAGAAGCAGATTTTATGACAAGAGTTTGAGTACGGAGGACCAGAAAACGCATAGAAAGCAGCACAGTATGATCAGGAAAGTAATCAAGAGCTATAGCCATGAGCTCAGTACTTTCTGGGAACTCTGGTAGAGGAGATGACATAGACCTTTCTTAATTGGGTCTTTGCCAATCTACTGCCTGTCTGTCTTTAAAGATGCTCCTAAGGTTAGTTGTCCCTAATACCTTTGATGTGTACTCATCCTGGTCGAAGAGTGCAGCCGTGACAAGAAAGGCTCGTGTAATAACCATGAGCATCCTCGGTGCAACCCTTGGCATGGAAGGACGAGTCCACAGACACTTTGGACTGGTTCTTGACGATATCTGCTACAGGATCTAAATCTATTCGACGAGGTAGGCTCCTGTCCTCTTGAGATACAGTCATCAGACAGCCTTCAAGGTCAGACAGCCTTCCAGGCAATCCAGATAACTGGCAGAAGATGGCACCTTTTTTGAATGCAAGCAGTGATTCCAGGGTTATTCCACACTCTTTTTCTGTCTTGTCTCTTTCCATACATTGCTTTCTTCTGTCACTGCCTGAATACCAAATCGCCTTCCCTCTACCTGGGATTATGCCAACGGCTTTCCAGTTTCATCTGGCCTTTCCTCCTCAGTTCTTCCTTCACACTGCCACTAAAGTAAGCTTCCTACAAACGCACGCTTTGTCAAATCTGCTTGTCTCCCTGCTGAGAAGACATCCCAGTCTTTCAACTGGCAAACAGTGGAACCCAAATTCTTAGTATAGGTGTGCAAAATCCCTCTAATCCTGTGTCCTGTACATCCAGACACTTCTCCGTGCACAACTGAGACTGTTGGTGGAGTCCAGGGTGTCAGCAAACTTTTTCTGTAAAAGTAAAACTATGTTCTTTGTTAATTACCCAGCCTCAGATATTCTGTTACAGCAGTACTTACTCAGGGACTAAGTCTCAGGTTATAAAGTCTCTCTCACTGGGACCCACTCGGCCACTGTAGCGTGAACGTCTCGTAACTGTTGCAAGAGGTACACAAGCCATTGGTATGGCTATGATCCATAAGACTTCGCGGACAGATACTGAAATTCTAATTGCACATAATGTTTGTGGGTAGTGTAAAATGCATGTCCTCTTTTATAATCCCAGCACTCTGGTAGGATCAGACAGAAGGGTCTCAAGTTCAAACTCGGACTGAGCAATGTAGCCAAACCCAATTTCATAATAAAAAAGTAAAATAATATAAAAAGGGGCTGGAGATGTAGCTTAGTGAAAAGGCCCTGGGTTCAATCCCCTGGTACCTCAATCAGTCAATCAGTCAGTTATCATCTTGTCAGTTCCATGGTTTGGTGACTGTTGCCAGCCATCTCTGGCAACATTAAGTTCCTTCCGCAGGATGCCCAGGCTTCGCTCTTGCTGGGCCATAGTGGGGACAACTTCTTCCTAAACTCACTTAGAAGGGAAGCTTTGCTCTCGTTTTTCATAAGCTAGGTCGAAGCCAACGAATTGTATCTACACAGCTCTAAAATATGTCAGATGAATTGGGTGAAGTTTCTACAGTCTAATGTGTGCAAATAGGGAAAGAGCATGGACCTTATGCAGCAATTTGGGGAGTGAACTTGCATATCTGAAATCTGGGAACAGGAGCTGACAGTCCCTTGTCCTTTTTCGTTTTTTTTTTAACTCAACCTAGAGTCATCAGAGCACCCCGAAAATGAGAGGAGCATTCGCTCATCACAAACTCCCTGTGACCGTAGCTCTAGGATTTACATGGCCAACGAGATGGAGTATTTTCTGGTAGATTTTTCACTCTGCCCAGTCAGCTTTCTGTTACCACAGTAAACACCCAAGATGATCCATTTGTAGAGTCGAGGTCTGTGTTAGCTCAAAGTCGTGCAGGTTCCCGTTCATGACAGTTTTAGCCTCATTGATTTTCGGCCTGTGGTTAACAGAGCACTGTGGAAGAACAAAGCCGTTCTTTGCACGGCTAGGAAGCAGAACAGAAAATGGGTGGCGTCCCAGGGCTTCAGCCCACACAGCTCTGAGGGACATGGAAAGTCCAGAAGATAGCATGAGCCAACTCCGAAGTCACCATTCTAAGACGTCTCTAACTCCGACCTCAGCCAAACTCAAATAAGATGCTCGTGAACCCGAAAAACGATGTCCTCGCTTCAGTCATCAGGGAGGTATTTTATTTTGCTTTGTGTCACATACTTATTTTTCTATCTCCTCTTCGAGAACCTAGATAAATTGAGGCTGGTGACGACATCTCATTTACAGTTCTTTATCTGAGTACCGCAGTCGATATGAAAGTTTCTCTTATAATGCGAGAATGGATAAACAAATGAATGGATGTCGGCCGTCATCAGATTTTGTGTTCTCTTCGCTCGATTCCATATAGCTCAGCATCTCCTTTTGAATTTGTCCGGCTGAGTTATGAAAGGAGAAAATGCACGACTCATCTTTGTCATTATGCTCAAAAGGTGTTGTACTATATTATGACACGTCTTAACCTTCTCCAGGACACACGTATGCATCAGACCCTTCTCAAAATTTGAACAGTCTGTCGAAATGAATATTCATTACTCCGATGTTGCCAAATTAACTGCATGCATCATTTCAGAGAATTTGCCAATCACTAATGAGCATGGTGGTCATCGGCCAATGTTAATTAGACAACTATAACCATTTTTCTAGAAAGGTAAGGAATAATATCCATTTTAGAAAGGTATATTTAAATATCAATTTAATCTCCAAGGCACTTATGAAAATGCCCTGGTGGGAATAATTTTACAGGATCATAATACTCTCTAAGAATCCTAACTATTCTCTGACTCATTATTAAAATTCAAAATGGCAAAGCACCATATAGCACATGATGTATTGTACATAATGACTTTCTTATTCAATTTTTCTAATCTCTATTTTTCATCCCCCATGGTTTTTTTTCTCTTCAGTAATTGTCCAGAGCTTTAAATAAAAGAATACTAGTGATTGAATCTCCGTGCGTCTTTATTTTTAGACTCATATCTTGAAGTCTGCAGAACTAGCAGCAGAAAATATGAGAGACAAAAAAAACGTGTGTGAAGATAGCCTAAAAAAATCATCCTAAATTATTGCAGGTCCTTCATTTTACCATACCAGAAAAGAAGAGAAAGACCTCGGAGAAGAAAAATAATTGTGTCTTTGTTTGGTGACAGGTTGTCTATTTGTATTAAGTTATTTGTTTGACACCAAAAATACTCCTACATTTCATGAATTTTACTGCAGAATAAATATCCACCCCAGTGGTCACGCCCCTTATGGGAACTATGCAAATGTCGGTTCGTACCAGGAGCTGCAATAACCACAGCTCTACCAGATTCACTCTGAGTAATCCCCCCAAGGCACAGGACCATTAGGTTCTGGGCTGGAATAATTCCTCCAATTACTACAGTCTTTTTTTGTATGTCCAACCACAAGGGTTTAATGAAAACTCCTATTGCAAAACAGTGGCCAAACTCTCACTGGTGATATCACTGCCACAATCCAAATTAGTTACATTGTATGTGCGCATTTCTCAAATCCAACATCGTGGTAAGCTTGTTCAGTATCTCTTCCTGCTATAAATTGCCTCTGCACTTGAAAATGATTAGCTGCTTAAAAAGAAAGTAAAAGCAACTCATGTGGAAAAGAAAAACACAAGGATTAATATTCAGGACGTATAGAAAACTCAAAAGAATTGAAATTAAAAAACAAATAATCCAATTGAAAATGGGTGAATGATCTCAATGGGCCAGTTTTTGTTTTAATTTTTTATTAGAATATGTTTGTAATACATAATGTTTTACATTACTTGTGGGAAATTAGTACATGAACGTAACACAGCTTCATTCTTGTTTTTTTTTTCCTCTTTCCCTTCCATCTTACCCTCTCCATCCATCTCTTCATTTCCTTCTTTTTTTTTCTATACATGTTTGCAATATATAATGTTTACATTCCTTGTATTGACTGTTACATCCACTTACTGGATATTTTTTTAGAAGGAGAAATCCCTGTGGCCAGAAAATATGTTTTAAAATGCTTGGAATCATAAGCTATCGGTGAAATGTATATTCACATTGATGAGATACCATCTCCCCTCAGTCTGGATGGTGATTGTACAAAAAATAATAATAACAATAACAAATGCTGGCCAGAATGTGGAGAAAAGGGACTCTTGGCTGTTGGTCAGGATGTGAATTAGAAAAGCTGCCATGGAAAACAATTTGGAGGTTCTTTAAAATGCTAAAAAAACAATCTACCTTAGAATTCAGTTATCCCCTCTCCGGGGTCCACAGGGAAGGAAATGAAGTCAGTATATGAAAGAGATATCTGAATACACACGTTTATTATGATACTATTCACAGTAGCTGACATATAGAATCAGCTCGGATACCTATCAACAGAGAATGGGTTAAAAATGAATATTACTCCACAAAAATTGATTTAAATGGATATTTTATCCATGCATGTGAGCATTGTTTATCCATGAAGCAAAAAGAAATCCTATCACTTTCAGTAAATCGGATGAAACTGAAGTACACAGCATTCCACAAAACACAGCAGAAATGGAAATAGGAGTACTTCATGTTCTTTTTCACATGTGAAAACAAAAACAGCCAAAGTTGACCGGAAAGTAGAAGGGTGATTATTGGAGAAGAGGAAAGCTGCAGAAAAAGGCAGTCAGATTCCATAGGAACCCCATTAATATGGTTAACGTGTACAATGAATATGCAGTAAGGCGAATGGCTGTACTTTACGGTTATTATTTAAAATAAACTTCACCTTGTTCTGTCTTGATATTGAACAGTCACCAGACGGAATCAGACCAAGAAGAAATAATGCAGGTTGAGTTTGGAAGAACACTGACTCGCGACCTTGAAGATAAGCGGTTCTCAAGAGGACTGAATCTGAAGGCAGATATCAGTGGCTTACAGAGCAGGAGATTTCAAAAACAGAGCGGTGACGGTACACGCGGTTCTGTGAATGTTTGCCCAGCAACACACGTGCTAAAATTGGAATCATACAGATTGATGACACTTGGCTAGTGTATCGGGACACCGGGAGAACTGATTTTTCTGTAGATGTTGAAATTTCTCAGAGAATTTAAGCAAAGGAGAGAGAGGAATGCTGAAGACCATCGGGCGATGGAATCGAATTTCCAGGGCAAATAGGAGATGCTTATCTCTGCTCCTGAGTTCCCCAGAAATTCGAAGGAAGAAAGTCTGCAGGTCTAGATCATGTTTGCAGGAGATGTGAAAACCAAGGAAGGTTTCCCCCCGATAACGTCTGCCTTGTCTCTGCGTGCGAAGAGAAATTGTGTGCTTGGGGTGAGGGGCTGAAGCCGAGGAGTGGAGAGAAATGGATGTACATCGGCAGAAGCCACCTTGAGAAATGAGAGGGGTCTTATCAAGCGGCACCATCACAGCTGTCCACACCGCTAGTTAATTTGGGGGCTCAGATAGCATCCCGGACATCCGTTTCCCTCGATGGCTGTGCCTGGGCATAGTAAAACACCGGGCATATAGTTAGGTTGATGTGCAGTGAGTCAGACCTAGTGATCTGACAGCGAGTCAAGACCCCTGGTATTGATGTGGTGAATGATTTGTGATAAGCTGGGACAGATCGCCACTTAACTGCATTGCCAGATGGGAGGAAATAAGACATTTTGTAGAGATAGTAAACTCGATGAACACTCAATAAATGATCGGCCATTGGAACTGCCGGAGTGGAAAATAAATCTTGACCCGATCAGTTCCACACAGCTGCAGAACGTCAGCCGCATGTACAATATTTTCTTCCCGTAACATCTTTGCTTAGGAAATGGGAATGACTGTAGTCTTTTTTTTTTTTTAAGGTATTTCTGCAACTAGCATTTTCCTCTGTCTAACAAGCCAGTGAAAGAATCAGTTTCCTGCCTCAAAAGAAATGAACACATCACAGCAGTGGAATCCCTCCCAACACTGCTGTCTCTCAGGCCACCGTGGACCACGAAAATCCCCCTTTAAGAACTAGCCACAGGCCACAGAGAGCGAGGCCTGTTGATTTTCTTTTTTTCCTTCCAGAAAGGGCCCAAGGCATAAAAGTTGAATAGAAAATGGCCGTTGAATAGAATATAACCAGGGCCTCTGTGAAATGTGTGTCTCTTGCTGTCAAGAGAGTTGAGCTGGTCAGGGCAACTGCTGTGGGGCATTATGGCCAGGGTCGTCGCCAAGCAGAGATGGGGCCAATATGTCAAACACGCCAGATCTGGTAAAGAATGAGTCTGTCAGATTGAAAGTTGTCTAAAAGGACCGCAGCCCCCAGGAGACTTGGGACAGTCCCTTCTCTTCCCTGCAGAACTTACGCACATTTATTTTAATTACATTGATGGGTGGCTATTGATTTGTGCCATTGCTGTAAGAGTGTGTGTGTGTGTGTGTGTGTGTGTGTGTGTGTGCATCCTCACACTTACAGCCACCATTGCCACGCTAAGACTGTAAACCCTGGTGGCTGTGATGGCTATTGTTTCCTTCACATACACTCTCATTGCTAAATGTTTTCCTGTCTTTGGGAGTCGAGTGTTTACTGCTGATTGCCTGACTTCCGGCAGCTGGAGTTTTCTGTCTGGTTCCTCTACTGAATTTTGCATTCTCCCCAAAGGTACCCTTTGGGAAAGCTCCAGTGCTAGCTACACAAATGTGCTATAAGATTTACAGAGGAACTTGTTTATATCAACTTTTTTGTGATTTATTTTTCTTGCGGTGCTGAGGGTTGAATCCAGAGTATTCACTCTGAGCTCCGGCTCTAAAATCTTCTTTTTATTTTTTGGTCTTGTTTTGTTTTGTTTCTGTTTTGAGGCATCATCTGGCTAAGTCACCAGGTTGACCAGCCTGGGCTTGAACTTGACATGCTCCTGATTCAGCTTTCCAGAGTGCTGTGACTACAGGTGTGCAATGCCAGGCCCAGCTGGAACTTTGGCAATTTATTCAGGGACACTTCAACGGGAAGACTTCAGAGGGAAGCAGAAAAACTGTCTGAATCCTTGGCAGTACCGGCAACATCCAGGGAATTCTTGGTTCATGAATGCAGTTACAATGCCAGGGGAGACAAAACACCTAAGAATTCTTTCATACACTGGATGAAGGGCAAATACCAGGAACCCTTGTGGTGTTTTGTCACCATTTCCAGTGGTAGATTTGCTTCTGGACCTGGCTCGGCAAATCTCTCTGCAGAATCTCTAGTTTTCCATAAAGAAATCACAGGTGTTAGAGTAGAAGTGACATGAGGGTCCGTGATCAGGTTTTCATAATTTCCTCCTTCAGCGAAATAACCAAATGTATTTCCTACACAGCCTGGTCATTATTCCTTGCTCAATAAAGACATAGGGTATTTCTTTTTTAATAAGGAAAAAGAAGTAAAGTAGCATACAGCCCAACTCATGTCAGGTAAGGAGTACCCATGTCATTAAATAACTTGCATCATTTTTCTAGATAGACCCACAGCCCCCTTCAAGATTTTCTGACTCTCACGATTGGCCATACTTAGTTGAGGTAAGGTCTTCTTTCTATTTCTCGTCTGAGAAATCCCCACGTTTGTAAGAAGGATATTCTCCGCGTGGAAACCGTATAAATTAAGCAAGGTGTTTTTACAGCATTAGGAATTTAGCTGAGCACTTGTGAAGGAGACTTGTGGGGGTTTCTGTAGCCTGCCGGGGAGGT
Organism: Fukomys damarensis; assembly: GCF_012274545.1. NCBI lineage: Eukaryota > Metazoa > Chordata > Mammalia > Rodentia > Bathyergidae > Fukomys > Fukomys damarensis. The sequence continues at coordinate 3,464,014 of NW_022900951.1, forward strand.
TCAAGAGTAAGAATTACCAGGCAACGCCGGTACATATCATGAGCCTTGCTGGGTGTGTACTCTCAGCAGGCACCTTTGTCTGCCTTGTTCTACCAGCATCGCAGTTGGGATGATCTGTAGTTCAATGAATTGCTTCCTGCCCTTCTTTTCTTCATTCCCTGCCATGAGGATTTTTTATCTATTAAAAAATGAGGATTTTAAAACATTTATTGAAAGTATTTTCCCAAAGGATCTTCTACCCTCCAACCTCAGGGAGTCTTATAAATCTTCATCCTGATCGTTCTTGGAAGGATTTCAACACTACAGCAGTTCATTCTCCTCTCCTGGTTTGGATAGCCCTTCTTACTAGATTCCGAGCCCCCAATGAATTCTTTCCTTGATTCCCAAACTATCTCATTAGCCTTCCTATTTCCCATCCACCAAAAAGTGACAACCTCAAATTGGTAGGCTGGCCTCCTTCCACACACCTAGTTGTTGCTGTATTTTGATACAACAATTCACCGTACTGATGGCGTGTCAGACAGAGGAGCTGGATGTCAATGTCAATGGAAAGCCACAGGAAACGTTTATGCAACGGTAGCAGGCTTCCATTTTCAGAGTGGAGAACTTGAGAAAATGGAAAACCACGAAGCCAGGGAGAGAGACCACGGTGCAAAATGTTACCCTTCGTAGAGATGAAATGAGGGTGGAACAGAAAGGAATTCACAGAATCGCTCCAGCATTTTTATTTCAGAGTCAGTAGGTCCTAATCATGCTTTGGATACAGGACAGGAAGGGAGTGGATGAATGATCAGGTAATTTCCTGGCTTCCTGTCAGAGTTCCAGATGCTTGGTGGTGCCATTTATTAAAATAAGAAATTGAAGGAAGACTTAAAAAGTTGCAGGAGGAAACATTATTAAGTAACTGCCGTCATCTCCTCATATAGTTCATCTTCTAAGGTTTGCGACCATGCATTTTATGTTTGCTTCAATGTATGGTCATCTCTCGATTCTGTTCCTACATACATAAGCGTGTATATGTCATTGGTTGCACATATATGTAATTCATTGAATACATATATAATGTATATATTATATATACACCATCTCTGTGTACAAATTTGCAGCAAGTTAGTTATTCCATTAAGTTAGTTGAATAGGCTTCTTACATTGCTACTCATAGTTCATGTGTATTGGCTGGCATTGTACTTGAAGCAAAATGCATTTTTGTTAATTTATGTCTTGATTTATCTTTATTTCTGCTACTCCGTGTTTGAAGCGCACAATGATTACATCTATTATGGGGAGTTGGTACATGTCCATGATACATTACTCCTTCCTCTTCCTCCTTTTTTGTTACTCCCTGTACCTCCTGTCCCTACCTATTCCTTCCAACGCTTCGTCTTCTTCCCATTAGCAAAAGTTCTGCATTCATCATCTTTCTCTTCAATTATTTTTTTCTCTCTCTCTGTCTCCCTCCACCCCACCTCATTAATTTATCATAAGAAAGACAATGTAGTATTTAGGCTTGCACGTCTGACTTATTTCACTCAGCATTATGTTCCCAAGTTGCATCTGTTCACTTACGAAGGCCTCAAGTTTATCTTTATGGCCGAGCAATACTCCACGGTGTAAGCACCACATTTTCTTTATCCATTCGTGTGTTCGTGGGTATTATGGCTTATACCTAGATGCCCTCCCAAAGCCTCCTGCGGTCATAGGTGAGGCTTTACAGAGCTGGCTGGGTCTAGAGTGCGTGTGGTGCTGGGGTTCAGGGGATGATATTAGGATTGACGTGGTGTGATGCTAGGATTGGGAGGCTCCCACGGTGGGTGCGAGTGATACCTGGCCTAAGGGCAGATAGCCTGGATAGATTATAAGGGACATAAACAGGCTGCTGCTGTCACTTGCCGCTTCTTCATTACCCCAGTGCTCCCTTCTGCCTGCCATGGACCGTCTCTCCTCTGTGAGGTCCCTCTGCCGTGCCACCCTGCCTTCCAGCCAGCCGACTATGCACTGAAACCTCTGTTAGCTACGATAAACCTTTCCTCTTTTAACTTTGAGTATTGGGAAATTTTGTCTCGGCAACAAGAGAAGTAACTACGACAATGGACATATGGGCCATTTTCGAGATTTAGGTATAATGCATTATGCTGCGAAAAACGTGGATATGCATGTGTCTGTATAATATGATGAACTTAGCTCTTCTGGGAATTGAGCAAGCTTCTTATAACTTATATGTAACTCAGTTCATACATTATAAATGATAAACATTCAGCATTTACTAGGAGCCAGGGATGTAGCTCAGTGGCACTGCACCTGCCTAGCAAGCATGAGGTTCTGAGGTTCTGATTTTTATTCCCAGCATTAAAAAAAATAATAATAATA
>NW_022900951.1:3467059-3490504 GCF_012274545.1 Fukomys damarensis
TACAAAGCAATCCTATAAATCGTGCGTCCTGTATTTAATGTGTTTCCTTGCCATGACTACCTCATGATCTGTACATGTTGTGCATCCTGTGTTAGTGACACGGCCTATTCACTTGTGAGCCTATCGTCCACACTTGTGGCCATTTGCAGACATGTTCAGAGTGGGGGAAATTTCAGCCTGTATGAGCACACATTTCTATCCAAGGCTGAGCAAGATCACACTCTGCTTCCCTATTTCAGTTCATACTACACAGAAGCATCCTTTCCTGAAGAAGTCCAGGGCTACGTTGTGATTGCTTTCGTTTTGCTTTGCCGCACTCCTTGGATGGTCCACCCTCTCTTTGAAATGGGTACTCGTGCTCGGCTAAAGTGAGGTCTGCTGTTTATATGGTAGCTAAGGCTCACTAGAGGAGCAGAATCAGTATAAAGTATGATTATGCAAAGAGATTTACCAGGTAAGCTTACAGGATCAGAATGGGAAGAGTCCCAGTGGCCACGGATGGGATCTGAGACCTGAGAATCCAAAATGGTGGGCCGTGCACCGGGGTCGAAAGGATCCAGTAGCAGCCCAAGCTTGAAGGCCTGCAAGCTCACTATGATCAGCAGTGCAAGTCTGTGTCAGAAGGCCGAGGGGACCGCATTAGAAGGCTTAAGAGTCTGTGCTAGAAGGCTGAAGGAAATGGAAACCAGCATCCAAAGGCAATGGCAAAGGCCAGAGATTCTCCAAAACAGATTATGGAGGAAACCCCTCTGTCTTCCCTCCCTTTTTATTCCATCTAAACTACAAGCCTACTAGTTGATGCCACCCACGTCTAGGACCTTCAGGTGGCTAGCCTACATGCAAGTCATCCATAGACACACCCAGAACTCACTCATATACTGGCCAGTTCCCACTAGGGTCCAATTGCTGGTTGTAGTTAACAGGCACAGTCCTTAGGCCCAGAAGACCTGGATACACTTGATGGAGAAATTACAGCGCTGTTTCCAGAGAGTTCCATGTGAAGGAATCAACACTGTCCATGAAATTTATGCAGAAACACATACGTTCGTGTATTGCCCAGCTTATGAAAGTATTGTAACTAAATTTCTCCCAGAAACCTCACCAAGGTTCTGTATTCACTACTTCGGTAACCATGGTGACTTTATAACACATAATCACCACCAACAATGACTGTCACCTCTACGTACATATGATGAATTAATTTAACCAACAGCTACTGAATGCTTGCAAAGTGCTAGACATTTTTCCAGGTATGAGGGAAACAAAGATTTAATAAAACTATAATAATCAAGGTTTCTTCTCTCGGTGCACCCGTTGTATAATAAAATGTTATACCAACTTTTTAATATTTATTAATATTTTCTTTTAAAAGTCCCTATGAATATTGTAGTGGAGTGGTAAATTATGACTGTACACTCAAGGGGCACAGTGGAATGTTTGAATATACGTGTACAATGTAGAACGATAAAGTTATGCTACTCCAAGTTCCTATCACGTTGTGTACTGATCTCTTTTCATGGTGAGACTATATGAATGTCCTTTCCAAGTTCTTTTGACATATACTACACATTGCTTTTTGTTCTGGTTTGTCTTACAGTGCTGGAAATTGAACCCGGGGCCTTCGCACTGAGCTACATCCCCAAACCTTTTGCAGTTTTTGTTTTGTTTTGTTTTGAAACAACGTATTAGTAAGTAGCTAAGTCACCCAAACTAGGTTCGAAACTAGTTCCTATTCCCCGGGCTCAGGCTCTGAGTCCTGTGATTACCGGTGTGTGCCATATCTGTCTCATCAGAGTCACTACCTTTTAATAAATCTCAAGACCTACTCCTCTTTCCCACAGAAATCTGCCTAACCTTTATCAGTGTCTCCCCTTCGCACCACCGAACTACTAGCAACCGCCCCCCTTTAGTTCTCTGCTTCTCTGAGTTCAACATTATTGGATTCTACCTGTGAGACCCATACTGTATTTGTCTTTCTGTGCCTGAATTATTTCACTGCCGTGTCCATCCGTGTTGTCACACGTCATACCATCTCCTGTTTATTCTTAAGGCCTGAATAGCATTCCGTTGTCTGTAGGCAGCCCCTTTGCTTTTTGCGTTTACCCACTGATAGGGTTCCATATCTTAACTCTTCTCCCGTGAGTCACGCCGCAGTGAACAAAGGAGGACTGATGTCTCTTCAACATGCAAGTTTCCATTCCTTTGGATTCATCTGCAGAAGCGGGATTCTGGTCACGTGGTGTTTATATTTTTAATTTTTTGAGGCACCCCTACTCATTTTCCATCATGGCCATCATAATTTTCATTTCTACCAACAGCAAACATGGCTTCCCTTTCTTCCACGTCATCCCTAGTACTTTTTATCTTTTGTCTTTTCTTGACAGTAGCCATCACAACTAGAAAGGGGTTATAACCTCATGCAGATCGGATTTTCATTTTCCTAATGATTAATGATGCCAATCATTTTCTTCATGCGCCTTTGTCTTCTTTTGAGAAATGTCCTTCCAGGCCCTTTTCTTGTTAAATCTCCATGATACTGGTTTTCTGGGTAAGAATTAAAAAACACAAGAAACAAAGGTTTTGTAAAAAAAAATGCTGGATGGGGTGGCGTCCAACTAAAAATTCTTGTACAACAAAGAAAACAGCTAACAATGTGAAGAGACCACCCGCATATCGGGAGCAAACCAGTTGCAAATTATATAACTGAGGAGAGTTTAACCTATAATGACCTCAACTCAACAGCAAACAACAGTAGCCTGATTTAGAAATCAGACTAAGTACTGATGTCACTGGACAAGAAAACAAGCAAAATTGATTCAGGTCTGTATATCGATGTCAAACTTTAACTTTTTAAGTCGCAGTAGGCACCAAGCTTAAAATATGTGTGCTGTTTGAAAGAAGTAAGCTGGTAGTGTCCTCTCTCCTGAGAAATCTCTGCACAGGCACTCACGCTATTACAATATTTCTCCAACGAGACCAAGTGTGTCAAGCACGGGGTTGTGTCAGTGGATAGAGGCTCCATCAGTTCCCCAAATGGGCCCTGCTTTTACATTCTCAGACCATCACTTTGCAAATCATCGAGAGCAATTTTCTCTATTGCTGGTTCACCAACAGACGCATTTCACACACCCAACTATTTGGAAAATAATCGTGTCCAACAGCTGAGACCATACAGTCCCTTCAAAAAAAAAATCTCCAACTCCTCTGCTTCAAACAGTACTGAACTTGCAGTCATTGCTAAAAACAAGCTAGTCTTCTGCTTGGGAAGCAGTCAAAGCAGAGACATAGCGAAACCTTTTTCTTTTTGTTTTTTTCACAATAGTTTTTTTAAAAAATATTAATTAATTTGTTTTCCCCTGTTATGTTTATTGGTCCATTTAAAGCAAACAATACAGTTACATTTATCATTGGGATCTTGTACCTTTACATGACAGATCTTGGTTCTGATTTTTCCTCCATATCCCTGCCCTCCCTTCATCCCCTTCCCAATATTGACATGCTCCAAGTGATCCTGTCTGATGTGGTTTTTTTGTTTGTTTGTTGTTTTCTATGTACCATCAGGGCTAGAACTTGGGACCTTGCACTTGCAAGGCTGGTAGTGGAAGCACTGAGCTAAATTCCCAGCTGTGGTGTGGTTTCTGTTTTGTTTTGTTTTTTGAGACAGGATCTAACTGTATACTTCAGACTGACCTGGAGCTCACTCTGTAGCCCAGGCTGGTGTCGAGCTCACAGTGATCCTCCTGCCTCAGCCTCCCGAGTGCTGGGATTACAGGCGTGTGCCACCACGCCCGGCTTGTGGTGTGGTTTTGATAGAGCACTGCCGTACATCTTTCTGCTGTGTTTCTCCTCAATACCACGGGAGCAAAGGGTTAGCTGTTAACAGAGTCGAGTCCAGGAACAGGTGCTCACCAACCTGGACTACAGCTGAGTCGTCAGGAAAGAGGCATGAGTACTCTGACAAGCACTGGGTGTGAGGGCCATGAAACGACTGCAGTCGTTCTGTGTGACATGTTCCTGCGAGGCAGGGACGGGAAGGATAACAGACACAGGGTGAAATGCAGACTCCAGCCCGGTGAGACAGGCACTGCCGTAGTGCAGAAATGCTGCCGAAGACCGTGCTGTAGAGCTCTGATTTCAGGCAGCGGCCGTTTTCAAGCAGAAGCATCATCATGTAGACATTCCGGGTAGAGCGAGAGAAGCCGCGGTACTGCTTGGATTAGTCAAAGGTGTTCAGAGGTGCTAAGCAGAGGGCAGATGACACGGGATGTCCGCCGTGCCCTTGGCTCGGATTCCTTACATCGTCTCAGGCAGCCCATCCCAGCAGACTGGACAGAGCAGCTTCGGAGACACCTGGTCTACCTGGATCCCAAACACTCAGCCAGTGTTACGGTAGAGATCAAAGACGTCTCCAGATGGTTCCTGTGTCTCACTGGCTCCTCCCTTCACTCTCTGTTTCCGGGCTGCCCTGGCCTAGGAGCGTTTCCTTTACCACGCCCCTCTGCCATCTTGTTTCTGCCTTGGATCCAGCCAAGGAGGGACTGCAACCACAAGCCAAGATAACAACGTCCTCCTTTAATTTGTGGGTGTGGGAAGTGTTGACCCAGGGGCCGGGAAAGTGACAAAGGCAAGTGATTTGTTTTGTTCTGCCACATAATTCCCGTGCTAGTGGAAATCCTTAAACACGTCCTCGTGCATTCTAACAAGAGCTGACGTGATTGCAGCATTTACTAATTTTTTTAATTAAACAAAAAATTTTTTTTTGTTTCCTTCTTGCCATTGTTTTCCCCCAGACAAATCTTTCATTTTTGCCCCGTGATATTGTGGATTCCCAGAGAATGGATGCTAACAGGTCGAGTTTCTTACGCTTTGTTCTCAGGAAACTTTTCTGTGTGCATGGAGCAGAGTGCTGCTTCGACTTTAGTACTTGCGACATTCGGGGTCGGCTCATGGTTCCAAGGAGCTGTCCTCTGTATGACCAGAGGTCGAGCAGCACCCTTGACTTCTACCCACGAAATCCCTGTAGCTCCCCCGATCTGCTGAGTGTCACAGCAGACGGGATTCTAGAAGTGGCTCCGTGTCCCCTGGGAGACAAGACATCACCCCTCGCTAGTAACTACTGGCACAGAATATATTGACACCTTATCCTGCCAGCATCTTTTCCTTTGCTTTTATGTGTTTGTGAGTTTGAGGAAACTTTCCTGTACTCTCAGAAAGCTTCAGACACAACGCACTGGCTGGAATGGCACTTACTGAATCAACAAATAAATAGCAAACTGACAATACTGGCCTTAACTTGTGTGTTTGCGGTGTGGCTGCCAGAGAGCCCTGTGACACGGAGGAGACTTCTCGCTTTGCCATGGTAACGTAGAACTGTCCTTGCTGAACAGCCCGCGTGCCCTTGAGAGCCGCCATCGCCACAGTTCAGAAGCAAGTGGCAGAGATCAAGATGCCACTCTGACAGAAGTTTCCCTTTTCTCGATTCTGCAGTGCAGTTGATTTTGTTTATCAATCTATTATTCATTCAGGGATTTTCTTTCTTCGCTGGAGGACTGGAGGGTGTCGGATTCGCATGCAAAGCAATGTGACATTTTTCAGTCGGTGTGTTCAGGAGCACAGCGAAGACCAAGTCCTGGCCAATTAATTCGGACGTATTAAGGGAGAGCTCTGAAATTTGTTCAGCTGCTCTTCTTCCACCAGCCGAGAGTCGGTTTATTCCACTCCCATCTGTCAGCTTGTCTCTGGGCTGAGTGTCAGGATTTAATTGTCTTTCTCCTCTGCTCTGGAGGCTCTGTTGAGACTACTGTGGTTTTTTACATCCGTGTAGGATGCTATCTGGAAGGGGAAAGCCCAAGCCCTCCGACAGTCGGATGGAGCTTGACCAGTATTCTTAAGGTGAGACGGTCTCCTTTAACATCCCCACCACCCCCTCATAGTAAGATTCAGGATGAGGCTCCCATGCAAGCTCTGTCTCATCTGATCCTGGAGGAAGTTTTCCAGTTGTGCAAGCCTGTGTTCATGTTGATTCCTAAGTCAAACACCCAAAGATGCAAAAGAGCCTTTCTGCAAAACTGCAGATTAAAAACCAGAATTTTCCCTCCAGGAAGGAACATTCTTGGGCAGAAGTGTATTCTTTTTGCATAGCTGCTCTCCCTTATTTTTTAATTAAATGTATTTGTCTAACTGATGCATAGAGACATCCTAATCATACATATTAATAAGGTACCAGATGATGTTTGGATACATGTATATGCTCTGTGATCAGGTGAGGCATATCTGTCCCTTCGAACATTTACCATTACTTGAGAGCAAAAACATTCAAAATCCCTTTTTTCTAGCTTTTAAAGTCATATAGCATGTAAGTGTTCCTTATGCTCACCTTATACCCAGAGGATAAAGGAGGAGAGGTTTAGTTGTGTGTATTAGACGTTGAGGAGGTTCAGTCCATGGCTGATTGGCTCCAAAGCCAAAACATCATGGTGGAAGGAGAGGGAGGAACAAAAATGCCTAGTTCATGGTAGCCATGCAGTCGAGCAGGGCAAGAGATCCTGAGCAGAATGGACCAAGACCCAGACACAGTTCCCAGGGTCAAGACTTCATGTCTACCAAACACATTCAGCAATCCTATAGGTGGATGTGAAGCCAATCGAGGTGACAACTAAGTTAGAGAGTCTTTACAAAGTGTGAAGCCAAATATGGCAGCACTGCTGCTGAGTGCCATCCCGTGGACATTAGCTTGTAGATACACGGTAGTGTACCCTCATCCATATTATCCACCAAATCTGGGCCCACGTAACTTCTAGCACTTCTCCAAAGTCAAAATGAATGTGAAAGGGAAATAGTTCGTGTCCATTCAGGACATCAAAGCAGCCATGACAGTCGGACGAAAGACTCTCAGGAAAGGGGACTTCCAGAGCTTCAGAGAGTAGCAAGAGTGATGGCATTCGTGGGTTGGAAACAAGGGAGAGGATTTGGGGGAAGATGAGTGACAATGTGTCTTTTTAGATCACTGCAATAAAACAAATACCTCAAGCAATGGACACCTTTGGCTTCTTCTACTTCTTTTTTTTCATTGCGTTTGTTGGACCTTTTTAGGTATACAGAACAGTTACTCTCATCATTGTGATCTTGTACCTGTACATGACTGATTTCAGCTCTTATTTTTCCCTCATTCTGCTGCACTCCCTTCACCCCCTCCACCTTTTCCTGTTGTCAAATACTTTGTGTCCATTCTTTTTCTTTCCCATATTTTTCCTTTCCCTTCTTCCTTGCCCCTACCCTTCCCTCTTCTTTTACTCCTTTAGCCTTTTTCCTCCTACTTTACATTATCGATTATACAATTTGTCCTTTATTTATACTTTTAGCTTTTCACAGAAGAGGGACTATTCAGTATTTACACGTGTGTATGTCCTATTTATTTCACTGAAGATTTTGGACTCGATATGCATCTAGCTCTAAATGACTGTAGTTTCTCATTCCTTATGGCTGAGTAGTACTCCATTTTATAGAAAAACCACATGTCGATGTGCATAAAATTTATGGAGGTGGGTATACAGGTGTGAGCCCGTAGTCTCAGCTACTGGGAGGCTGGTACGAGTGATTCACTCAACCCTGGGAGCTGAAAATCAACTTGGACCATATAAAATGATCTTCTCTCACAGCGTTATGACTGGGCTGGGGATTTAGCTCAATGGTTTGGCCTCCTGCCTTGCAAGTGCAAGTTTGATCCCTGATACCAAAAAAAAATGTTACAATTGTACTATATGGTTGTATGTACGTATGAAACAGCACATGCATAAAGATGGTGCTTATATTACTCACAGAACAATGCACAACTAAAAATGCTAACGATCATCCAAGAAGGTGGAGAAATAACACTGCTATAAAACTGCAGTATCTATAAGGCATAATTAAGCCAAGGGCAATATAACGAGGTGTGCCTGTAGTCAGTGTTGACGCCATGAGACGTGGCCAGTAACGTGCTTCGTGGAGCTGGCGGGGGGACAGTGTCAGCTGTGAGGAATTCGTTTTCCTCCTGGGAGGCCCTGGTCCCTCTTCTTTCGTGACCTCCTCCTTATGTCTCATAAAAGATGAGACATCTGGTCCTTTTGTTGCAGATTGATAGTGCAGGGTTCTCATTGTCGGCAATGGACAAAGGGTCCAGCGATGGCCTGAGGCCGGGCGAGAAGGCATGCTTGGAACCCTTCCGCATTAGTGACGTCCCTGCCCACTCTGTTTTCTGGCACAGTCATGAAAGCTTGGGGGCTGTTTCCTTTCTGTGCAATGACGTGAACTGCTGACAGTGCTCTGCTCCTCCTCTGGCTTGGAGCCCTGTCTTGGCTGGTTGATGATAGTTCATTTGGAGCCACAGCAAAGGCTGCGATCATATAGCGAAGTGGCCTTGACATTCCCGTTCTTTCACAATGATGCGTGCTGCAAAGAAGGATTCAGTCAATGTTGGCCAGGAGTGTCCATCGGTAAGCCCTTTGGCTGGACCTCTTCTGGATGCAGTGGACTCACCTGTCTGACCCTAGATTATATCCCGCGTGAATATAAAACGTGATTCCACAGGCATTCTCTTTGGGGAGCAGACTGGAGATGAGGGTGAGCTCGTAATTTAAAGAATCTATGCATCGCACTGTTACCATCATATCCTTCTCAGAGGATGTGGTCTGCAGAACATTGAAGGCGACATGGGCGAAATTCTCCTAGGAAACATGGGCGGTCTCGAAGCGTCGCTCACGAGCTAAATGAGAATACTGGCGAGAAGAGAGAAGCTACTGAAAGCCATTCTTGTTGTTTCTAGGATACAGGAATCCGAGTCCAGCGATGTATGGAGACTCGCGGGTGCCTTCCAGAGAAATCTGTCTTTAGTCACCTTTTGTATCACTCAGATTGCCTTTGAAAATATTGTAGTCGCAATATTGAGGGTTCATTTGATTTAACATTGAATGAAATACTGGCGAGAAGAGAGAAGCTACTGAAAGCCATTCTTGTTGTTTCTAGGATACAGGAATCCGAGTCCAGCGATGTATGGAGACTCGCGGGTGCCTTCCAGAGAAATCTGTCTTTAGTCACCTTTTGTATCACTCAGATTGCCTTTGAAAATATTGTAGTCGCAATATTGAGGGTTCATTTGATTTAACATTGAATGAATGGTATTGGATAGGAGGTTCCAAAGCCTCCTAAAGATTGCCTTTGAAAATATTGTAGTCGCAATATTGAGGGTTCATTTGATTTAACATTGAATGAATGGTATTGGAAGCAAAGTGTACTCTCCTACCTTCAGTCCCATAGCATAAATAGGTTTAATGTGTTTTTCTCTCGTTGGCTCAGAATAGAACTTCGTAACACATCACACTTACAGATTAGGAGAAAGAGAGGGAAAAGGCAAATAATATGGGGAAACGTGAGACAGCTGTTCTGAAAATAGATGCCAAACAGCCCTGGAAGAAAGAAACGAATGACAGATAGGAGAGATGACTTTCAAAATATGGAAAATGAATTTTTAAAACAGCAAGCTAAAGAACCAGCTTGGTACGTCTGTTTGTTTTTGAAAGGGCATTTTTTCAAAGTCGTATTTCTCATGGTAAAAAAAAATATATGCAGTATAAAGCTTTGGCAATTACAGTAATGAATACAAAGGAAATAAAAATTATTAAAAGGCCACCCAAACAAGCAAAAAACTAGGGGAGTATTGCATTCAAGTGTTTTTGTATTTCCTCATTTTTACAAAGGAAGGGCATACTCTGAGAAGGACTTCAGATCCCACTGCTTTTTCATCCAAAATTATACTTTTCCCATGTAAAATAACACTGGAAGGCGTGATTTTATTACTTAAATTAAAGATCCTGAAATCACAGTTCATGAGTTACACATTGATTCCCTCTTGTTTTTGTGCAGTCCACGACCTAACAGAGTTTTTATATTTTTTATGGTTAAAAAAAATTATCACACTAAAACTGATGTTTCATAACATATAACATAACATGAAATTCAAATTCATGTCCATAAATGGCATCTTCTTGGCAGAGAGTAAAGCTCCTTCCTTTACGTTAATTCTGGCTGCCATGAACATGACAAGGATGGAGTTAAGGTATTATGACCAAGAATGCATGTGCCTTAGAATACTCAGAGCCTCGAATGTTCCCCATTTTGGCCCTTGCTCAAATAGTCTGCCTAACTCTGAGCTGCATAACTGGCTGGTGTCTTTACCTGGCTAGATTTTTTCAACTCTTCCTTTTTGGATTTGCTATTTAGAAGCAGATCCATAACCATCTCTTCCCCATCCCACCCACACCCACACACCAAGCCAGACAGCAGTCAAAGACTGGACTTCTAGCAGGTATTTCAACCACTACCATAACCTTCTCATTTTGTCAGCCTTCAGAAAGCAACACAACCAGGCTGACATCAGAATACAGGAGCACAAAGACAAGGAGATCCCAACAGAGCAGACAGAATCATGGCATATAGACCAGAAAGCAAGTCAAGTGGTACGCAAGTGGTGTGCTGCTTCTCGAACACCGTAAAGAACTCAAGCGTCAGCACAACACAACTGTTTGAACTTCAGAAATGAAGACAGCATTGGGTTGCTGGTGCCCTCAATCAGTGGTTGCTTTGGTCATTTCATAAGTGCAAATGGTACAATGGCCACTTGTGTCTGGGGAGGCGATGGCCCATTTTTCTCTCGGGAAATTTACTCTGTGTGTACTACTATATAAGCTTTCTGTATGTTTTTAGAAGGTCAAGGCTATGTGTGCAGCAGCGCAATTCAGGTGTCAGTGTGTTTTCTGGGGGCTTTTGACATGTTTGAGTTACAAAAGGAAAATACTGGGTGGATGGGATAGGCATAAAAATGACTCTTTGATGTGGGACTCAACAGACACTCCGATATTGTGTAAGGGATTTTGGGTCAGCAAGTGGGTAATTAAGAGGTGGCATTTACCAAAAATTATTGGTGCTAAGCAATACTGTTTATTAGGCATTTTCCAAAGTGTGCCTTCATCTCTTTTGTAGCCAAAATTTGGGCATCTGTGGTGAGAAATAAGACATACATAAGGAATACACTGTAATATATTTTAAATCTTGATGAAATATAGCTAGTAGTGCTTGGAAATTCTAATAAAATATGGCCATATAAAAATAAATACGATGAAACAATGATGTTCCTACACTTACACACACACACACACACCCACACAACTAATTTTAAAATATCACCCCCAAAGGGCCCATCCAAATGCCAATTAACACAGAAAAGATCTAAACATTACCTTCAAAGAAATACATAAATCCTATCTAGAAAAATCTTAAAACATTGCTATGCAATATAATGAGATCTGAATAAGCAGAGAGCCATACTACAGGATGTAAAATGCACACATCATTTTAATTATGTTCATTTTGCACAGTCTATTGCAGACTCATTAAGGGAGGGAGGAAATCCACTCATCCATTGTTTTAGGAATGTGCCAGGTGGCGGAGTGAAGCTGATTTGCAATAATTAATAAGTGATTTTATCAATAAAAGCCTTAAGAAAATTAGCCAGCACATTGAGGTGAGGAAGGAAAATGCTGTATGAAAAAGATGATAGGGAGTCCACAGGGGCCTGGCCAAGAAGAAATATCAGAATCCTCATTTGTGCTTCTGTTGTGCACTCTAACTACCAATTAAAGATTCAAAAACTGCCAAAGTTCCTGAAGTAGAAGAGAAAGAGGGTAGAAATGAAAAAGTGCTCAAAGAGGGTCCGCACAATCTCCACTTTTGGCAAGAGATTTAAACTCACAGATTCAAGCAGAAGAATCAGTGCCAGACACGAAAAACCCCGAGAAACGTGTGCCAAGACACATCTTAATTAAACTCCTGAGCACTAGACACACAGGGAATCCTTGGAATTGGTCAGAGAAGACAACACCTTACCTTTAGAAGGGAAAAAAAAAGTATTCAGCCAACAGCAAAGCTCTCCCCTGAAACTGTCTTGTACAAAAAAAAAAAAAAAGAAAGACAAACAAGCAAAGAGAAAATAAAGTTGTTCTTAGTCTGATGTCAAATGCTTTATTCATGAAAAACCAATGGGCCTTTTAGTCTTCATCACATTTAAACGTTTGGCTCTGCAAAAGACCCTGCGAGAAAATGAAAAGACAAGCTATAGTGTGGGAGGAAAAAAAAAATATCTGCAACCCATATATAGATGACAATATGCTCATACCTAGAATGCAGAAAGAACTCTCAAACTGTAAAGGTGAAAAAAGCAAACCATCCTGTGAAAGCATGGGAGGGACACAGAGTCATCTCACTGAAGAAGCAGAAATGCACATGGCAAATGATCATAGAAAAAGATCTTCGACACTATTAGATCCTAGGGAATTGCAAAGTGAAACGATGCAATATCACTACCAACCCAACGAAACAGTCAAGTGGGGCATCGTGAGTGGCATTACCAAATGCAGGCAGAAACAGAGTGAAATTGAACTGCTCTTCCACTGTTGGTTGGTGGGCTAGTTTTCTTGTTGCTGGGACACAGTATCCAATGCCAATGACTTAAAGGCGGACACAGTTAATAGTACTCAACATTTCAGCACAAAGCTGAGCTCCTGATCAGCTGGTCCAAGGCTGAAATATAATGGCAGAAGGGCGGGGTGGAAGAAAGATGCACAGTTCACGAGGCCAGGACAAAGAGCAGATGATCGGTGTCAGAAAGCGACAGACAGGATGAGTGGTCAGATATACCTCAGCTATATCAACATCGATATCCTGGTTGCAAAGCTGTTCATCGTTTTGTCATCATTTTGTAAAATACAAAGTACTAGTGTTTGTCAGCTTTTGGTTACTACGACAAAGTAACTAAGAGAGTCCACTTAAAAGCAGGAGAGGTTTATTGTAACAAAGCTTTCGGTCTATGGTCATCTGGCTCCTGTGCTTTGGCACCTGTTGTGACACAGAACATCACGGCAGAGAGAATCTAGAAAAGCAAAACCACTTATCCCATGGTAGCCAGAAAGTAGAGAGAGGGGCTGGGGATTTAGCTCAGTGGTTCCACTGCCTGCCTTGCAAGCACAAGGACCCGAGTTCAATCCCCCATACCAAAACAAAACTAACAAACAAAGGCAAAGAGAGAAGAGATTGAGGTCCCATGGTCCTTCTCAAAGGCACCTAAATTCTTCCTACCAAGCCCTACTTCTGAAAGATTCTTCTACCTTTCAATACAGCCACAGGTTGTCTTGAAGGACTAACCCTTGAACACATGAGACTATCAGCCAGCCTAGATCAAGATTATCAAGGCACAATTACAGGAAGCTGAGTAAAATGCACACGAGCACTTTCGGTATTTCTTCTTAACAACTGTGCCAGTAATTATCTCAAAACAAAATATTTAGTTAAAATAAGAAACTAAAATGACCTTCAATATCAGTAAGGAGATCCCTCAAAAAAAAACAAAACAATAAACCAAATAAAACTACAGATTCCATTTGACCCAGGTATTCTCCATCTAGGAATCTTCTGGAAAGAGTTAAAGACGTCATAGCACAACTCATAACAGATAAACTTTGGAAGCCTAGTATATGTCCGTCTGCAGATAAATGGGTAAAGAAAATGGGATGTTTACGCACAATGGAGTACTACTGTGCCATGCAGATAAATTTGAGTCACTTCATTTGTAGACTGGATAAAGAAGATGTGATTTTTCTGTAAAATGGAATACTGCTCAGCCATAAAGAATGAGAAATTAGGAACATTCATAGGAAAATGGATGCATATTGAGGCCATACTCTTAAGTGAAAAAAATAAGACACACATGTGTAAATGCTGAATAGTTTCTCTGGTGTGAAAAACTATAATCATACGTAAGATCCTAATGGTTTAATTGACAATGTGAAATAGGAAGAAAAGGGCTAAAGGTGCAGGGAAAGTGGAAAGGGTAGGGGATAGCAAATGAAGGAAAAAATATGAGAAAATGGAAATAAAGTATTTGCAAATAGGGAAGGGAGGAGGGGGTGAGGGGAGGGCAGGGATAAGGGGGAAAAATGAGAACCAAGACCTGCCATGTAAAGGTACAAGATCCCAATGATGAATGTAACTGTACTGTATACCTAAAATCTACCAATAAACTCAATGGGAAAATAAAATAAAGAGAGCTAAAAGACAGATAATACAAAATGAGGAGATAAATCTTTCTCAGACAGGAAGGGGATCCAGAGATGGAGGGAGGAGAGAAAAAGGGAAGGGAAAGGCAATGAAAAAAAGGAATTAATTTGTGTCATGTGCTAGTACTAGTACGAACTCCACACAAGGAAAGTAAACATTCTGTATTGCAAACATGGACCAATAAAAACAAACAAACAAACAAACAAACAAAAAACCCGCAGCAGTCAAAAATGTTTTTAAGGAGTTGGGAGAACATGACTGGTATACTCACTAAAACTGTATATTCCATTTTCAAAACCTAGAAAATCTCTCACAATTTTGCCACGTGTTTGCCAGATGGTTTTATTCGCCTTTTATTTTCCACACTTAAAAATTACATTCCTTTGTAGAAAAAGTCCCGCTGAAGTGCATTACATGGGGCAACAGGTAAATCCATGGAACCATCCGGTAGAACTGGGCAGTGACATTTAAGGAATCCGGTCAACCATCACACACTTTGGATCCATCATCAATAAAATACAAGCGAGTGTCGTTCGCGGCTTTGTTAAGCACCTGCCAGAGAGAGGGCTTTTTGGTTTTTGTCCTGCCATTCCGTCCTTCTAATTTATTGTGGGACTGGTTCATTAACAAGGCCCCAAGTTGCCCTGAATGAGTATCTCAGAGGAGCAGGCTCTTCTCCCTGTCTTATTTCCTTGTTACCTGGTGGTGGGTGTGGAGTAAGTGGACCCGGGGGAGCCACAGTGAATTTGAATGGGCTCACCCGGCTCTTCATGAAGACTTGCATGACGTCACTTCCCCTCTCGTCTCCGGAAGTGATACAGAGTCATGGTCGTTGCATACTTTCCTGAAGCACAAACACGTATTGCATCAGCTCCGGAGGACGTTAGAAATATGTTCGGAAAGATTCGGATTTACTTCATTCTCCCTTTTGGAAATAATGGAATGGACCAGTTGGGGAACTAAGCTGTCCAAGCTGTGGTCCTCTAATCCTTTACTAAGTTTACCTAGAGACTCTGCAGTGTCCCAGTCTGAGTTTCACCTTGGTTTGTGTGCAGCTGACCAAGCGCGGAAACCCAACACGCTTCTAACTCCGTCTGCCTTGGTTCTCACTTTAATCTAAAGGGAGTTAGGGCTGTCTTCACGACTACTGCAAACGCAGGAAGAGTCTCTGGGCGTGACGACCCCGCCATGGCATCGATTCAACTCTGTGTCCTCTGAAAATTCAACCTACTAGAGAGGCTTAAAAGGAAACTCCCGAGGGACAATTAGACCACACCATACGCAGTGGTTATTTTTGTAGATTACAGATAACTAATCAAACATCGGTAGTCCTATGTGGCTCAGCCTGGGTTATTTTTAATCTTCCTTGGGGATGACGGGCCACATCTAGAGCCATTATGGTCTCTCCTAGCAGGGAGGAAGGTGGGGCTGATATCTGAGGGTTGAGACCCACTAACAGTGGAGAAGACAATCTTCCACAACAAATACTGATCCCGCCTCAACTATCAGTGGTTCCAAGGCAGACAAAGCAAAATTCTGCATAAAGTAATGTAGAATTTAAGGATTTATAAAACCGGCTCATCATTTTTTATGTTGTTTTTGAATTGTTTATTCTAGCCCCAGAGAAATGGTCACACTTTTGAAATCAGCAAAGGTTGCACTTGATTACAAGTGACAGAGTGGACTACTACTCAGCCATACAAAAGGACGGGATCTCTTTATTTGCCACAACCTGGATGGAAGTGGAAGAGATTACAGCAGTGAAACCCTGAAACACAAGTTCTGTATGTCCTCACACACATGTGATTATAGAAAAGTAGGTCTCACAGAAGTGGACAATAAGACAAATACGCGTTATGTGACAATAAGAAATAACATTAGAAAAGAAAAGTGACACACTGAAAAAAACTGCCACTTTTTTGTGTTGAGTGGATATTTAATACTATAGCATCTTTATTATATTTTATGTTATTACTTACACTCCTAACAGTGGGTCTGTCTGCATTATGCTCAATATCTAGCTGTCCTCAAAGAAGAGCCTTAGGAAGGGGGCTTTTAGAGTGATTGGATGATGGACCTTAGAGCTGACTTGCCCTTCAGAGGTGGGGTCTCGACAGAAGACACACGTCACTGGGGTGTGACCTGGAAGGATTTATCTTTATGCCCACCTCCTCCCTTGACTCTGTTTCCTGGTTACTGTGAGGTGAGTAGCTTTTCCTCCACCACGCCATCCTGCCTTGGAGCCTGCCAATAGTGGATGGAAACATAAGCCAAAATAGACCCCTTCCTTACGTTGCAGGTGTTATGTACACTGTCCTGACAATGAGAAACGTGACACAGACCGTACGTCATTGTCTGATGGTTTGGCGTATGCCCTGTCTCCCCATGAGACAGTATCTGTGGACAGAGGTTCCAGTCTGACTCCTTGTCATCAAACAAAGATAAGCCACCTTTGAGAGTCACCTGCTCAACTCAAAGGCGGAAGAAGAAAAAAAAGGCTTTGCAGAAAGTGCTTGGATTCAAAAACAAAGAAGCGAGCTGGTGGATAGAGAGGTCAGTTTTTCTCATTACGGTATGGGGCAAATGGCTTCTCACCTTTTCAGGGGAATGCAGAACAACCCTATCGGCTAAGGGTATTCAGAAAGGCAGTTTTGCAATTCCTGGGCTGCCCTTCATTAATCCCCAGAGGCAGACGAGAGGAATCCGTGAGTCCTCCTAGTCCAGCCAACCAAGGCTGATGGTCAGAGCCCTGCAAGACTCGATTTCATTCCACAATTCAGAAAACAAACACATGCATACACACAAAAAAAAATTGAGGGTGATTTTTTTCTTTTCTTTTCTTCCTTGCTTGCTTGTCTTGTGCATTGTCTTAGAGGCACTGACCCAGCCACTGATGGTGGGAGCGCCTGCTTTTCCGAGTTCAAACTTTATGGTTGTGGCAAAAATTACAAAGGTCCCTTATCTTAGCTGCACTGGGGACTTTCAGTCGTACTTAAATGAATATGTTTCCGTGGCAGGAAAATACGAGGAGGAGCAAGTGCTTCCTAATCACGTACTGGTGTCTGTGTGAAACCATGGAGCTGGAACAACCCAAACAAAGCATGAATTGGAAACAGCCCATTCTGAAGACATTGTGCAAAGCCTTTCGGTCTACACTGCGCATGACTGACCGGATTAAAGAACAAATGACTGGGGAGAGTTTTCATGTATGCCTTACCACCCTACGGTTCGCATTTTGATTCCGTATATTCCTCAACACAGAAACTTCAGCTCGACAAAGGGAGCTCTCTCCCTTGACTTAAGCAAATGCCGAATTTCACTGAAGTCTGTCTTCCCACGGTAGGGTATAATGATAGTTTATACCCACAATGTCTTCCCAATGCTCTCTCGTTGAAGGCTTTTTCCCCAGGGCAGAAGTTTTGAGAGGTAGGGCTTTTGGAAAGGAATCGGAATCATGAGCGACCCGGCTTTATCCGTAGAATAATCCACCAATGGATTGATAATGAGGACGTCACTGATAGATGATGGGAAACCCACATGAATTGGGACTTAGATTGAAGGAAGGAGTTCATGGGCATGACCTTCAACATGAGCTGCTTTCTTCCCCCACACCCTCCTGCCATGAGCTTCAGCCTCACGCAGACCCAAAGCAAAGGAGTGAGGCGTACATGAGTTGAAACCACAGAAAATGTGAGGCACAGCAAACCTTTCCTCCTTTAACATGACTACGTCAAGTTGTTGCGTCACCACCACAAAAAGCCAATACAGGTATTCATGAGACCTGGAAGGTTTTTGTCTCTGAGTGGGCACGATGGCCACATGTGGTCACACTCGTTCATTTCTCTCTTTCCCGTGTCTGCATGCATTTGACAGGTTGAGGCGTGAGGGCAGGAACTCTGTGGAACCCGCCCCCCCATAAAAACACACACACATTCATTTCTGGCTCCTGTGAGACACTCTGTTTAGAAGTTAAGTAGCCATAGATGCACTGTCGTGGGACAGGACCTCGAGAGGCAGGGCTAACGTAGGGACAGTCCACTTAAGAAGGAGAGAAGGCGGGCCAGGGATTTACCTCAGTGGTGCCGCTGCCTGCCTCCCAATCACAAGGACCTGAGTTTGGTTCCCGGTAACAAACAAACAAAAAAGAAAAAAACAGAGGACAAGAACCTAGAGTGTCTGCAGTTAGCACATAGGCCGATGTACTCTGAGATTAACTAAGTTCCTCTTTGTATGAACTGCTCCACAAAAGGTAGGCAAAATGAGCCTTTTCACAGCTTTCCCAAAGGCTTTCCTCTTAGATCCTTAGCCACAGGCTGATGCCCAATTAGAAACAGCCACCCAGGATGGATGGGATGGGTCCGAGGACCCTGTTACCCCATACAACAGGACTGCTGCCTTGTCCTCAGCAGTCACCCAGCTCTGGAGCCCCCAACTCCTTGGAGCGGCTTTGTACCACTTTCTTCTGCAAATAAAGCTACTTTCACTTTGCACAATTTTAGATGCCTCTTCCTCTTTCTATGGAAGAGCGAGAGGTCAACCTGGGAAAAGCCAGGGTGAGCTGAAAACCACCCATCCTGGCCCTACAGCAGTAAGATCATTTGTCAAGACCACACGCGCAGGTTGTGACCGAATTGATAGCCATATATAGTTTGTAGGGCTTTGTTATGAATTCACATCTTAACATCTGGATATGTACTAAAGGTTAACATACATGGCTTAACTATATATTCTGAGACCTAAACCCACCAGGAAGAAGCATGTTTGCCCGTTCATACGTAAAGAAGGAAATACAGATAAGTGGCTGTCTTCTTATCTGAGACAGTGTTTCACACTGTTCCCACCGATATTAAGCATAGAGTAATATATGAGTCACCTTTATGTTGCTGGGACAAAATAAACCCTAACATTTGAAGGATGAGGGATTTGTTTTGCCTAATGGTTTCAGAGGATATAGAACATGGTTAACTGGCTCTAAGGCAGAAACTGCAAAAACGGTATGAGGGAGGAAAGCTGATCATCTCATGGTAGGTGGAAAAAAGAGCACAGAATAAGTCATGGAGAGAGAGAGAGAGAGAGAGACAGACTCCAAATTTACCCTATCCCCAGTGACTTACCTCCTGTTACTTGGCTCTACCCCCTAACAGCATGCTCAGTTATGAAAATAAATGGAAATAAATGGATCAATACAGTAATAAACATACCACATACCAGCCCATGGTCCAATCACATTCCAGCAGCCCTACCTCTGAATCCAGGAGCCTTTTGGAGGACATACATCATAACTACACTGCAACAAGTGCTAACTCACTCACATCCTGACCGACTCATGCACGACATGAAGCCATGTATGGTAGTATTCGAATGTAATACTAGCATTAAAGATAGAGGCAAGAGGATCACCATGAGTTGAAGGCTAGCCTGGCTTACACAGAGAGTTGGAGGCCATCCTGAAGTATATAACTAGACCGTGTCTCTAAAAACCAAACACCCACCCCCAAATGTGTAGGTCTACATACTTGGTGAATTTGAAGACCTATTCAAAAGCAACTCTCATTCCTTAGGTTTCAATTGATAATGATACCCTGTCATATTGTTATAGGAAATAATACCAGAGATGAAATGTAAAATATTATATCTCCCAACCTGTTTACAGTATTATATGCTGAGTTCTTGCTCTCTAGAAATTGAACAATGAGTCCTAGGAATGGAGAATGGAGGTTAAGAGTAGGAAGATGTTTTCTGATGGAAAAGGACAAGGAGAGGGACCTGACTGAGGAGCCAGGGACCACACTTTACAGAGGAGTTTTATAGGGTGAAACCCACGTGGGAACGACAGCCACGGACAACCAATAAGGTTACAAGTGTGCTCGCTTAGGTAATGGTGGCTCAATTGGGAAATAAGTCACATAACAAGCGTGGATGGAAAAAGCAAAGATTCTCCTGGGGAGTGGAGGGACCAAAGGTCTCTGGTCACCTGCTGGGGTCACTGATGTCCATCTCGACTTCATGAGGCCCAGTGTTTCTTCTCTGAGTAAGTGTGCAGGTCTGGTCATTTTGTCTTTATTGAGGCCTGGTTTTCAGCAGTCGCTGGTGCAGGTGTGGTGTGTTTCGCCTTTGTAGTAACACTCTCGAGGAACTAGCCCTATCTGACTGCCTATAATATCTGTACCTAGCTCATCTATCTATATGTAATAATCTCAAGGAAAAAACCACTAGCGGATGGAAAATTTCTCTGATGGAAGAATAAAGGCCCCTGTCCTCCCTGTCATTATAATCTAACCCACCGGTACATATAAGAGAAATCATTCTAAATAAGTTCCTTCACCATTACAATTTTTCCTCTGGGTTATATGCAAATGGCTCAGTCTGGGATGAAAATTCTACTCCCATTGAAGCCCTCTAGATCTGCCCTATTTTGAAAAGTTCCCTCTCGGTGGAGTAAAACTCACAGCCGTGGGGCATCACGCACACACAATGAGAGGACCCCTTAGAAAGCTGCCGCCCAGAAAATCCAGTTCTGCTCCAGCAACCTGATCGATCCAATCCATTGTCCCTGTGCACTGACCACAAATACCCATTCATGGCATCCGGAACTTCTGACTTTACATTCATTTCATGCACTTCCTAGATTTCATGCATTCCTAGATTTCCACCTCCCTTATGGAAACTTGTGTGGTTCCTGTTCTATTATGCATTTGATACCTCCTGAATTCATCTCTAAGTGTATAACTTCAGGAGCCTCTCTCTTTCAACACAAGTCCGAAACACCACTTAAGTGAATAGTGCTTTGCTTCTCATCCAATAGAACCCAATAGAACATCCAAAGGGCAGAATAGTTTTAGGCACCGCTGAAGTGTTCAGAAAGTCCCAGCCTAAAGTTATGTCTTCAAGAGGTTGCCTGTGCTCTCTTCCAGCAGATTGTTTCTATTTTTCTTTAGCTTTAATTGAGTTTATTGGTACATTTTAGGGATACAGTACAGTTACATTCATTGTTGGGATCTTGTACCTCTACGTGACAAGTCTTGATTCTCATTGTTTCCCCCTTATTCGTGCCCTCAAGTGTTTCTATTTTAACATTTGCATTTGTAATTCATTTTGGTTTTAGTGTAGTACATGGTGTGATACAGAAGTCTATATTCAGTCTTCTGTGGATGGATATCAATTTTCCTGCAACCATGTAGTAAATGAGGCTCTATTTCCTCCAGTGCATGTTTTGGACCCTCTGTCAAAGATCAGGTGGCTGAATGTGCCTAGGGTTGTTTCTGATTCCTCTATTCTGTTCCATTGACCCACACGTCTACTTCTGTGCCATTACCACACTGTTTCTGTCACTTTAGCTTTGTAATATAACCTCAAATCTGGGATTGTGATGCCTCTTACTTTGTTTGTTTTACCCAGGATTGCTTTTTTCTGGGTCTCTTCTGGTTCCATGTGAATTCTAATTTTTTTTAATCTAGATTTCTGTGGGATGCTGTTGGTATTTTGATTGGGATTGTGTTAAATCTATACATCAGTTTTAGGAGTATGAGGATTTTGATCTTATTGGTTCTTACTATGCAGGTACAGGAGGTATCTTTCCACTTTCTGGTGTCCTCTTCAATTGCCATATTTTGGAGCAATGTAATTTTCCTTGCAGAGGTCTTTTGCTTCCTTGGATAGGTTAATTCTTCAGTATTACATTTCTTCTGGATGAGATTATCAGTGGCACTGTTAAACTCTCCCTTTTATGAAATGCATGCAAAAATAACCTCATTCAGAGAATTACTCTCGAGCAGGAACTGGCAAATCTTTTCAGGAAGGGCCAGACGACAGGACCTAGTTTAGATGTCTCTATTGCAGTTGCTCAACTCTGCCTCCATCGAGTGAAAGCAGCCACAGATAAAGGTTAAAACTTTATCTATAACATGGGTTGGGGGCGGTTGGTCCACAGGTAGTATTTTCCAAGGCTTCCAAAGTCTTTAACAAAGAAATCTTACACAATCACTGGGACGTAGCCACAAATGAAAGTACAGTGAAAGTTATCTGAGTAATTGTTTTCCAACCAGAAAACAAGGCTGTGGATGTACATTTCCTCTCAATAAAGCCTCTTTATAAAAACGTTTTGTGATGCTTTGTATCCTAATAGCAGCTAGCATCATTCTTCCTGGTTTCATTTGAGTTTCTGCCCTCATTCATGAGCACAATTTGTTTGTGCAACTGTTGCTTTATGAGACTCTTACATCTATGGAGATTAGTTTAACTGAGCTGAGAAATGCAGATATGGCTGGGAGTTCTTTTTCTTTTTTTTTTTCCCCCCCTGACTATGTTAAAATGATTTTTTTTCTCTTTTTCTAAAAAAGAATGCTTTTCTAAAAAAAGGGTTATTTTATTCAAACCCTGAGTCTTCTGCTAGTGCAAAAGCTAAGGGCACTCTGGTTTAAGGGGCTACAAATAGAGTCACTACTCAAATATAAACTAATATTACCGGGCTGATACAAAGAAAAGAGAAAACTCTTCTCCTTTACTCATTATTGACCCCGAGCCCATTGACCGCCGAGGTCTCCAATCATCCAAATTCTCCAACATATATCACATCAGGTTTGGAAAAAAAAAAAATGTTGCCATTTCCAGCCATTTCTAGCAAAACAAATTCGAGTGTAGGTTATCAGACTTTCAGAGAATACAGACAAGAACAGACTTCAACAGTTTATTGATCTGACAGCTTTCCCCAGTTTCGTGAGCTTTCTTTCCTACCTGGGTGGTATCATTTTTCTGTGGAAATTGAATCATCTCAGGATGTATTTGAAAAACACATATTAACTTTTTTTTTTTTTGAGCCAAATGTTACCTGGAAAGATCCGATTGATAGAAAAGACCATGGTGCTTTGAGGGGCAGAGGAACACCGGGAATCTCTCAGGAACGTGTTTTGTGTGGCTGTGCTATCTCGCATCTCCAGCTGACTTCCATCCTGAGGACACAACTCGAAAGAACCCTGAGCTTGGGATGACAATAGCCATGTGGTGAAGGGGGAATCCCTCCCCTTTCTGACATTTTCTCTTGCTTCTGACTCAGATTTTGGTGATGTCTGTAGCTTCTGTAGGTCTATTGATTCTTGCTCAATCTCTCTGGATATTGAAATTTAAGATTACTCTTTGAGTTTCACCAACTTCAAGGTGGCTTCTGGATTTTACTTTACATTGTACATATCTAAAAGTTGGGCAAGCACGCTACACCAACACTTTTCTCAAATTATGCTCTGAGAGCCCTAGTATCTGTGAGTGATAAGTCTTCTTTTAATTTTTTTTTTTTTTTTTTTTTTT
>NW_022900951.1:3490581-3536736 GCF_012274545.1 Fukomys damarensis
TTTTTTTTGGTACCGGGGATTGAACTCAGGTCCTTGCACTTGCAAGGCAGGCCACCGAACTGCTGAGCTAAATCCCCGGCCCTAATAAGTCTTCTTTTAAAAGAGGTTCCATTTTTCAAGAAGTTTGTGGATATAAATACATCAAACTAACAGGATACAGGGAGAGTTGCTGGATCCTCAGACTTGGAAAGACACTGCAGATGATGAACATAGTCAACGTTCCCCCATAGTCAGCTTACTATGGCTTGTGTCTAGATGTCCCCCAAAGTGAATAAGAGGAAAGATCTCCCAGAAGGAAGTGAGGCCACCGAGGGTGTGTCTTTAGAGGGCACATGGGGACTTCAGTCTCTGCCACTTGCTTCAATTTCATGGTGATGAGATGAACAGCTTGGCTCTCCCATGCATTTTTGGTGCTGTGAGTTCCCTGGTCATTTCAGAGCAGCCCAAACAGGATATGACATCTAGTAATTCAACTTCCAATTCATCGGGGAACCGCGAAACTCTCACAGTGGCTGTACCACTTTATGGTCTCCTAAAACACGTATTCTTTTTAATTTCCTATTGAATCCTACTGATACAGGGAGAGAGAGGTGACTCCTAGGTATCCGAAACGTGAGTTTGCTTTCTCCAAAGAATGAATTCTAGGAAAACAGAGGTATTTTAGGGAGGGAAAGAAAGCTTCTGTCCAAGAGAGACAGAAGGGGGAACCGGAAAGTGGGTTGCCCGCCCACCCCAGTTCTCAAAGATGCTTTATACAGCCAAGCCATGTGGTGAGGTGGGTACAAAGTGGGACAGAGCTACAATGGAAAATTACAAGGTGGCCATGAGGTGGGGCAAAACTATAAGACCCAGGAAAAAAACTCACTAGGTGGGCATGAGGTGGGATAGAACTAGGACCAACCAATAACATCACAAGTACAGTCACCCAGGTAATATTAAGTGGGGGTCACGTGGGGGAGCAAGTCACGTAGCAAGATTACAAGGTGCGCATGAGGTGGGATAGAACTAGGACCAACCAATAACATTACAAGTACAGTCACCCAGGTAATATTAAGTGGGGGTCACGTGGGGGAGCAAGTCACGTAGCAAGCGTACAAGGATTTTCAGTAAGGGTAGGGGTCAGGGATATTTCCTGCAAAGGCTGGGTTAAGACTTTGGCCTCCCACCCAGTTGACTGATAGCTATTTAGAATATCAACTTCTGCTGTTTATCCCCAGGGGAAGCACAAGGGTATAGCACTCTCTCTCCTTTTATAATTCTGGCAACAGTGAATACCTTGACCGTCCTCCATGTTGGCTCCTTGCTGTGTTGGCTCCTTGCGGGCAGCCCTGTCTAACTGCCTACAAGATATCTAATTAACTTACCTACCTGCAATATTACTGCTACCTATCTTGGATAACCTTTGCCCTTCAAGTACGGAATAGCTTATTCACAAACTTAGCATATACTTAGTGAATTCAACAGGGTTCCTGCACCGTTAATGTAATCCTCGTCTGAGAACTATTTATAAATACACATTGTTGATCCTCATCCTGACTTACTACATGGTAAACTCAGGAATGTTGGTGGCGACCAATTTTTGGCAGCCATGTAGAGGATTAGAAAATCTCAGAACTGGTACTCTATGACCATTGTAATTTGTAATACTTTCACTTAACTCTACATCATGTACATTTTCTCCCACATCAAGAATGATTATTTCAAAATATAATGTAATAGCTACATCTAACATTCTAATATAAAACAAACCTAAGGTATGCCCACTTGTTCATTTCCTGAGAACCATTGGGATTATTTTTCTACTCTTTTCTCCAAGTATAAATAATATTTCATAAATGCTCAGGACAATAAATTATTTGCCACATCTGTGAATATTTTCTTTGGTTAAATTTAGAATTGTATCTCTCAGGTTATACAGTTCAGATACTTTTATCTTTTCACTGAGTTGGCAAATGTCATTGGGTATGGATTTATTTTGGAAGCATGGGAAAACGAATTCTTTTATCCTACACAAAAGAGAAAGAATGTATGTACTGTTGGCTATTTTCATTATGTTTCTGATACTTTAACCTCACCGATTCTGGGTTGTTCCCCCTCCACAAACGGGGAAGAAATAAAGATAGAGGCACATCTTGTACATTTTTCCCCAACTATACTTTTTGTTAATTATTTGTTATGCTCTGGATAGATAGCCATTTAATTTCCCAATCTTGCCCGGTTTCTGTCTCTGCTATCTAAGGGTGAAAAACTTTGCTATGCAGGGATGATCAGAATCAGCAAATGATAGAATGTTTGCAAGAAATATATTATTGTCACTTAAGAGCACAATACAAGGTGGGAGAAATTTTAATAACGACATTCGGTGCTTTGAAATGTTCAATCCCAGAGGACGCCTCCTGTGGAAATGTCTTCCTTTCCTTTGAGCTGCAGCCTTCCTAAGTCTGACCTAAGCCGTTTTATTTGCTCTGAATTCTTCAAGGCCCGTCTCAAGCATTACCAGCCTCATATGCACATTCTACATTCCTGGGCATAGGTTCCTTTCAGGTAGAATTTATAAATAGTATTTTTCTGGCTTATTTCCCATTTCTTTCTTTCTTTTTTTTTTTTTTTCCTTTCCTTTTCCAAGTCAGCCATGAGTAAAGAAGCACATCCAGTGTTAAATGACTGGATTGCGTAGTGAATTTTAAACACAGTTCCATGTCATTTCTAGTCTTCTTTTTACACATCATCTTTTTTTTTTTTTTTAATCTGTCAGTAGTTTCTAGGATCAACAAGTAAAAGTAAGGAAGAAGAAAAAAGTATGGCGATAAGCAGACACGCAGAATTCCCTGGCAAAGGGAGAGATGTAAGTTCTGAATTTAGGTGTAAGTTCTGGAGTTTATAGTCCTCTGCTTTGCTGTGCTCTTTTTTCCGGACGGCATGGCGCAAACGGCGTAGATATCTGAACACAAAATGACCCCTTGAGTTAGAGATGATGAAAACTAGGAACACAATTCACTTCCACAATCCGTTTGACATTCAAATTCGACGTCCAGGAGACATCAGGAGAACTGTGACTCGGGTCTGCCGTGCTCCTCTCCTAACAAAACTATGAATAGCTTCTCATACTTTTGCCCCTGCTCCAGATAACCGAGGGGCGTATTTGGATGTGTCTGGTTTTGCAGATTTGCTTCCGACTCTTCCCTCTGACCTCGTGAGGAGCCGGGCCTCCAGATGCACGTCCCCCAAGTAGGCACACCTTGGCGTCAGCAGGGGATCTCCGAGATCAGGTTCACCTTGCTCTCGCCCAACCTCCTTGAAGCAGAAGCACACATCCCCGACCATCTCCAGAAGCCATTGGTGAGACTTTTGTTTGTTTTATGATTATTATTTTTTAGAAGACTTTCATTTAGTCAAGAGGAGACATTCCGATTCCCAGGAGAGAGTAGCACCCTTAATTCTGAGAAGAATCTGAACCCTCGGGTCTTGCTGAGTTCCCATCCCCTGTCGCTTTGCACTAGCCAACAAAACCAAGCACAGTGGAGACTGGACTCAGACACAGAAGCTTAAAGAACCTCATGGTTTCTGTCACATGAGGGGCCCAAATGATGAATAAAGGGTGAAATAAAAGGTAGATAATAGGGCGTAGAGCAACAGATCTTTCTCAAATGGGAAGGGGACCAAGAGATGGAGAGGGGAGGAAAAAGGGGAGGGGAAGGGGGTGAAGAAAAGATTTAAGATGTGCCCTGCATGTAAGCCAACTGCACACAAGGCATGTGAGGAGTATGGACTGCACAGATGGACCCCAAAGCACACAGCGAAAGAGGGTTTCCCTGTTGTTTAAGGGGGTCGCTATTTCCTGCAAAGGCTCCATGTCACAGGAAACTTGTTCATAAACCTCAGGCCTTGGCCTTGGGATTTAGCTCAGTGGTGCCGCTGCCTGCTCCACAAGGTCCTGAGTTAGATCTGTGGTATGTGGCACCTCAAAAAGAAAAATAAAAAGGCCAGGCGAGGTGGCACACGCCTGTAATCCTAGCACTCCGGAGGATGAGGCAGGAGGATCGCTGTGAGTTCGAGACCAGCCTGGGCTACATAGTGAGTTCCAGGTCAGTCTCAACTACAGAGTGAAACCCTGTCTCAGGAAACAAAAAACAAATAAACAAAAAAAGAAATTAAAAAAAAAACTCATGCCCTATAGAACTAACATTATATAAACATGTACGCTTTTTCTCTCACACCTGTGTCTTTTGGTCCCCAGAGGTGGACTATTTCTATTGCCATCTGTATGGTGGTTGTTTCAAATACTTTTGGGGCAGGCAGGAGGCAATTGAGAAGCAGAAAGACAAGCAAGCAAATAGATACACTGAGTTGCTGCACAATGTATTAGATGCTCCTTTTCCTACCCTTTCTAGTGCATTCTGTGTTTAAATTAAACTGTGTTTAAATTAAACGAGGACAGCAACTCCCACATAGGTCGGGCTGACCATACTCCCCCACTGCCAGAAGAAAGCTTGGCTTTCCGTCTAAACCAGAAAGATTTCTAGATATTAAGAGGAACAAATACATAATACTCAGATTCAACATTATCTGACAGCTTCCGAAGATACCTGTCACACACACACACACACGCACACACCCATGCTCACGCGTGCACACAC
Source organism: Fukomys damarensis (assembly GCF_012274545.1). NCBI lineage: Eukaryota > Metazoa > Chordata > Mammalia > Rodentia > Bathyergidae > Fukomys > Fukomys damarensis. Next base: position 3,495,219 of record NW_022900951.1, read on the forward strand.
ACACACACACAAAGACTATTTCCTCCAAGAAAGATACATACTTTAAAACTTTTAAATTTTTATCAGTCCATGTTTGCAGTGCATAATGATTACATTGCTCTTGAAGAGCTGGTGTATGCATGTAACTCATTTTGTTTCTTTTTCCTTTCCCTCCTCTTCCCTCTATCTCTTGGTCCCCTTCCTGTTTGGAAAAAGATGCATTTTGAATAAACTCTGCCTCCCATAAGAGAGGCTGCTGGGGTGTTTAAATAAGAAGCTGAGGGGGCTGCGGAAACAGAGCTGCTGAACAGAGAGCTTTTCAGGGAAGGGGCCAGCTTTGCGTAGTCCTCCAAGTCCTCCTGGGGCCCTCCAGTTCTCCTGTCCCCAAAGTTCCAAAGGCAGGATTTGCGAGGAAGAGCAGGGCACTGAAAGGCAGGTCTGTCTGCAGCAGAACCCAACCCCCGCGCTTGCATGATAAGCAGGGTCTCTCCGTGAATTCCTAACAGCGAAATGGCAGGCTCTGGATTGCAAATCCAGAGGAAGAGCGATGCAGATCTCTATGTGACCTTGGCCTGGCCTTCAAGGTCATCTTCCGGAGCCCTTTGCTTTATCAGCTTTGATTTCAAGGGACTGTATCTTCCCTAGGCTCACCTGAACGTCTCTCTCAGCCTGGAAGAAATTAAGTGGCTTGCAGCTCCCTGTAAGAAGTGCCGGAAGTTGGCTCTCCAAGGGGTCCCAAGGCAGCTTCTGAGGTTGACTGGGGACCCCTGCTTGGTTTTGAACCGAGTGGGAAAACGAGATACACACACGACAAGGAAGGGGGTTAGCTGGGAGGCAGAGTTTCCGACCAAGCTGACAAGTTGAGGGTTCTAATAAAAACAGTGGTATCCGTGGATGAGGAAGAAGAAAAGGGGAGAACCCGGCAGGCCGGAGCCTTGATTTCATGTTAACCATTTTGTATTTACTGCAGCCCCAGAAAGGCGCATTTGTTATGCGGAGGACAGTGTTCATTGTCAGCGGCCGATCAGGAATGCGGCCCTGACAGCCACAAAATGAATTAGCTCTCGCGGTACCACGCTGGAAAACCAATTCCCAGCAGAGCCAGGCACCCAGACTCCAGCAGGATTCAAATGTCCTGCGCGTCCCTGAGAGCGCGCATTGTGATCGCTGATAACAGGGGGCTATTCTGGGGGGATTCACTGAGGTCCGGCCCCGACAACAGAGTTCATTGAGGACAACGGGGGCCTCTGCAGCCCTCTGACCACAGCCATTTCCCATGCTCTGGAGCAGCCTTTCTTCTTGAGCTCAGTGATTTATTATTTATCCTCCTCATGAATGTCAGGAATCTCAGCAATTTGAGAAAGTCGCCCAAGAGGGTTTGTGTTATGCCAAAGGAATGAAAGCAAAACCCAGGGAGAAGAAAGCTTCGCTGTGCATTCGCAGAACAAGGCACTACTGAAGAGGGAACTATCTCTCCTAAGTGACCCCCCGGCCCCAGTGGCTGGTGAGGTTGTTGTCTTCTGTGTTGCACACACTGGCCCCTCCTAGCAGAAGGTAAAGCTCGGGCCCCAGCATCTCCCCAGGGCTGCTCCCTCCCAAGCTCATGACCATATGCCTTGTGTTAGGTTTCCCCTCCCATCAGCAGGGTGTGGTAGCTTTTTGCTCTTGGTCTGAGCCTTGCCTTCTGGGAAGTTCAGGGAAAGAAGGACTTCCAGTTTGGAGTGACACAGCACATTCTCAAATTTGTGTAGATGAGACAAAGGGGTGGAGACATCATTCCTGCGTGGAAAACTGCCAAGTTGTTTATGGTGGAGCACACCTTTAATTCTGGATACTCAGGAGGCAGAGGCAGGAGGGACACAAATTCTAAATTACCCTGGACGGCTTAGTGAGACCGGGTCTCAAACCCAAAGTATAAATAAAGAGCAAAATTAAGGATAGGTCCTAGGAACTAGGGAGATGGGTTTCTCTCAAGTTGGAGAAAAGCAAGACATGGAAGGATGGAGAGGGAAAGGGGGTGAAAAAGGATTTGAGATGTGTTCGCACCGTGCACCAACTCCACACAAGGAATGGCATCCTTGTGACATGAAAGAAAATGATCTAAAATGAAAAGGAAGCGAGGCATAGCTTTTGACTAGCATGTGTAAAGTCCTGGGCTCAATCCCCAGCACCATATGTACAAAAAGAAAATTTTGACAGGGTCTCCCTATGTAGTTGAGACTGACCTGGAACTCACTGTGTAGCCCAGGCTGGTCTTGAACTCACAGAGATCCTCCTGCCTCAGCCTCCCGAGTGCTGGGATTACAGGTGAGCGCCACCACGCCCGGCCTCAAAGACATTTATTAGAGAGTCACCAAAGAAATAAATTTTGGTCAATACCCATTTATATATAATCGCATTTATGGATACTCACATCGTATATGTGTATTCATATACATTTATATGTAATCAATTTTCAGTGTATAGTTGAGTATATAAAATAATGTTATGCAAATGTTGTGAGATTATACAACCACCTATATATTGAACATTATTGTATGTAACTGATACAGATGATTATATAATTAGAGTGATATATTTATGCATAAGATTTAATATGCATTAATATTTTTACGGTAATATCTCTTTCATATCCACACATTACGAAATTTTCAGCTTAACAAGGTGTTACAGCACTACATACGGCTTTGTGAATTTTCCACAAGTGGATTTCTCCCCCTCGAGGGACAAGGCTGCTTTCTGCTCAGACCAGGAGGCTTTTGGCTTTGTGGGTTGCGTGGGCAGTCATCTCAGAGCAGGGAAGAGGATGATTTGAAACTGAGCTGCTTCCCGCAAGTGATGCCAATCGTGGTCTTCAAAGGGAGACGCGGTGGGGAGTTAATCTCATCCATGATGGGAAATAGATCCCCCAAGTGCTTCATCTCAGGAGGAGGAGGTAGCTGATTGATATGTACATGCACAAACACACACTCGCACACACGTGCACACGCAGCTCTACCACTAGCACCACCAAAGCAGCAATAGCACGACTAAAAGGGAAGGAAGGGTAACCCTATGTATCAGGTGCAAATATCAACAACTAAGTAAATTACAGATATGCACACACAGACACACATGTGTGCATGCACACAAATAACAATCACACAGTGGAGTTCGAGGGACACTGGATACCACAGGTTCTGGGAAGGTGTGCACACCTCCTCACTGATGCTAAATTAGGTCATGAGCGTGGGGGTGATATCGCCAATCACAGTCGCCCCTCACTATCCACAAGGGATTGGTTGCATGACCCCTGTGAACACCAAGACCCATGGGTGATCAAGGGTCTTATTCAAAGTCACGCTTGTGCTTGACCCAGGCTCCTCCGCTGGCTGGTACAGTTTAAATCACGTCGAGACAGCCTAAAATGCCTAAACTGCTGTAACTGCTGTGTGATCAGTTGTTACATCATCTCTTTTCAGGAATAATTACAGTCCCAAAAATAAGTCTATGTGCTCACTTCAGATGCACTTTTCATCACCTATTTTGTCTTTTTAAATTGAGTTTATTGGTACATTTTAGGTATACAGTACAGTACAGTGACATTCATTATTGGGGTCTTGAACCTTTACGTATTTCAATGTGTGGTTTACCGACTCCATGGATGTAGAAACTGTAGTTATAGAGGAGGGTGAACTGTGTGCAAAATGAAGCACTGAACAGATTGCTTATTTATGGAATGTTAAGAATAACAGCTTTTCCAGTTAGGATTGAGGGATGCATTTGTGTTAAAGTTCTCTAGAGTGACAGAATAAAAAAGAGATAGGAGGGTAACGAGATAGACAGACAGATGGATGGTCTGATAAAGGGATGGATGGATGGATGGATAGAGTGATAGAGAAAACTTTTATAAATAGCAAAAACCTATAAATTGTTACAATGTAGAATGACTTGTGCTGTCTCTAACAGTTGTTTGTTTTATTTAGTTCAGAACTAACAGACACTGAAGGCATCAATTACTGAATGGTCTTACCGTGAAACAACAGGGTACTTCACGACCTTGAACTCTGTAGAGACCGGAGCCAAGTGATCGTAAAAGTGTCAGGATGGAAATGACCATGGCTAACATTTGCCCCCTCTGACCCTGAACACCCCTTTCCTATCGGCTAGGATAGATAACTAGGTGACTCTTAAAGGTAAACTCCCCTAGCTACAAGGAGTTACTGTATCTGGGTTGAAAGTTAGTATCTTGTGACCATGATTTGTGTATCAGCAATGTGAACTGTGAGACTGAAATGTAGCCACCTGAATGAGGTTAAGGCTGTAAAACCCTATAAAAGAAGTTGTAATCCAGTATAGCCTCAATCCAGTCACTGCTTTTCTGTGTGACTGACCCTCGTTGACGAAATAAAACTTTTGTTATTTTACTTTCATTCTGCACCTCTCTGTGAATGTCACTTACCAATTCCTTCCATAACAAGAATAATGGGTTGCTTGCTTGCTTGCTTGATTGATTGAGGATAAAAACTGGCTCATGCAATCATGGAGGCCAAGACATACCAAGATTTGCTGCCTGCAGTGTGTAGGCCCAAGAAAGTAGGTGGTGATATTCAGTCCAAGTCTAAAGTCTTGAGACAGACAACATCATTGCCCCAGGTAGGAGAAGCTGAGTGTCCCAGATTGGGAAGGTAGAACTAACACACTCTTTTTCCCCCTCTTGGCTGCATCCAAGTTCTCTAGTTGGATGATGCTCTGCCATGTGTATGCAAAGCTGCAGATGGACCTGCTTTATTTAATCTCCTGGTTTAGGTGCTTATCTCTTATGAAAATACCCTTGAAGACACACCTATAAATAATGTAGGACTAGCTATCTGGTTAAGCCTCAGCCCAGTCGAGCCAACACATACAATTAACCATTGCATGTGTTTTCTATTTCATTCAGGTCACTATATTCCAGTCATTGTATCAAGAGCATTTTGTTGGTCCCAGTGGCTTCTTTGTTGATTACACTGGAAGAGCGTATGCATATAGTGCTTGTGTTTTATCCTGCTTGGTTGTATGCACCGAATTACCTGAACAGCATTAATGACACCTCTGTCTTAGCAATATATTTGCAGGTTGTCAGGTAGTGGATTTGGGACTGAGTTTTATTCCTGGGATGCCTCAAAACTGACAGAATCAAGACAAGCAAAGATAGCCACTAGGTGTCTATACTAGCCACCTTCTTCTTTATTAGTACTCCTTACCAAAGGGGAAATAATTGCTTGTTCATCTTAGTTGTCCTGCAAAGTCTGGCTTATTTAGTCGTTCTTATATCTGACTCAGATTTCAGAGAGTGATTTTGTAACCTATACATTTGCTTCTTGACAAGCTGTCAAAATCCTACTTTACGTCTTTTCTATCTGAGTGTTATCGTACTGACTCCATCTCTTTGAAACCATGTTGTGGTCATGGTAACGATTCACCTCCACAAGGGCATGGTGTAAGTGAATAAACAACCTGCGTAGACATGTCTTTCCTTTCCAGCAGTGTCAGACACCAGGGACCATCCCTGAGAGGTAGCAGTCGCATATTCCATAACGCAGATGGAAAGATGGGGAAAGAAATGCTAAGGCAAACTCAGGGGGAGAATTCAAGACAAAAGTCAAAGCTCCTAGCATGACCCATCAATGGCTTCATCAAATCTGTAGTCAACTCTAAGAAGAATCTAAGCCTGTGTATGACATCACTTTCAAAGAGCTGAGGCCTTATTGGCTTACACTATGAGCACAAAGGAGAAAGGCTGCTCTCAGGTTGGAGGGGAAATTTAAGACGGCTGAGGTTGTTTTCTTTACCACAGTGTGTACTGGTGGATATGGGAATGGAGATGAATCTTGTGCTACTTTGATTGTTTGTACCCATGTTTGGGCGAATAAAGTCAAACTGTGCCAGATGGAGGGGACTCCTGTGCTGAGAAAGAGTCAAGAGCCCCCCACACCCAACTGCTGAATGTTAAACAGACCCCTTGTCCCTTTGTCATTCCTTCTCCTTCACCCTCTTGTCAGGGAGAACAAAGTAGCAGGTCGAGGTCCCGGAGCAAGGTGGGCCAGATGGGTCCGGCACAGGTGGCACCCCAGTGTGGGGCGTGGGACTCAGACTCAGATGCACGTCACATTTTGCGTGATTGCCCTGCGTAACTAAATTAAATTCCTCTCTCAGAAACACACAGTATAGCATCAGTTACCAGCCTTTCTCCCATTAATGTGAACATATCAGTGAGTAATTTATTATTTCTGGATCGGTTTTATTCAATAGATGATACATCAAAAGTGTTCTTTTCTCTTATAGTCGCTATTGGCTACTTTTAGAAGTGGTGCTTCTTCTGTAAGTACTTACTTAAATTACTGACTCTAAAAACAAAGCATGACTTGGTGTTTTATTTTGGTTTGTTTTGCTCTTAATTGCTCTACCCTATATGTACCTTACATATGCAAGAGAAAATCCATTAGCTAATTTCCTTACTATGCAGAGTTACCGTTCCAAGAGACTTTTCATTTCAATATTTGAACAGTCTTCTTCAAATGATATTTCTTTTTTTTAATTTTATGCCATTTTCATAGAAAATGACACTTCCTGCACTTTAATTGTGTTATCTCCCAGGATGGTACTCCAGTCTTACACACCTCCCCAAGGTTTTGATATTTCTTCCCATTAAACTATAATCATTAGGTAAATGTACTGTCAAAAAATTCGTTTTGGTTCCTTAATGCTCACATCTGATACTTTAACTTAGCTTTTCCTCAGTACATTAACCTGGAATAAAAATGGAGCAAGGTGGCAAAAACTTCTTAATATGACTCTCTTACATCATCTCAGTACTCACCACCATACCAAAAAAAATAAGCATTCTGCTAAGTTTATAGAGAAGTCATCCTACCCGTAATGAAAAGGTGGGCAGCACCTATAATAAACAGGAACTATGGTTTAGATCTCAAACGTTCCCAAACTCTCATGTGTTTGGAAGGTGTCTGGATCACGGGGGTGCTGTGCTCACTGGTGGATTGTACCAATGATGACTTCATAGCTAAATGGTTAATTAGGAAGTGGGGTTGGTCACTGGGGAGGTGGTCACTGGAGTGTGACCTGGGAGGATGTGCTTGTCCCCAGCTCCTCCCTTCTCTCTTGCTTTTTGGCTGTCATAGGTTGAGCCACTCTGCCCTCCTGTTTATGTCTAGGAGCCAAATGAGCACGGACCGAAGGTGTGAGCCAGAGTGAGCTTCTCTTCCTTTGTCCTATGGGTGCCAGTTGTTTGGTCCCAGCCAAGGGAAGGTGATTAAGACAACAGATATGGGGTCAAGCAAGACTTTTGTAGGGATCCAAGTGCTTATCCATGGTACCTTCTTGCTGTGACATTAATGAGAGACTTTCTACTTCCTTTCAGATTCTACACGATGCAACCCTGAACGTGTCTGGCTCCTGTTCATATGGGGATTTCCAAGTTCTTTTGCTGTCACTCGCATCCATTACTCAGGATCTGCAGCAGGCACTACTATTTTCACTTACACTCAGGTCAACCTTGTTCCTTCCCTTTCTAAAACCCCACAGCATCTGCCACACAGGTCATTCACTGCCTTGTACATTTGTCAACTCAACGTTGTTTCAGTCTTCGTGAACATCTTCGATAACCATTCTACCTTCTACCCCGTGCCCTGCAGGACTTTTAATATCGTGGAGAGACACATAGGGAAGAGACACTCCGCCCTTGGGTCATAGTGTACAGAATTCTGAAGCAGAAAGGGTTATATTTGTCCTGTGTAGAGCAATATCCGAGGTGTGTCTTGAGGACTAGTGAGTCCTATGTGTAGAACTGTAGCATCTCAGTTCAAGGGAGTTCTCTTTCACAGATCATACCTCACATGATTGCTGAGTGAAATCCTTGGCAATTGTTCCAGAAAAACAAAGACAAAAACCAAAAGAAACTCTCTTGAGGAGCCATCTCTGTTGTGGTGTATGGAATCCCTTTTCTCCAGAGCGGAAAACAACTTGCACATCATACTACTGTCAACAACGTTGATCTCAGACTGTAGACATTTGAAACATGACTCAGGACTCAGAATCTTTTCCTCCACAGACTTCCTAGTCTTTGGGGATTCTATGAGCTGTGATCCAAACATCTTTTAAACTGCTAGTTTTGCTTAGTTGGCTGAAAAGAAAGTTTGGGGCCATTATCTGTTAGTTTCTTCCTTGTACGTGAAAATCTTTTTTGTCTCAAGTATCTACTTCGAAAGATAATCATATAAAGTGTATTAACTGTTGGTATTTTCTTTTTATTTTGTTATGAAATATTTTTATAGTTTCTTAAGATTTTTAAATTTTTCTTAAACTATTTTTTTTTCTCATTGAGTTTATTGGTACATTTTAGGTACACAGTACAGTTACATTCATTATTGGGATCTTGTACCTTTACATGACAGGTCTTGGTTCTTATTTTTTCCCTTTGTCCCAGCCCTCCCTTCACCTCTCCTACTTCTTAAGCTATTTCTAGAAATTAAAAAAAATATATATCACATAAAGGACAGATTTCCATGATTCCCCCCTCAAAATACTCCTCCTGGCTTCAAACACCCTCATCCCATCCTCATCCACCTTATTCATCAGATCTAGCACTGTGAAAATTCTGGTTCTTTCCCAACGTCAAAATGACCACGAAAGGGCATTGTTTTGAATCAGATCAGGACATTGAGGCAGCAGGACGATACAACCAAAGAGACTCCTGAAAGAGGACTCCAGAGCTGCTGCAGGAAGTAGAAAGAATGATGAGATAAGTGCAGCGAAGTAGAGGAAAAATACTCTGAGAGGGATAAATTGTAATAAAAATTTTAAAGCTTACACATTAAGTCAGGGGGTTGAGCTCAGTGGTGCCACTGCCTGCCTCACAAGTGCAAGGTACTGGGTTCAATCTCCGGTACAAAAAAAACAAACAAACAATTTATACATCAGCCATAATTTTTGATCACCGCTAATATATTCCACACTCCTGGATATCTTCAGTTAAAGTATCTAATCCATTTGAAAATTTAGTCTCTGCCTCCCTCCCCCCCTCTCTCTCCCTCTCCCTCTCCCTCTCCCTCTCCCTCTCCCTCTCTCTCTCTCTCTCTCTCTCTCCTGCATTTAATTAAATGTTTTTTACCCTTGAGACTTTTTCCACAAGACCTTATAAAATATTCTTCTATCCCCTAAATCTTATTAAATCAACAGGAGCATGTTGTAGTTCTCTCAAAACCCAAATTTTTCTACTTTTCTACCTCGTTATCCGAAAAGGCCTTTCCAGCCAATTTTTGTCTCATTCTTGACTCTTTCTGCTTTGCACTTCCTCTTTGTCTGTCTGTCTGACTGTCAGTCAGTCTGTCTGTCTCTCTATCTCAGCCTCTCTGACTCTGACACTCTCTCTCTCTCTGTCTCTCCATCCCACCCCTGTACTCCATTTAAATGGATTAAGACAATGGCCTGCCTGTCACTGGTCAAATTCCCCATGATTTACCTGGTATATGCGTCTTCCTCTCAGGAGACAGAGCTCATAAATTATTTGATAGCTACTTGAAAATGCATTGAACCAAGAAGTAGTCCAAAAATTTCAAGCAGCCTAAAATAAAAAATACCATGTCAACGATGACAAGAGAACGTAAAATTGCATGCTTCTGTTCTCCCCACCAAAGCAATGTCCCCTTTAGACCTTGGACTATTTGCAAAAAGAGAAGCTGAAAAATATTTCCATTCCCATTGCACCTAACTGTACACAGATCACCTCCTAAGATGCACTGCATGCCAACCTCAATTTGGGCAAACATTTGAGGAGGAAACTGAAAGGCTGCATTGCTGTTGGAAAGAATTTTCACATTTCTTGATCACTTGTCAAATCGTGTTTTCCTTTTCGTGCCAGAGCACACTGTTAACTTTCTACCTCCATGGCATTGGTGCTGAATGCAATCCTGCAGGCTTGCTCCTTCATATAACTGAAGTTCATTATCTTTTTCTGCCATAGTTTTCTGAGATTTTTTTTTTCAATAGCAAAATTCTCTGAGACCGAAGTTTGTAACATAATTTCTTGTTTGCTGAGAATGAGAGATAGTGATGATTAGTCTTGGTTGTAAGACAGATTGGCTAGAGAGACACCTAGGAGATTAGTAGAGTATACTTCTGCATATATCTCGGTGGATCACGGGGATGTGTCCTTGGGGATTAAATCTGGCCCCTGGCCCCTTCCTTTCTGGCTCATTCTCTGCCCTCTTGTTCCCTACTGCCGTCTGTTGAGCAGCTTCTTTTGCCAGAGCCCTTCTGCAATGAGGTTTCTACCTTGAAACCAGAAGACCATGGACTGAACCTCTGAAACCGTAAGCCAAAATGAACTCTTCCTTTAACCCACATTTGTCAGAAATTTTGATCACAGCGAAAAAAAGCAGAAGACTACAGATGATGTGACCGATAATTACTTTCTTTTAAATAATGACTTTGCTACTGGAACCTTTGAAATATTGCCGAGTAAATCAGGGACAAGTGAGAGATTTTTTTCCTCCCTACCCGTGCAAATATGAAACTAGGAATTCAGATCAGAGGTGCACCTGGTTTCCTTAATACAACCAGCGGTAACGTTTGAAAGGGATGTAGCCAGTTTGAGAAGAATTAAATGGATTTGCTCCAGGCACGCTGCTAACAGAATGTCATAGATGGGATCATTTTTCTGTGTGTTAGACTGGATAATTAATAAATAATAGAAATATATTTTTCACAGTTCTGGAAGTTGGGAAGTCCAGCATCAAGACTGTGATAAGGTGGCACACACCTATAATTCTAGCACTCTGAGAAACTCAGCAAGTTCAAGCTAAGCGTGGACAACTTAGTGAGAGCCTGGCTCAAAATAAAGAATGGCTAGGGATGTACATCAGCGTGAAGGTCCTGGTTTCAATCCCCAGTATCACACACACACACACACACACACACACACACACACACACACACACCACACACACACAGACTTTAGCAGAGGGCTGAGGATTTGGCTCAGTGGCATCACGCTGGCCTTGCAAATGCAAGGTCCTGAATTAGACCCCCAATACCTGGCCCCCCCAAAAAGGACTCTAGCAGATCTGGTGTCTACTGTGGGCTACTTTATGTTGCACAGTTGGTGCCTCGAGGCTGCCTTCTCTGAGCAGAATGAACAGCATGTCCTCATACGTGGACATGTACAAGGGGCAACTGGCATGCATGCCCCCTCTGAACTCTTCTCCAAGAGAACAAATTTATTCATGAGGCTGGAGCCCACACGGCCTGTTTATTTCCTAGAGATTTCACTTCTTGATACTATCGCACTGGGGGCTACAGATACAGCTGACCGAAGGAGCATTTGCTCAACATGCATGGGTCCTCGAGTTCCATCACTGGCACCCAGGAAGAACAAATAGAACACATAATAACGTTGCACTGAGAATGAGGTTTCCCCATGATTGCTGGAGGGAGACAAATACTCAAGCCACAGCAGAAGTCAAGGAAGGATGCAACCAGGGGCACTGAGAGAGGTCAACGAGTTTCGAGGATCTTCTTCCACCAAACTTCACAACATGATTGTGCAAGGAAGAATGTGGTTTCCTATCCACAGTATCCTAACCATTCTCCGCTTCGGAGTGGTGCTTGGAAGGACGCCCATATACACCAGTAGCCGTTTGCTGCCTCGATGGCCACTCCTCATAGCCTCACTCCCACATATGACCAAGGCTTTCCAAGGCTCGAGCAAAACCAGACCAGAAAGGTTGCACGAGAGATTATCAAAGAGCAGCTGATAGAGGATGAAAGCAGAGGAAGCTCTTCAACCCTAAAAGACTTGGAACTGCTTAGAAAAGGTTTGAAATGGAGTCGACTTTTCAAATTTTCTTTGCTCCATTGATATTCCATCTAATCCCAGTCAAAACGGTGAACATCAAGAATGCAGAACAATAACAACAACAACAAAGAATACAAAACAACAACAATAAGGATATAAGGACACAAAGAACCTGTCTACACCACTGGTGAGAGGGTGGACTTGAAAACTCATTGTACAAACCAATACGGAGGAGCCGCAAAAGGAAAATATTAGAACTACTATGTTATGCAGCTACACCACTGCTTGGTATGTGCCCTGCTTGGCTCCTTTCGTGGTTGCTGGGAATAAATATCTGATACCTGCAACTTAAAGAAGGAAAGGTTCATTTTGGCTCAAGTCTCAGCAGCTTCAGTCTTTGCGTGGACCGGGGGACATGGCAGAAATTTCTCGGCGGAGGACAGCGGCTCGCGTGATAGTGTGCACATCCGCGATGCAGGCGGAGAAGGGAGGAGCCAGGAAAGGGGGCGCACCCAGCCAGGTCACACCTCCAGGTACCCACCTCTTCTGACCGGGCCTTACCTCCGAACAGCAAGACAGCCGGGTCAGTCCCTCAAACCCATCACTTCTCAGCAGCACTGCCTATGAGCACGAGGGAGCCCTGCGGACGTTCTCTAGTCACAGAGTCACACGCCTGAAGGAATTCAAGCTGGCACCACACACGAGTACTTCCTACCTGTATCGACTGGGGCTTACTTCACAACAGCCAACATACACGATCAGACAGGTGCCCATCCACAGAGGAAATGACAAATAAAATGGGATATATACACACCAGGGTATTATATACCAGAGTAGTATTCAGAATATCATATATCAGAGTACAATCCACGTATCATATACCAAGGTAGAGCACATTAGAACGCTCTTCAGGCTATTACATATCGGAGTATTATTCAGGGTATTATATAGCAGAATACACATATCAGAGTATTATGGACAGTATTATGTATCAGTCTATTATGTAATCAATGTAAAATATACCAGAGCATTAGATACAAAAGCGCTATATATTACAGTATGATTCAGGGTATAATATATTAGAGTATTACCCAGAGTATTATAAACCAGAGTATCATATACCTGGGTATTATTCTGGATACTATATATCAGAGTGTTATTCAGCATATTATATATCAGTATTATTCAAAGTATATCAGAGTACATCAGAGTAAAACATATCAGAACATTGTATATGAGAGTGTTATATATCACAGTGTTATTCAGTCTATTATATATCACAGTGAGATACATCAGAGTATTTATTATGGAGCCGTAATACTGAATGCAGTACAAAATCCTGTCATTTTCAGCAAAGTGGATGAGACTGGAGGACATTATGTTAAACAAAATGAGTCATACAGAAAAATAACCATCGAGTTTTCAGGCATGAGTGACATCTAAGAAATAGGAGGAGGAAGAGGCGGAGGAGGAGATTGCTAGGAAGTAGAAGAGGAGAGGAAAAGGGTCATGAAAGGAGACCTATCAAAGCATTGTATACACATATGTGGAGATGACACAGTGACAAAAATAATTTGCATGATTGATAAGAGTTAATATTTATTTTTAAAAGAAGCAACATGCTTGGTCAGATGAAACATGGCTCTGTTTCAACTTCCTCTTCTCCTCTGACCTCTTCCCCCTTCCTGCCCTCTGCACCTCCAGTCTCTACCACCTGCCTGTCAGGAACTCGGGGGCTTCCCCAGGATCAACAGAAAAGCCTGGGAAACATTGGTAGCCACAGACTAGGAAAAGCCCAGATTTCTCCATGGAAGATATATAATAGTATATATGTATTCCCATAGGATTCACCTAAGTTTATTGCTGCTCACCCTTTTCTTGGCATCCTGTGCTAAGAAGTGAGAAGACTGGGTGCATGCCTGTAATACCAGCATGCAGGAGGCAGAGACAGGAGGATTTCCCTGACTTGGAGGCCACCTTGGGCTACACAGTTAGCTCAAGACCAGCCTGAAGTGCATAATGAGACCCTGTCTCACAAAAAAGGACAAAGAGGAGCTGGAGGGGGTGGAAGTCTGAATTGTTACCCAAGTTTCAGATCGACAAACCAGCCTGCTAGCATTTCAAAGATGGCGGCAGCAGGCATAATAGCCCTGAAAGAGACACTACGGATGCTTTTCACCCACAGTGACCGCAGCCGGGAGCAGCAGTGGTTTTGAAGGCTTCCCGAAGTGCAGTTCCAGCAGATGCTGTGGAAGGCTCTTAGTGCCAACCGTATCCACAGAATGCTCATCAGGGCCTGCAAGCCTGTGTTCCCTCTCTTCTAGGTGTAGACGGTACCTTTGCCACGCCCGCAGCAACAAGTTTATGTGCCATCTGCTTGAAAGTGAGACACGTCTCCACCTTCCAAAGCTGTTAGCCGCCGATACCCACACCCTTGAAGATCACGCACCAGAAAGGCCTTCTGCAGGAAAGCAGGAGAGGGGCCTGTCTCCTCGCATCTTTGCTGGTTGTCTAGGAACAAATAAGGAAATAACGTAGGAGGCTAATGGAGCCTAGAATGTGTCGACAGTCAGGACATAATGACTATCAGTCCCTGCAGAAAATGGGGTGAGGGACGCCCTGACTCCTTCAAATGAAATATTTAACTGTGGATAGCAGCACTTTGGAATCCTGGTTCAGAATGCGTCAGTGCAATCCTGAAAGAAAATTGATCTTCAGACAACTCAGGGGCTGAATCTGCGAGTCATCTTGACCTGGAGAGTGGTGAAGTTAATTGTGCCCACCACCTTCGTGGTAAGACGTTGGGCCGCAGCAAGCCGGCATCCTGAGCAAGTCCTAGCTCTGTTGCTCCTGCACAGCAGATATGGCCGGCTTTCCGCACCACAAAGCAGCCCTACATGGAGGGAAGGCCCTCAGTCTCTAGCACATGTGACAACTTCTCTATCAGTAGAGACGCTGAAAGGATGGACATGGGTCATACTTTGCTTTAGTTAGGCCTGATATATGTGTCTGTGAGCCTTTGTGCTGTATTGTGACTGATTTTGTTTGGACTGAAGATATGACTTAAATACAACCAAGTGGTGGGTAACCGAGAGCAAACAAAAGATAAGATCATTTTCCAGGCCAGTAAGGTAAAAGCACAACTCCCTTCATTTTGTGTTTTTAATTTGTTGTCTATTTTGTTTCTTTCCACCAGTCTATTATCTCCAGGTCTCCTCTTATAGAATACAGAATTTGCCAAAGAAACTACCTTAAAACAGCTTTTGTTTTGTTATGTCTGTCCAAATAACTGGAGGGTCCACGTCCTTCTAGATCATCACCCATGTATATGTAGGCGTGTTTCTACTCCAAAACAGAATAAGGGAGAAATAAGAGAAGAGGAAGGAGGGAAACAAGGAGGGAGGAAAGAATGAAGAAACAGAGAGGAGAGGAGAGAAAGCAGTATGTGTCAATTTAAAGCCGGTCAGGAAGCCATATCTTTCAACTGTCTCTTAAGGCTACACAACTCAACTCTTATAAATGGGTGAGATACAGCTAGAAAAGAAAAAAAAAAATGTGTCCAGATTGCTCAACATACTCAGCACATAATCCCAGCCAAGTACAGAGCAGATGTTAGAATCTCTGGGGCCTCTGACAGAAGCAGTTTGAAGTCCTTCGACGTAGGGAAGTAATTTTTGACCTAAATGAAGGATTAACAATGGAGGGGAAAAAAGATTACATTGTCAAATTCGAAACAAAAGTATATTGAAAAATATAAAGGAATCAGTAAGTCAACAGTCATTAAAGGAACCCTAAAGTTTATTTTAGCAAGTACATTTAAACATTGTTTACCATGGGGCACTGAATTGCTCACGTTGATGATGGTATTAAGCTGTGAAGGAAATCACTAGGCCTCATGGAGGCAAGTGATAGGTCTCTGGTTCCAGCATGAGAAGTGTCCATTTCTAAACATGATGGTAGCTGACTTTAGAATTGGCCCCCAGTGATTCTTGCACACCCCTAGGCTTATCCATACGTGGTCCTCTCTTCAACTGTATCATGGTTGGTTTGTTGGACCATCAGAGAACCTATTGCTTGTACAGCAATGGAACGTGGCTCCCAAGACCAGCCCATAAAAGATACTATGGTTTCTGTCTTGCCTTTTCTCGGAACTACTCGTCCTGAAGAAAGCCAGCCGCCATCTTGGGTGGAGAGTGAAGTGGCACTGTGGAGGAAGCTGCTTGCTGCAGAACTCAGGTCTTTCTTCTCACAAGAGATGTTAGAGAATGGAGACCTTCTGATAACAGCTGTCTAAGTGCCGAAAAGCAGTTCCTCCAGCCCTAGTCAAGGCTTCTAATGACATCAGCTTCTGGGGGCCATCTTGACAACAAGGGTCTTCCGGCCCGAAATGTTGAGCTCATTCACCTCAGGATGACTGGATAGGGCAAAGCAGGAGGATATGAATGCGTGCTACGAAAAGCCACACCATTTTGAGTCCACGGCATTAGTAACTAATACAGAAGTCAATGCCACCTTCCGTTCCAGACTAAGATGAAAAATACCGTCTTTAGCTGAGATGAGAAATTACTGTATTCTGTGTGAAATCCTCGACACCGTGGGAAATAGGTGAGGATAAGCTGATACAATTAATGTAGGTGAGATTGCCGTGCCAACAACATGCAAGGGAAATTCATTATTTGTTACAATCTCATTTTTTTTCCAGATAGGATAGCCAATTTACGAAGGCAGAATCCTCCAGAAGTACCAAAGTGTGAAAAATCATTTTGCCTTTAGTCATTTTGGCATGTTCACATTCACATTTGAGAAAAAGATAAAATGGTACCGATTTATGTCTAAACTAGACTAGCTGATTTTAAGACTCACGAGGAAGAAAGGAAAACACAGCGAAGTGGAGGGGAAGAAGAGTGATTAAGAGAGAAAATGATGCTTCACAGATATTATATTATATTTTAAAGAATTTGCATTAAAGTTCTTTGGTTCTGGCTTGTGTGATAGGATGAGAATATTTACTGTATGGTTGTTTATGGTGGTAACAATTTGGAAATAAATGTCCACTGATAGAATACTGTTTAAGTAACTCTTGGTGCACACTTTCAATAAAACACCATGCCAGCACCTTAAAAATGAATCATCTCAGTGCAATTATGGAACCATCTCTTTACGTGGCTAAAATTAGATGTAAAACATGAACCACAGTCTGTGACCGGATACTACACCTCAAATTGGTTTCATTAAAAAGAGTTAAGTTCGTAACGACGTGGTAGCACGCTCTCCTCTTCCCACTGGACTCCTGCCTTTCATTTTCTCACAGGACTCAGAGGAAGTGCGGACCAAGGAGATAGTTTTAACAGAGGAGCTATTTTAGGAAGGGATTCAAAACATCACTTTTGGCCAACCTTGAAAGTTAAACACGTAACTTGCAAAGTAAACACGTGCATGAATCCAGACGAGATCGAGTCTAGACTTTTAAAACATGGCTGGAAGAGTTCTTCAGACCTTTTCTTTTCATGTATTTAAATACAGCACCGAACGTGGAGTTAAGCAGGATATTTGACTATCAAACTAGCTGTGGGATGCACAGAGCAGGATCTAATCCTTTTTTTGAAAACTTAAGGAGAAAAAAAAGTGGAGTCGAGGGCATATTGATAAAAAGCAGTATCTCATCACTGTTCTACCGACACTTAAGTTTTTGAAGTGTTAGACTTAAAAACCACAATCTACAAATTTCATCAAGACCACCATGTTGGTAAGACTTCCACAGTCAATCCTGCGAAATGTTCTTTCTCTACTTCTAATTGGTTTCCCAAGAAGGATGCAATGAATAACTATACAGCGAGAGCTATATAGAAAATTGAAGGTTTCCTTGGCTGGGGTCACTGAAATCCTAAGAGAGGAGAACTACCTAATTATGAAGTTAGACCACAGATAAATTAGAATGCAAGAGGGAAGATGCATTTCACATAAATCACACACACAAACGCAGGTCTGATAAAGGAAACAGCCCAGTGGTAGATTAAGTGTCTCATTTTTTGGATACTAGTCTACGTCTGCACTTTGAGACAGTATTCCTCAATCTATCTCTAAAATTTTATGAAATAAATTTCTCATTCTAATATTCTCACTTCCCCGATGCTTACAAACTATCACAAATCTGTATTTCTTGCTTTTTTTTTTTTTTTTACTTAAAGGGATAAAAGCCTTCAAAAATAGAAGGAAAAGGTCAGCCACTGCCTACCACTGGCATTAGTTCTTTCTCACAATGATGAGTTATTTTATTTAGAAATTGGCTCTTGGCTGAAGGTAGAAACACAAAGCACCATCGGCCACACAGTATTAAGCGTTTACATGTTGGAGACTGACTAGCGGAGGATCGTTTCTGCTAATCCTGACATCTCAACTACATTGGATTGAAAGACACCTTCGTTGGATCAGTAGAGCACATTGGGTTGTGTCGGGCTGGACCACAGAGATGTGACCTTGAGTCCCACATCAGTCCCTGCTCCCTTCCTCTCTGGCGCTGCTCTCCCGCACTGCTGCCTGACCTTCATGAGTCGAGCACTGTGGATCCACCATGCCCTTGCACTGTGATGTTCTTGACTTTGAGCCAGCAGATCACTGATGAAAACACTCCATCCAAACTTCCCTCCTTTAGGCTTTGTGCGTGGGATATGTCTTCCAGCAGTGGGAAAGCTGATTAATGCAAGGAACACAGGTATTTGTTTTCAAGTTGTATCTGTAGTGGATAAGTAGACATTTCTATCTTATTACTTTGCTCTCAACAATTCAGTGTTGCCAGTGAGCATAGCACTTACATTGTGTTAGGCTTTGTAAATGATCTAGAGCCAATTTCAAGTATAGGGAAGGTGTAAGTTATGTGCAAAGATGATGCTGTTCTATATTAGGATCTAGAGCAATCCTACACCTCGGTATCCACAGAGGCGTCTCAGAAATCATGTACCTGCCAGGTACCTAGGGGTGCGTGGACGTAGCTGTTCTTTTTATTTATTTATTTTTGTTTAGTTTTTTTTTTTTTTTTTTTTTTTAGACGGGGTCTCACTATGTAGTCGAGACTGACCTGGAACTCACTATGTAGCCCAGGCTGGTCTTGAACTCACAGCGATCCTCCTGCCTCAGCCTCCGGAGTGCTGGGATTGCACGCATGCGCCACCACACCTAGATAGCTGTTCTTTTATAGTTGCCCTGCGGACACTTAAAAGTCCACTTTGTTCCCACTCTGAACTGTTTCCGTTCTCTTCAGGGCTGCCACCTTCCTTCCACTTAAACTTGATTTTCCACTATTAAGTGAAGGATGTTCTGGCAGCAATGCCTTCACTCCAGCGGACACTAAATTTCATCTAATCCAGCAAAGCCGGTCTCTGTTAATTAGGCCTCCAAGGACGAGCGATGGACAGAGATCTCCTCCAACCCAGCTGTGATCGATTCTCCAGATGCCAGCGCATCTCGTGCTCAGTTACCCGGGCTGCTGGGTGAGAGTGAGGGTCTTCTTCTTGGTAACAGAGGAGACTCCAAAAATCGCCATCGGCCTCCACCTGGCCCAGGGAGCCCACCGACCGCATACGGATGGACCATCGGTGTCCTCTCCCTGTTGACCTCTGCCTACCATGAGAATTGCTGGAGGGGACGGAGGACTCCCTACCCCCCTTCTAATGCAGCAGCAGCAGCAGCACCTCAGCCCACTCACATGGAGGTCAGGCAGCTCAGTGGCTCGCAAAGAGGAGCTCTTTCGTGCCAGGGACTTGAGTCCTGCTGGCTACAGCCACTGCAAAATGCGTGTACGGAGACTCATGGAGACTCATTTAATGCAACATTGCCCACCAGTTTCTTAAAAAGACAAGAAAAGAGAACAAAGGAAAGAAAGCATGCCATTGCCACATAATCTTTTTTTTTTTTTTTTTTTTTTTTGATACCAGGGATCTAACTCGGGACCTTGGGCTTGAGAGGCAGGCACTGAGGTAAATCCCCGGCCCTATGCCACATAATTTTATTTCCTTCTGAAAAAAAGAAAGTCACTGAATAACTCAGGGAGACCAGGGTCAAGTCCTTAAAAACTCACTCCCCTCCCCGCGATGGGACAGACACCGGTTTCTCCCAGGAGGCTTGGTTACGCTGTCAGGGCTATTTCTGCATGGGAAACGATGCAAAAGAAATGTTTTTTATGACGGAAAGGGAATACGGTGTTTCCTGGGCATGCACAGAACAGGACTAATGCCAGCCCCGAGCTGAGGAGTCAGTGGAAACTGGAGGGGAGTGTGCTGGGGAGTGCGAAAGTCAGCACGAGCAGGTGGACGGCGGCACCGTTCAGTTAAATCCCCTTTATTCTGAGAAAAGGAAGGGCGCTCAGGGGATCAGCCCACCTTGTGCACTGGGACACGCAGGTAGCGCTTCAAGGGTTTCAATGGTTGCCCCTGGCCCGCCGCGTTCTGAGTCTCATTGCTGGGCTTCTGTCCACGAGATGAAACAACAGCAGGCACAGGCAGGTTCTCCTTGCTGGCTGACCTGCCATCTCTCCTTCAGGGGTTTCACATGGGCAATGCGGCTAGGCATCTCTAGGGGGCGCTGTGTGCGTCCTGTGGGGAACATGCTTTCAGAGGATATACACACACACGTGGCCGCTCCCTGTCATCAAGAGAGATAGAGGGGGAGACAGAGGGGAGGGGGCAGAGGCAGAGGAACAAAGAGAAAGACAGAGAGAGGAAGAGAAAGACAGAGAGAGGAAGAGAAAGACAGAGACAGAGAGAGAGAGAGAGAGAGAGAGAGAGGACTTGGTGTTATTAACACGATATTTCCCATTGTCCTCAGTCTCTTATGTTGAGCAAAAGACACAAAATAACGTCTTCTTCCCTCACATGGTCCCCGTGAGTGTCTCTGTGTTTATTTAATAATAACCCTGACCTCGTAATAACAGCAATTAGTCTGAGACTGGTATGGTTCTGCTTGCAAAGCGTCGTCCTTTTCGTGTTATCTCATGAGTCATCACGTCACCCTCCTTAGACAGGCGGTAAACTGAGGCTGGGAAGGATGTGTGAATAGCCCCTCCCTTCTCCAAGCACTAAGAGAGGTGGAAGTCAAGTCTGGAGTTTCGGTCAGACCATAGAGAGGCCCTGAAGTCCATTACGCTCCTGTAAAAGGAGCAAGGAAGTGCTGGCCAGTGGAGGAAGGAATATGATCTTCATTTTATACTTGGGGAAACGGAGTCACACCCCCGGTGTCTAAGTTAAGGGCTGCAGACTGGGTAAATCGTGCAGCTTGGCCAGTCTGGCTCCAGCGTCTTGGCGTCAGTAGGAGACCCAGTAGAAACAGAGCCTAATGGAGCGAACTGGTGAGCAGAGGGAAGTTGGAGCATTACTGGCGGTGGGCGGTCCCAGGCAGGGCCAAGAAGCAGCGTGGGAGGCTGCGCTGAGGCAGTCCTTGGCCTTTCATCCTCCTGTCCGTGAAAACCCACGCAACCTGCCAGATCCGACTCACAGTCACACAAATCCTACAGGAAGATCTCACGGCAGCCAACTAGAAAATGAAGGCTAGCATGATAAACAGGACAATGGGAGATTTATAATTTATTGAAGTAGAAATCCTTAAAGAATCAGAGAGAGAGAGAGAGAGAGAGAGAGAAGGAGGGAGAGAGAAAATATTGGTAGTCAGGCCGGCACAGTGGCACATGCCTATAAGGCCTGTAATTCCAGCTATTAGAGAGGCTGAGGCAGGAGGAACACAAGTTTGAAGTAAATCTGGGCAATGCAAGAAGACCCCATTTCAAAAGTAATTTGAGAAAAATAAGGGATGGGGATGTAGCTGAGTTCAAGGCCCCTGGGTTTAATCACCAGTGCCACAAAAAAGAAAAAAAGAAGAAAGAAAGGAAATACAAAAGGAAAGGAAAGAGGAAAAAAGAAAGGAGGGAGGGAGGGGAAGGAAGGAGAAAACCGAGTCTATTTCAAAGCTAGGCTGAAATATATTTTTCAGTGTTCAATCAATAAATTACATCTCCCTATCCCATCATCACATAGAAAATCCAGGCAAGCAACTCTAGGCATGTATGGAGAAATGTTCTAGCAGCCACAGGAGGAGAAATTAACGTGGCCTTCATTTACAGACTGCCTTATGGAAACTGATTCTCCATTCTCTTATGAACATCACGATTCCTAACATCTTGATAACGGATTAATATTCCACTGAGTTGGATGCATTTCTTTAGCAGCTAGGGAAAAACAAAACGAAACAGCAAGATCCAGTTTCACAGTGCTGAGAAATTTACAAAGCTGGGAGATAAGAAAAATGGGCCCGGTGCGCTCGGCACATGGATTAGCAGCCTGCATCGATCAGTGCTCCAGATAATTGTTCTGCTTTTCCTTTCACTGTGTACAGTGACTGCTTTCAGGTAAAGAAGATTGATACCTTTACTTAGGTGATATTTTAATTATATGGCAAGGATTTTATTCCAAGGCCGAGGTCAGGTAATTTTTTGGGGGGAAATGGTTTCATTAGTGCAATATTGAAATCCATCTGTTTTCATTTATTGTTCCTGTGTTGCATGCAGGGCAATTGCCATAGTTATTTAAAGAAGTGTGGTGTTCCTGCCTCATATGCACAAGGACACAAGTTCGCTCTTCAGTAGAAGAAGAAGAGCAAGAACAGGAAGGAGGAGAAGGAGGAGAAGGAGAGGGAGAGGCAGAGGGAGAGAGAAAGGGAAAGGGAGAGGAAGAAGAGGAGGAGGAAGAGGAGGAGGAGGAAGAGGAGGAGGAGGAGAAGGAAGAAGAAGAAGAAGAAGAAGAAGAAGAAGAAGAAGAAGAAGAAGAAGAAAGAGGAAGAGGAAGAGGAAGAGGAAGAGGAAGAGGAAGAGGAGGAAGAGGAGGAAGAGGAGGAAGAGGAAGAAGAGGAAGAAGAAGAGGAAGAGGAAGAAGAAGAAGAAGAACAACAACAACAACAAGAAGAAGAACAAGAAGAAGAAGAAGACGATGAAGAAGAGGCATTTGGTTTTATTTGTTCAAGATGATGGGCTTTGGAAGGCACAGGAATTAAGTGCACGAAATGGAAAGGGACAGAAAGGAATTCTCGAAGCTCCTAGGAAATCCACGTGTTCCTGTGAGGTCTGAAGTAAGATGTTTGCTTCTCTCTGGCTGCTTTTCCTCCCTTTTTAAATAAAGGTGAGTTGCCCCTTCAGCCTCTCCTTGTTCCTTGGAGAGACAAGACTCATCGGCCATTCTAATCAGTGTGCCGAGATCCTGGCGGTCTAGATTGGTTTTCTCTGGGGTTCCTTGGTGAGGGGTTTCCTGGCTTGGCTGTTGCACATCCTGAACTGCCCTGTGACCCCCCAAGGTCTGGAGCTCCTGCAGGTCCCATATTGAGATCATCCTAGAAGATGCGTGGGCTCTCCGCTGGCGATGAAACCGTTACAATTCTCTGCACCACCTCTCTCGGACACCGCTATGTTCACTCCTTTAGCTCAGAATTTGTGCTTCTGCTCTATCGCATGACATCTAAGGCCTGACTCTGCTTTTGTTCTGGGGGGCGTGATTTTGGGGGGCATGTGCTACACGGTGTGCTTAGGACTTTCTTGTTCTCTGCTCACCGGGCGCTTTGGGCATCCACCCAGGTGGGATAACAGTGTTTGGGTGTTGCCCAGTGAACTCTGCAGGGCAAAACCAAGGGCAGGTGAGAAGTGCTCATTCCATCAGACCGACATTTGTGGAGCATTTATTCCTACTCGGGGTACTGAGTACTGAATGCTGAGTACTGAGTACTCGAAGAGTGACAAATGGATTTCACTGAAGTCCTCAGCATCTAGGCAGGAGCTGGCAAGAGAGGAGAGGACAGAAGAACCCAGTAAAGAGCCAGGAATGTAGCTCAAGGGTGCCACATGTGCCTCACATGCACAAGGTCCTGAGTTTGATCCTTGATATGGGGGGGGATTTCCCAGCTGAGATGCATGGACCAAAGTGCAGGGAAGGACAGGACAGGGGTCCCACAGGGGAAGAGGAGCAGATATGGAAGCTGGACGGAGAGGTGCTGCCCATGGCGGTGGATAAGAGTTCCTGGGGTGGGGAGGGATGGGGATGGGTTCTAGCCTGGGACTTGAGGGAAGAAAGAGAGAAGCTCACGAAATAGGAGGAAAGGGTTTATGGTACCTGTGAGCCAGAGAGGAAAGGGAAGGATGGCAGAGACAAAGTGAAGACCAAGGTCTCTGTCTCTCTCTCTCGCTCTCTCTCTCTCTGTCTCATTCTGCTACTAGTTATAAGACTAGTGTGTTTCAGTTTCATTTTTGCATACTTGTACATGTATATAACATGCTTTAAGTATTCCCCATATCCTCCTTGACTTTCCTCACCCCATTTCCTTCCCCCCCTAAAATCTCCCTTTCTACTTGATTCATCTCTTTCCTAAAAAACTTTTTTTTCTGGATGCCACATATGACAAAAACACGCGAGATATTTGACTTTCTGAGCTTGGCTTAACCTAATTTCCAGTACACCCATTTTTTCTACACTTGGTGATTTCATTCTTCTTCGTGCCTCAGTAATATTCCCCTATCTACACATAGTACAATTACTGTATCCATTGCATAGTTGACAGGCATGTGTGCTGTCCCCATAGCTTACAGAACTATGCTGCAATAAACACGAACATGGAGGGGTCTGTCTAGTATGCTGACTTTAGTTCTTTTGGAAACGTTCTGAAGGGTATAAGTAGATCAACTGGTATCTTAACTTTTAGTCTTTTGAGGAATCTCCATACTGATTCATATAACGGGGAGATAAGTTTTACACGGCAAGAGAGACCAAGGCATGAGATTTCCACAGCCATGAGATGTCCCGATGAGCTCAACATGGTTGAAAATATAATAAGTAAAAAAAAAAAAATGCATTACATACACCTATCCTCCTGAAAATCCTGGCTCAGCAACAAAGCATACTGAGAGGGCTGGGCAGTTTTATCACGAACACGTGAGTGACTGCAAACTATGTCTGCTGGCACTGGCCAGCACTGAGAAAAAATGGGAAGGAGGGAGGGAGGGAAAAGAGGGAGGAAGGGGGTGGGGGAGAGGGGGGAAGGAGAGGAGAAAAGAAGTGAGGTGGGGGGAGAGAAGCAGGAAGGGAAGGAGGGAGGGAATGAGTGAAGGAGGGAAAGGAAGAGAGAGGGAGAAGAGGAGGAAGAGGAGAGAGAAGGAGGAGGACCAGAAGGAGGAGGAGGAAGAGGAAGAGGAAAAAGGGAAGGGGAAGAAGGAAGAGAAAACAAAGAGGAGGAGGAAGAGGAGGTGGAGGAGAAGGAAGAGAGGAGGAAGAAGAAGAGGAGGAGATGAAAGGGGAGAAGGAGGAAGAAGGCAAAGAGGAGGAAGAGAAAGGGGAAGGGGGAAAAGAGGAAAAGAAAGAGGAGGAAAAGAAGAAGCAGATCAAGAACAGGAGGAGGAGGGGAGAGGAACAAGAGACAGAAGAAAGAGGAGGAGAGGAAGGGTAAAATGGTCACACACTGCACGTTACTAGCCTCGAAAACATCAAAATGCAACCCTCAAAGCACGGTTTCTACTGAAGATGTATCAGGCTCTTGTGAGTCAGAGACAGACTGTGTTTCATTCCAATCCAGAGAAAGATGAAGAGCCCACTCGATCAGAGGAATTCCCTGACCCACAGAGGCTTAAATGATCGTGCACAAAGCTGGGGTCTGTGGACTGTGAAGAGAGAGGGTGGGAGAAGTCAGCCCAGTAGCAAGGGGCCCACATTTAAGGCAATGACACAGCGGGTAGCTTGTACTACAGTCCAAGCAATAAAGATGGACAGCAACGCACAGAGGATGGAGAGATGTTTGCCAGCCCTCTTGTGAGTGCAGTTGCATCCTCCCCAAAATGCCACAGGCCCTTCCTGTGCTCCCAGATGCCACCCTGTACATGTTCCTCATGCATGCACAATTTACACTGCACAATTTATTTTGCCACTGTTTGCATATTTCCCTCCCTTCCTGACATTTTCGAGCCCTCTGTGGAACCACTTTGAGAGCGGACAAGACAAGGGATGGACTCTAGTTGGGACTAGGAGCTGGGAGAGATGGAGCAGTAATTACAGTTGGCTTCCCGAGTGCATAAGTACTCAGGTTAGAAAGCCTCTGTTTCCGGAGAGAGGGAGAATAACAAGGAGGAACCCCCAGGAGCCATGGATCAGGAGCGAAGTGTACAACGTCAGTTTGGATAGGGTGAAGGCTAGAATTTCTCTGAGGCATCCAAGTTGATAACTTGGTTGATAAAATGCAGAGTTTTGTTATTCTGCAGGCAGATGTAGCATTCCATTGTCTGTGGAGGGTGGGAAAATGTTCTCACAGAATTTCACTGGCCTCAGAACAGAAATCAGGAAACACAGAACCAGATCTTGCTCTGGGGATGCCACAACTTACTGGACAGACACATAGGTCCAAGTTTGCCAATGGAAAGTTGAGGTAGTTTTCTCTTTTTACAAGGTAATAAAACTTCTTATAAATGTGCTAATCAAATATTTTCCTGTAAACCCTCTTAAGGGAAATAGCCATTATTTCTTTGTTTATGCTATAATTTGGGTCTGAAATGTCCCCCAAATGCCCATGGCTTGGTCTCTGCCATGGAGATATTGGGACGTGGTGAAAATTTTAAGAGGTGGAGCTTAGGGAGAAGTCTTTAGGTTATTGGAGGTGTGGGTGGAGCCTAAGGAGAAGTCTTTAGGTTATCGGAGGTGTGGCTGGAGTCTAGTAAGAAGTCTTTAGGTTATTGGAGGTGTGGGTGGAGCTGAGGGAGAAGTCTTTAGGTTATTGGAGGTGTGGCCTGGGAGGAAATGTCAGGACCCTAGTTGCTTCTTCCTCTTTATTTCACTACCTGTCCATGAGGTAAAGGGTGTTGTTCAACAAAATCATGCACTGAAAACCACAAAACCATGAGGCAATACAAATCTTTTCCCTTTAGAGTTCGATTATCTCAAGTGTTTGTTAACAGTGATGGGAAGCTGATTAAGACAGTTTGTTCCTGGGTGGCTTTGATTTCTTTTGCTGTCCTCATCTGCTGGGGAAATCACTCCACCAATACCTACCAGCCCACAGGCACAGTAATCCAATATCTAGGCTGCAGACGGTTACAGTAATCTCACCCTACATTGCTTCTTTGTAATTGCTTTCTAGGGCATTAGGTAATCACAACATAATAGAACCATTAATACATGCCAATGCAGTCCTCTTTTTCTCCTGATCACTGAAGCACCCATCCACATGAAATTGCTGGCTGACTTATCACTGAGTCCAAATATAGTTTTCGCCATTGCATCATAAAGGCTCTATTCAGAGAATATATTTTTTTAAATTTCCACTTGCATTTGCAAGGGAAATTGGTATTTCTGTTTCTCTGGGTTTTGCAATGGAAATGAAGAGGCTGTGGGCAACAGTGCGTTTTTAAAGTGTGTCATTTTGGTAGGGAAAGTGTGCTGTGTAAGGGCCAGGCTTGCTGTTTGACAACACCTGATATCTCGCTTGTGGAGTGACTAGAGCAAGCCAGGCCCTCTCCCCGGTAAAAGCCCAGCTGCCTGTGAGAAGATCAAAGGTGTCTCATGAGGTTGGCTGTCACTAGACTGTGCTGAGCACTTATCCTCATCTGTATGCATGAGGAGAGATATTCACAGCCATGCTCTGATTGGCTGAAATTTCCACTTTCTTTATGCAGATAGATGAAAATATATGCATCTCTATTATAGATACTGGGAATCATTTGTTCATAAAGAAAGACAAGCAAAACGAGCTAAATTGGACTATGGAAAATGTGTTCATGAAGTGAATAGCCAAGCGACGCTACCCTTTCTGAATAAGAAAAGGAAATCCAAAGACATGTATTACGACAAAAGATATGAAGGGCATCACTGACATGAAGAGCAGAACATAGTAGGAAAATGTTTTTGATTCAGGCGAAGCTGGTTTCCAACATACGCCTAATTTATGAGCAGTGGAGGTGGTGAGTTCTACCTTAAGCAGTTTTGTAGGCATTAGATAGAATAATACTTATTAGAGTGCATAATGGTATGCAGGGTGTATGATTAATGCTCAGGATATTTTAGTCTTTTCTCCAGCTATGTTTCAGCAATTTTTTTTTCTCCTCTTCTCATCTTTAGAATCTCAGCAGATCCATCCACTTACTATAAAACATTTTTTTTAAACACCTTGGCAAAATTTTAGGCATCGTCCTCTATTAGAAAACCTATAAAAATTTCATAAATATGAAATTAGGCCCTGCGGAAATGTAAATTTCATTCTGTGGTTGTGGTGTGTGCCTTCGGGAAATGACCCTTTCTTTCTATGCAGAAAAAGCTGTATCACATTTACGGTCTGATTTTGATGTCTGGATAGCGGAGATCAAGCCAAGCTGTGCTTGACATGATTTCTTTCCCACCACCTTTGATGGTAACTTCAGTGGCTTCCAAGAAGGTCTGTGTTCATTATTTTAGTTAAGGCTGCTCCCAGCTTATCAGAATCAGAGAGATAGTTTGCACAATAGAAACAGGTGAAAATATAGACGTGATTTCACCCATCCTTGGGGCATACGTAAGATTCAAGTAGTGCACTGAATCCAAAGGAGTGCTGAAAATACCTTATCCTTCTAGCAACTCAAGTTCAAGGGTGTATAAAGAAGAAGAAATAGTCTTTAACCTCAAAGGGAAGATGGTTTCATGACAGGGATACACCTGGAAATCAGTCATTGAAAAGATGTGCACTTTCCAGAGGTGGGGACAATGAGATGTGGTACCTCCAGAAGAAATCAACTAGCTAGATCTTTGACATCAAAGATATGTAGAGGGTTGAGATCACAGAATGTGCAAATAGGATTGTAAACTGTGACCAAGCAAGCCCCAAACGGGGATCTGTTGTTCCTTCCCACTTTTAAATTAAAGTCTTTCTGTTTTTTTTTTTCCAGTTTTTATTCTTTTACTCATCCAGATTTGCTGTACATAATGATCACATTCTTTTTGGGCATGCACATAAGACATCTTCCTTGTTTTTACATCTCCTTCCCCTCTCTTCCCTTCCTCCTCCCTCCACCTTTTGGTCCCTTCCCTTTTTCAAAAAGCTGTCTCCCTATTTCCTAGTATCTATCTTTTACTTTGTTCTGTATTTATATTTTGGATTTCTCGTATAAGAGTTCATGTGACATTTAAGCTTGTGTGTCTGGTTTTGGTTCTTGTGTGTGTGTGTGTGTGTGTGTGTGTGTGTGTGTGTGTGTTTGCGTGTGTGCATGCTTATTTTTTAAGTGAGTCAGCCAGGATCTTGGCAAATGTTCAAGATACTGTTATGAAGTGACTCTGTGTAATGGAATCAGGAGATATTTCTCTCACACTGATCCCCTTTGTATATCCCAGAAGTATTCAGCATTAGAACAACCAATATGCCTCAATAGGTCTCTTTGGAATGTAACAAAGGCAATGCCATTTTTTTAGCACCTTCAAATAACATGCATGAATGTTAGCAACTATTGTAATCACAATTTTAGAATAAATCAATATATTACCCTACGCATGACATAAAGGATGAGGCAAAGGAAAGTTCTTCTAAGGACACAATATGTAAACTGGGTGTGTTGGGTGCACTCTTATAATCGCAGTCCTCTGGAAAAATGGAGTCAGGCGGACCTCAGGTTCAAGCCCAGCCTGGGCAACTTAGTGAGACGCTATGTCAAAATTTTAAAAAAAAGAAGATGGCTGGGTGCAAAGGCTCAAGTTTTGATCACCAGTACCACACAAAAAGCAAATGTAGTACAGACAGACACACATAAAAAATGACCTGTATTACAACGTGAAGGTGATTTGGTGTGATTGTGAGGCAGAGATTGTTGTACTTCCCTCAAAAGCAGAAACCTGATTTTAAAGGAGATCAGAAGATGCTCCTCAAAGAAAACACGGGGTATTAAAAAAAAAAATGCGGCGCATCGGTTGTACCAGAAAAACTAGTTGTTTTCAAATGGTGGAGTACAGAGAAGATTTCTTCAACTGTAGTAAGAGGAAAAGAAAGGGGGTAATTGCAAATAAAGAAGGATTCAGCACTCCAAGCCACACTGCAGACTGCCTGGGGGAGAAAGGACCAGACTGTCACAGTGGGCTTGGATTGGCTTGCTTGCTTGCTTGCTTGCTTTCTTTCTTTCTTTCTTTCTTTCTTTCCTTCCTTCCTTCCTTTTTCTTTCTTAGTACTGGGATGGAACTCGGGACCTTCAGCTTGTCAGGCAGGCAGAGGATCCACTGCGCTAAATCCCTGAACTGACCTTATTTATGCATGTGGTGTCATAGGTACTTGTTAGGCTACAACTCCAAGGAGGATAAGACCGAAAAGGGCAGAAAACATAGCCTTGTTTGGAGATCCCAACACATGTTAAGAAGACTCCAATACGCTGAGTAGAATTCGTCTCTCAAAGTGTGCTGAACATTTCCTAAAACCCTTAACTCCACAAAGTACAATCTTCCATCATTTTGTGCAATACTCAGACTCCCTGTGAAAAAAAATCACTGTATTATAAAATAATAGGGGAAAATGCCTACATGTGTCTGGAAAATAATTGGGCCCAGCCAGGGAGCTCTCAGAGAGGTATGAAGTGGTTTCTCACCTATAGGCTTTTTGTGATAGGGATGGTGTGTTAGCTACTTTTCTCTCATTGCTGAGACTAAACACCTGACACCCAAATTTACAGGAGAAGGGGTTTATCTGCTTACAGTTTAGAGAGGTTCAGTCCATAATCAGCTGGCTCCAAGGCAGGGATGACAAACAGGCAGGGCAGAGCAGAAACAACACAGCGCACACAAGGCAGCAAAGGCAACAGGACAAGTTAACAGTGCCTCCCTGCCCCTTTTATCTTATCCAGACTACTTAGGGTGGGAAGCGCTCACACCCTTAACCCTAGTGCCCTTGAGTCTAGTTTTGCATCATGAATCAAGTCCAGCTACACATCCTCTAGATCAAGCCTTTGACCACATGAGGCTTTGTGGGGACATCTAGACCCAAACCGTGACAGACGTTGACGATAATCATACAGGGCTTTATGTCTTCAATAGGAAGTGTTCGACTAAAGGCCGGGTACTCAGGGTTGGGTCCTAAAAGCATCAGTGACCGGGGGGCAGGGCCTGGAGAGGCGGTTGGATCACCAAGGCAGGGACCTTATTACAGGGTCATTGCTGAATGCATAGCTGAATGGGTTAAGCAGAACCTGGCAGAAGCAAGACCCCTTCCTCGAACTAGGAAAGAAGGGTGGATGGTTAAGACCAAAGCAGCAGGGAGGCTTGTATGGAAATATCACTAGGAGCCATATTAAATTTTTCCCATTGATTTCTTTTCCCTTCACTCTTTCTTTCCCTGTCCCTTTGCAAAAATGTTCTATTGTTTTCCTTCCATTATTTTTTACCCTTATTCCCCCCCCCACTTTGTTGTCCTTCCCATATGAACATTTTCTTCCTACTTCCCAATATCTATCATCCATTTTGGCCCTTTTGGTTTCTCACTCAAGAGAAACAATGTGATATTTGAATATGTGTGTTCAATTCATTTCACTTAAAAGTATGGTCTCAACGTCTATTCATTTATCTAAAAATGTCTCGTTTATCTTTATGGCACAGTAATACTCCATTGTATATAAAACTCACATTTCCTTTATGCACTCATTCATTGATGGGCATCTGGGTTGTTTCCAAGGTTTAGCAATTGCAAATTGTGCTACTATAAGCATGGGTGTGCATATGTTACTGTGGTATGATACTTTCATCTCTTTTCGGAAGATGCCTAGAAAGAGAATAGTTGGGTCAAATAGAACCTCTAGTTTTAACTTTTGGAGGAATTTCCATAATGATTTCCATATTGATTGCATCAATTTACACTCCCCGCAACAGCGGAGTAGGGTTCCTTTTTCCACACAGTCCCACCAGCATTGGTTGTTTATCATTAACAGCCATTCTTTCTGGAGTGAGATGGAATCTCAGCGTCGTTTTCATTTGCATCTGAATGACCGGTGATGTCGAACATTTTTTCATATATTTATTTGCTATTCGTACTTCATCTGAGAAGTGTCTTTTCATTTCAGATGCCCAGTTTCGGATTGGGTCTTTAAATTTGCTTACTATGGGCTTCAGTTTTCTAAAAGGGAATGCAAGTTTTCTTCGTGTTGAAGGTAAGAATGGCTCAGAGAACTGGGCAGACCTGCGTCGTTGTCTTTGGCACCGGGCGAGGCTGACAAAAACAGAGCTGAGATGTACAGATCAGCAGTACTTGGGATTCTCACCTGTTCTTCCTTCTCCCTTAATCATGTAAGGGGGAGGAGCCTATCTCCGGTGCAAGGGCAGACCTGTCAGGTTCGGCTGAGCCTGGCATCCCGATGCTGCTATGATAATAAAATTCAGGTGCAGAAATAAGGAAGGCTGGAGTCTCTAGGAAAAGAAGTCAGTGAGAAGGATAAAGCAGAATCTGCAAAGGGGAAATCCTGCAGAAGACGGTGTGAGAGAGCCACCTTGGCGTGACCCCCTGGCTTTGGAAAGACGCTCCCACAGCACCACCAAGGCCAGCACCTCGCCCCCTTGAGGTCCTCCCAGGAGAAGCACTTGTATCTCAGAGGAGTACGAACCCGAGCTGTAAGTGACAGCGAGCCAGGCGTGTGTGCCTGCACGGGCTGCCATCTGCAATCTGAAAGATGGGGGAAGGGGAGGGGTCTCGCAGAAGTCTATGAAGAGTCGGGGACGAAGTCAGACAGGTAACTTTGCAAAACTCATCTCACTTGGGTGACGAGAGGCAGTCCCGACAGTTCCGTCAAACTCCTCAAGTCGTCCGGGGTGTGAAAGTTGCAGTCTTCCCAGCTTTTAAGACAAGAGGACTCGTACTTTTCCGTCATCATGTGAGTGCTTGCCAGAGACGTCGGTTACCTGATACCAGGGCTCCAGAGTAGCTTTACCAAGCTCTGGGCCCTGAGCCTGTGGAGTCGGAAATAGGAAAATGAAGAAAGACCCTGCCGGAAGAAGCGTTTCTCACAGGAGAGAATTTAGCTCCTTTTTATGTGTAGTGACTAGGAGATGAGGAGAACGCTTCGAGTTCAGCCAAGAATGAATCCAGCCTTCATCACAACAGCAGCCAACTTCGTGGTTTAGAGCTCCATAAACACAAAGGAGCAGCTGCTGTTTTTAAAGAAACTGTTTCCAGCTTAAAGAAATAATGACTATGGCTGCGTCCTCACCATTAGTGAGAGACTCAGTTATAGCGGTGTTTGCCGATCCATCACCGAGGAAATAACGCATGGAAATTGAAGAGAACTCAAGGAAATAGCAGGGAAAGGACTCAGGGGCCACACCCTTTATCCTGGAGAGCCTCCTGCTCTTACGAAGTCTTTCTAATGAAGAGCTCCCTGCTTCTCTTGGAGGATGCATGCGAGGAAAACCTTCTGAGGTGTCCTTCTAAAGAAATCTCCTGTGGTTGTTTCCTGAAGTGCTGAATGAAGGAGAAGAAAAATGTGATCAAACCAACGCATTCATGGCATAGTCTGGTATCACGACTGGTGTGGGAACAGGCAGAATCCTGGACCCTTACCTGCTACTCATTAAACACATGATTTGGACGAGGAGTAACTGGCAAAATTTTTCCCATTCTGCAGGCTGTTTCTTCACTCTGTTAGTTGTTTCCTTTATCATGCAGAAGCTTTATAATTTGATAGTATCCCACTTGTTGATTCTTTATATTGTTTCTTGTGGGATTGCTCTTCAGAAAGTCCTTGCCCGTGCCTATGTCTTGAAGAGTTTTACCCTAATTTGTCCCTCTACAGATTGTTTCTGTTTTGGTATCTAGGTCCTTGAACCATTTTGGTTTTATTTTAGTGTACGGTGAGAGATATGTCTACATTCCATCTTCTGCATGTGAATAACTAGTTCTCCCATCAACCAATGAAGGGTGAAAAAAAATGTCTATATACACAATAGAGTACTACTCTGCCATAAAGAAAGATAAATTTCAGCCATCTGTAGGAAAAACAGAGGCACATTGGGACTGTAATTTCTAGTGACATGAATCAGACACAGAACCTTAAATATCACATGGCTTCCCCTGTAAGAAACCCAAAGTGTAAATCAATGTAAAAAGCAAAATAAAAGATATGCAATAGGAAACAAAGAGATCAGTCTTTCGCAAATGGAAAGGGGATCTTGAGGTGAAATGGGAGGGCGTAGAGTGGAAGAAGAAATAAAGAGGATTAAGAAGTGCTATGTATGTGCACCAACTCTGCAGAATGAATGCACTCATTATGTATCACAAATGTACTAACTTTTTAAAAAAACATGATTTATGTTGTTTGTTTTTTTAAGTCAGGTACTTAAAAAGCCAATTTTGCTGTACAGTTGGGCTGACAGACTCCTGATAAATAACTAAAAACAGAGCAATGTTTGACCTTCATTTTTTGTCTATTGTTCCATACATCTTGAGATATGTTGGTTCTAGTGTCTGTCTAGGAACTGGCTGGACAGAACTGATGAGCGCATGATCTCAAGATTTCAAGGTGAAGGATACCAAGATTAGAGATGCTCAGCTGCACCCAAAAGTCTCCAGCCACTGTCCCAAACCTGTGATCACCTGCATTCCAGGAAAGGTGGAGCCCAGCATGTTTGAGACTTCCACGGAGAGATACAGAGACAATCCTTTCCTGGGAACGGAACCATCCCTCAGCCATGAGGAGTTCAGCTCTGTGACACTAGGACTGAGATTATGATGAACCAGACTCCAGCCCACCATCTAGTCCTTGAAAGCTGCCCTCCACATCTCCACTGCTGGGCCTCTTTGGATTGTGCTTGATACAACCCGAGCTGGGTCCTTTGCTATCTTCCTTCTAACGTCCCATTAGAGCTCTTCTCCGTAAGCTTGCGCATTACTTTTCATTTCCATTTCTACTGAAGCAAATACCCTGCTAAGGCAGTGGTAGCACTTTCATTTCTCTCTCCTTCAAGCACGGCAAAAAATTGGGAGACGGAAAAGTGCAGCCCGGTACAACTTGTCAGTGATAGTCTCAGTCTCCTGATTTTTCCAGCAGCCAGTTCACATCCTCGTAGCATCTCCAGTCAGCTACACTTCTGGTATTGGGTCAGAGATCAGACTGTGGCAGACACAGAAGTTTGGGTATGATTCTTGGTATGACTCAGCATCATACCTATCACTGTAGGTGGGGCACAGGGCTCGACTACCTGGCAGAGAGTCAGTTGTCAGGGTTCTGCCACGTCGCGTTGGACGTGGGGGGAACTCAAAGATAGGAGCGAAAAGCTATTTGGGGGACTTGAAAAAAGAATGATCTCTAAGGGAGGGCAGGGACAAGGGGAAGAAATGAGAACCAAGAACTGTCATGTGAAGGTACAGGATCCCAGTAATGAATGCAACTGTATTGCAGACCTAGATTGTACCAATAAACTCAATAAAAAGGAAAAAAAGAAAAAGAAAAAAGAATGGCCTCCACCTTGTTTAACATGGTAGATGACGGCAGGACCATGGATAGCTCCAAGAGCCCCATATTTAGCCTTCATTTCTTCTCTTCTTGGTCTGAGCATCCCACCCTGTTGGACACCAGCGGAGACAATTTCTCAAGATCATCAGAGTCGGCACTGAAGAACACTGTATCCCATTGGGATACTTGAGAAACTATTTCAACAGCATTCCACACATGTGGCTCTAAGTCTTCTTTCCTTCAGACCTCGATTTCACTCAACAGTCTCAGATACACAGTGCTGCAGGCCTGTCTAATATACTCAGCGCTAGTCTTCACTTGGACCTTTCTCCAGAGCTATTTTGAAAATTTATTCCAGAATGGAGATAAGAAGGATTTGCTGTCTCTTCTTTTACCCCAAGTGTCCGTATACTTTAATCTTAGGAAATTCCATTTTAACTTCCCCAAATATCCAGATAGTTTTCTACATAAATCCACACACAGGCATAGCTTGGTGTCACATGCTTCTGATCTCAACACCCTGGGAGGCTGAGGCAGGAGAACTGCAAGTTCATTCCCAATTTGAGCAACTCAGTGACTTAGGAAGAACTTTTCTAACAATAAAAACGAATGACTGATCCAACACTGAACATTTTAAAATCTGATTCTTCATGAGGATTATCAGTAAAGCACAGTGATGTTTTACGGTGTCCACCAAGATAGCATGCACACAAAGTGAAATTTGTTACTTGCTAAATGTTGCAGAAATGTTTATTTTTGTGATTAATGGTGTTGCAACCAAAAACAATATATAAAAGCATTATAGAAGCAGCAGTTCTGTTTAAAAATGTTTTATTTTATGACATATTATTTCAAGAGTTCAGGTCACTTTACTCTATCAGTCTATAATATACCTTTGACTGATGCTTTATATAAAATGCTTTGGGATTGTGTGATATATCCGGACAAATTTTATTGCTATACATTACATAATAAATGCGTATTTTTGTATTTGCAGAAACAGCTGCCAACTTCTAAAGTTGTTTGATTTTGGGGGCACTGATCGCATATATGGATGAAGTCCATGCTGTCTCTTAAATAAAACACCACTCTGCAGAACTGAGAAAATAAAAAGTGCTGGAAATGCAGCTAATTCAACCCTCAGAAAGAAAGAAAAAAAGAAAGAAAGTGAGAGAGAGGGAGAGGCAGAGAGAGAGGGGAGGGGAAAGGAGAGGGGGAGGGAGAGGGAGGAAAGGAAATCAATAGCAACAATTTAGAAGAGTAGTACCCATTGCATCGCACGCACGAACATACACCAAGAACCCCCACCCCTGCCTGACTGTAGCACTCTTTTTCCATTTCTTGTCTACCCTGGAAGCCTCTGAACCTTCATTCTGTGTGAAGGTACACGACTCAAGCTGAGGATGCTTTGTTCTCTAATATCCTTGAAGCTTTAGGCAGTCACAAGAACTCCGCCATCCCCCCGCCCCTCCCACATGGCCTGAGTCGCATCTTTTTGAATACATTGAGCTCTTCTTCCAGATCCCAGCAGTTTGAAGTGTACATGCTGAGTCGCTCTCCACAGAGCTGAGAAAGGCCTATAAAGATTATCTTACATTTAGAATCGGCTAGGGAGTTTTATTTTTAGTACCCATTGGTCTGTTTGAGTCAGAAGCTGGCTGCCATTGTAACTGTGCAGGCAAACATTGACTTTCTGATTCAGTACATTGGTACACCTGCCAGCTATAGCTTCCAACTTAAAGCCAATGGATTAAGAAATATACTTGGCTTCTCAAGCTGATAGAGCGAATAGAACAAACCCTTTAGATGCCCAATTTTCTCTACAGGAGATTTTATGTATTCAAAAGCATAAAACACCAAGTCAGTGAGTTCCCACCATCCTATGAAAAGAAAACAGAAACACAAACCATTAGCATTGACAATGCTTATTGTTAAAAGGACTCAGTTTGGGTATTGATACAGTGAATGTCTTGGGAACAAACTGGAATAAAAGCTAGAACATATGAGCAATTATTTGCTTCCTCTCTTTCTGCCTTCCGTTCCCTGAAACAGGGAAAACATAATATCCATTTTGGTAGGTGAAAAAAAAATACCACGTGCTTTCAGATGTACACATTTATTTTAACTTTTTTGAATCACCTTGGAAGTATGTACAAACCTTTAATTTTTGCTAAGCCTTTTTCCACATCATTTAAAAATGTTACTCATGATAATGTTAATGATGGTGATGGCAGCCATTACAAAAGATTGATAAAACACTAAAGGTATACCAAAGTAAATTTCCTTTCCCTTTGCTATTTCTTGAACTTGTTAGGAAATTTCTTCCAGGAAAATATGTATATGACTAGAAATTTGGTAAAATGTACTTAGACCCTCACAATTTTAGGTGATGAATGAAAAGCTCAGCAATAAACCACAGAGAGGAAGAGTTGGAGATGAGATTATTATATAAGTTAACAGTTCAAAGACACGATGTTTTGTCCAAGAATAGAAATCCAAATATTCTTTTCTGGGAAAGTGTCCTTTTCACAACTATTTGTTCTCTCGCCATGAAAGTTATTAATGTTTACACACACACGCACACATACACACACACACACATCTTCTATTCTGATTATTGCATGTACTGGGGACTGAACTATGGTCATTCAACATGCCAGGAAAACCCTCTATTGCTGAGCGACATCTCCCAGCCTTCTTATTTTTTATTTGGAGACAGTCTTCCTATGTTGCCCAGCATAGGCTGGAACTGCCATTCTCCTGCCTCAGCCTGCTGAGTAACTGGGATTATAGGAGGGAACCACCACATCTGTCTACTCAAATGTTTAACGTATCACTTATCTAGATACTTATAGTATGATTCTACAGCTAGTAA
Organism: Fukomys damarensis; assembly: GCF_012274545.1. Classification (NCBI taxonomy): domain Eukaryota; kingdom Metazoa; phylum Chordata; class Mammalia; order Rodentia; family Bathyergidae; genus Fukomys; species Fukomys damarensis. Next base: position 3,533,349 of record NW_022900951.1, read on the forward strand.
TTTATATGGTTCATATTCCTTTCTTTTCCACAACAGAAAGATGGTTCTTGGAAAGAGGAATTGGAGTCATTCCACACTCCATTGACTGCGAGGATTGAAGAGCTATAAGATGAAATTTGAAAGTTCTCCCCTTTTTAGCTTGGTACAGTGAAAAAGGCAATGGAAAAATGCACTTGCTCAAAGTAACGTTTGGAAAAATATCTTCACAGATCCGTGGCATTTTTTCTTAAAAATGGGACTTCCTGTATAATCAGTTTTCTCACTCATGATTGGAGGCTCCTGACAGAGTATTCTGTGAACCACTCATTTTCGTGAGAACTTTTCCTTGCAAAAGTTATTCATGTTTATCCGTGGACTATGTAGGTGCCCTTGGCCATATGTGAAGTCTTTATCATCTGCATGGTATTTTGAGAGAAGTTACAGGAAATAATTTTGACAGCTATCTGCCAAAGATTTACACTGCAACACAAGGGCACACTCGATGCAGGATGCACATGTTTGAATCAACATGATATACAGGTCACTGTATTATTCAAGTACCTGTTACTGTAACAAGTACCCCAGGTAACAAAATTACAAAGAGAAATGGTGCTGGGCTCATGGGTTCAGCAGTTTCAGTCCATGGTCGCTTGGACACATTGACTTTAGTTGCTGTGTGGAGGGAGAACATTATGTTGGGAGCGTGAGGTAGAGGAAGGCTGAAAAGGAAGGAAGGAAAAGAAAGAAAAAAACATAAAAGGAAGGAAGAAAGGAGGGAAGGAAACAAAGGAAGAAAGAAAAAGGAAGCAATCAAGGTCTTGCTATCCTTTTCCACGTCAAACTACCAATGACCTAATCCTTTGTTATAGGTCTCATGTTCCGACAATCTCACCCCCTTCCAATAGCACCATTTTCTGGACCAAGATTTTAAATTAGGACCTTTGGGTGCAAAACTTTCTGCATCTTCATTCACACTGGGATTTTATGAGTCAAAACAGGAAAAGGAACAGACACACCCAAAAGGCTGATGGTGGGGTTCAAGGCATTTGGGTGGAATCACCTGCTGATGGTAGTGGAGTTGGGAGAAAGAAGATGAGATGCCCTTGTTCTGAAAAGGAACAGAGAGAAGTAGACCACAGGGAAAGCATGTGTAGCCTGGGATCTAGGATAAGTTATTGCTAAATATAGCACATGACATTTCAATCCTTCTCCTCAAAAGCAGATCAGAGCTGAAGAAGGGAACCTCTAACCTACTCTAGAATCAGGTCATGAGCTCCTCCTGGCTCAGGAACTTACCCCTAACTCTGCATCTCAGAAGGCACCAGGACACAGGACTGTGGACACCCAGCCAGCCTTCCTGAGTCTAATGACATCCTCTTATTTCTATCACATTTCTCCTTGACTTCCCACTCTTTCTTTCCAACCTAAGCATAAATGTACACCAGTTGGCCAGGCATGGTGGCACAGGCTTGTACTCTCAACAGTCTGTGGGGTGTGTGTGTGGGGGGTGCCTGAGGCAAGAGGGTTGCAAGTTCGAGCTGAGCCTCAGCAATTTAAGTTTCTTAGCAGACTGAATCTCAAAATAAAAATCAAAAAGGGCTGCAAATGCTGCTCCATGCGACAGTGTGACGACCCTGGGTTCAATCCTCAGTGATACAGAAAACTTCTGTAAATAATCTAAAAACCTAAAAAATGTTAGGAAAGTGTAAAATGACTTCTGCTGTCTCTAGCAGCAAACAGCTTTGTTTAGTTCAAAATTAACAGACACTGGACGCATTGACTGTGTAATGGGACATCTAGCCTCATCCCTAACCTTGAACACCCACTTCCTGTGCATGAGGATAGCTAAACAAATCTCAAGGTAATGCCGGGGATTTAGCTCAGCGGTTCGGTGGCCTGCCTTGCAAGCACAAGGACCCGAGTTTGATCCCAGGTACAAAACAAAACAAAACAAAAAAACCCGAAACTTATCTTAAGGTAAACTCCCTAACTATAAGGAATTGTTATGGCTGGATTAAAGTTGGCTGTCTTGCAACTATAATTTGTACATGGGTAATGTGAACTGAGGGAATGAAATGTAACCACCTGAATGAGATCATAGCTGTTAAACCTATAAAAGAAGAAGCTGCAACCCAGTACAGGATTGATCTCTGGGACTGCTTTTGGGTGACATCCTATGAACAAAATAAACCTTTTTATTATTTTCTCTCATTCTGTGTCTCTATGCGCATGTTACTTACCAATTCCTTTCACAACATCAGTACTAAAAACGACATACAATTTTTTGTTTGTTTGTTTGTTTGGTTGGTTGGTTTTATTTTTGGTACTTAGGATCAAACTCAGGACCTTGCGCTCTCAAGGCAGGTGGCAGAACCACTGAGCTAAATCCCCAGCCCTAAAATGACATCCAATTTTACTTGCTTTTTATTTTCTGGCATTTATTTCCTTCTGAGGAACCCAATCCCACAGCACATACATTAAATAAATGTGTACATTTCTTTTTGTGCATCTGTATTTTGTCTGCAGGTACGAACCAAAGAAGAAAAGAAAAGAGATTTTTTTTCCTCTACCTACAGGTGAAATTACTTTTGTAGTTTTTTTGTTTTAGTTGAGGCTGACCTGGAACTCACTATGTAGCCCAGGCTGGTTTCAAACTCACAGTGATCCTCCTGCCTCAGCCTCCCAAGTGCTGGGCTTAGAGGCACGTGCCACCACACCTGGCACTTTTGTAGTATTTTTAAAAACAAAATTGTATGTGCAGTAGACAAAAACTTTTTCAAATGATGAAATTTGCAAATGCTAATTTGAAAGACCTTTCTGTAGAAGCAAATATATTTGAAGAAGCAGTTCCATTGTATCTTCAAGGAGCATGGGCATAGAAGATAGCTTGTAGGCTATTCCAGGTGAGGGCTACAGTTTGTGTGGTCTTTTGGCTCCAAGACTAGGAACAACCAAGGTCAGTTGCTTTAAGTCATATAGGCTATCAAATTTTTCTTTTAGCAATCAGCACCAAGTTGGATACCTGCAGAAGGACATCTTGGATATTTATAAGTTTTGGTTATGATTATTACATAAAGATGATATGAACATCCACACACAGGTTTGTGTATGGCTCTATTTTAATTCCTTTGCATACATCCCACAGATTATGATCAGTGGGTCACTTGGTAAGATTTGTTTGTTGTTTCTTTGGGGGATCAATCCCAGAACCTCAGACACTTCAAGCAAGCACCGACCTACATCTCAAACACAGTATGTTTAGTTTTATAAGAAAATACTGGGGCTGGGGATTTATCGCAGTGGCACCATACCTGCCTCACAAGTGAAATGTCCTGAGCTCTGGCCCCAATATCAAGAGGCGGGCGAGGGAGAGAAAGACAGAGGGGCAGGGGGAAAGGAAGGAAAGAAA
>NW_022900951.1:3537061-3560937 GCF_012274545.1 Fukomys damarensis
AAGAAAGAAAGAAAGAAAGAAAGAAAGAAAGAAAGAAAGAAAGAAAGAAAGAAAGAAAGAAAGAAAGAAAGAAAGAAAGAAAGAAAGAAAGAAAGAAAGAAAGAAAGAAAGAAAGAAAGAAAGAAAGAAAGAAAGAAACTAAATTGCCTTCCAAAGAGGTTGCATGACTTTACAATTCTCATCTAAAATGAATAAGATTTCCTAGTCATCTGAACATTTGCTGTGATGTTGACTCTATAGTGGCCATTCTAATAGGAGTGTACAGGTATTTCATTGCCTGTACTTGCACTTTATTAGGGCACATGCAATGGCTTGTCTTTCATATGCTTATTTGCCATATGTATTGGTTCTTTGCTGAGGTGTCTGTTAACCTCCTGGCCCATTTTTAAAACCAACATACGCAAAAACATAGTGCATGAAAATGTGAAAAAATACATCATCACATTAAAAGATATATTTCCCTTGAAGTCCTTTCCATCACTTCAAACACACTGATCCCATCATTCTGGCCCCTTGGTGGAGCAGCTCTGCAAGTCTCCTTTTATGCGGATCTTTAGTTGTGCGGTCATGGCTGCTTTAGTGTGCTGAATCCATTGGAAACGCTGACCTTTTGTGGTCATTTTGATTTAGAGCAATCAGCAAGAGTCACGCATTCCAACTTCTGGTGAGTAAGTTGGATGAGGACACAGCGTCATGCTTCTACCAGCCCACCTTTCCTGTTGTATGGCCCTCAGCAGGAGAATTCACTTAGTTATGATTATTGTTTTTTAATCACACCTCCTACAGCCACTCCCGCTGCCTTCAAGGATGGCAGCTCTGAGGAGAGCAACTTATGAGAGGGGATTCAGTTGAGCCCAGGACACCAGGAATGGTGAGTCCAGGAAACGGGATACTGAGAGAACTGAGGGCAGTCATTGTTAGAGCATTCATGAACCCAGGGAGCTCTGGGATTCACCACATTAATCCAGGTCATTGAAGAGAGAAAATCATCCAGTAATAAGATAAGAAGCATTTTGTAGCAAGTATGGGCACTGCAGGAGACAATGCTTGCTGGTTCCAAGAAACACACCCCTGTGGGGGGTAGATATAAAAAAGTATTAAACCTCCTTCCAAACAAATGAGGAGAGAAAAGAGCAGCAGAGAAGCCATTTATTCATTTTGCTGGCACCAATCACACCCAGATAAACCTCTCTCCATTCAAAGATGTAAGAAAAGAAATGAAAGCCCACATGAATCTGTTTTTTTTTTTTTTTAAGAACATGGAAATACAATGGAACTGGAAGACTCAAAAGGCCCCACTTACACTAAGAGGTGATCCTGAAATCTTCTTTTTCTAAGCTGTAAGCGTAAGGGGGAATAAAAATCCCTTCAAGTACTCAGATAAGCAGGAAAAAGAAAAGACCGAAAACAACCTGCCTAGAAGGAATCCAAATCATGTGCTTCTCAGATATGTCATACGGAGGCAAGAGTTTGAGATACATTCTTTTTTCTGTTAAAGTGGAAAACTTGGTGAGTAAAGAATCTTATCTCCAACCAAGAAGTCTGTCATAAGTCAAAGCAAAGGAAGAGCCATTCCCAAATTTTCAAGCAAACAAGTTTTTTTCATATATATATAATCAAACACCTTTTTCAAAAATAAAACCTGTCAGCACTTGCCCATAGTTGGAACCAGAAGACCTCACGAACGCAGGCACTGCAGAATACAAGGCACTATACCTTACAACTGCAGCCACATAAGCGTGAAACGGTGATTGAAATCCAACGTGAGCCAGGGCTTTAGCTCCATGGTTCCTCTGCCTGCCTTGCAAGCACAAGGACCCGAGTTCGATCCCTGGTACCAAAAAAAAAAAAAAAAAAAAAAAAAAAAAAAAAAAATCCAAAGTGATTTGAATCTTTTTTTTTCCTAAATAATTTTCATTTATTCACAGAGTTTTTATAATTCAAGACAAGTAGGGAAAAACATGGCCAATAATGGATAATTCAAAAGTGCTTATTATATAAACTCTTTTTTCAGAGTTATTGTAGACTTACAGAAAGGTTGCAGAAACAACAGGCAGTCGCCAGTCATCTACAGTCAGTTTGTCCTATTATTTGTATCATTTATATGCTGCATGTTGCACAATTAGCCAATATTTCTGCATTGCTGTTAAGAAGAATCTTTGCCTTCTTAAGATTTCTTTCATTTTTATCCAATGTCTTTCTCATTTTATAGTTTTATTAGTGCATGTTCACTGTACATTATGTTTACAAAAATTTCAAAAGGGGTCAGCTGAATAAATGAAATCATAAGAATTACAGAAAAGCAATAAAATTATTGTAACCAAATTTAAGAAAAAGTAGCATATGTTTAAAAATCTGGGTTTTTTTTTTCCCCAAAAGACTTGGAAAGATACATGTCACTAAAGGACAAATTCATCTCACTGGATATAGTGGAATTTAAAAGGGATTGTGTCATCTTCCATATTGTAAAATTAAGGTATCGGTGCTGACAGTAAGTAGTAGTTGTTGCTGACTTTATGTGCTTGTTCAGAATTCTGCATGTAGATTTGCCGAGTGGTTTCAAAAACCTCCTTAAAAATGAAGAAAAACATGGGCATATTTTCTAAGGCAGTGTCTGCCTTCTGATCTTTAGAAATGGCATAAACAAGAGAGACATAATCGTATAACAAAAGAAAAAAATCTCAAGGGAAACAAGAAGAAAATCCTAGAATCACTCATTAGGCAAGAAGACAGAGACGAGCCAATAGCATCTGCCACTCTGCTGGAGGAGATAAAGGTTAAACACCCACCTAAAAGCCAGAGATTCTCCAAGCGAGCTGAAAGAACTAATCAAAACATGTGCGCTACAAAACAGCCTTGGAACAGGTCTCTTTCCCCTCCACTGTTACTTTGCAAAGCTCACAGAACCTGATGAAAATTACACAAGGAAACAGAACTGAGAGAAGAAAAACAATTTCACCACTTTGACTGTCAAATGGCACCGAGGAATGCCACCAACTTCATGTAAATGCTGACATGTTTAGAGTTAATTGGTCCAAATGAAGGAAGCCACCACGACCGGTCCAAAATTTCACCCTCCTGAGAGATAGGTGTGATTTTGTGGGAAGTGCATGGAAGACAACCTAAAAATGAAAAGAAAAGGTTATTCAAACCCCCAAAGGCCAGGTTGGTGGCCGCTTTCACAACACCAAGGGACACCAGGGAGCAGAGAGAATGGCCACTTCTTCTTATGTTCCCCTAGCTATCTTACTAACTACAGTCACAGTTTCCTGTCTTGGGCTAAAGGAGTGTGAGGATTTGGAAGATTCTCGGATCTTGCACCCAGAGTGGAGAGGGCAAAAGAAGACTGATTCCTTTGAAGACATTTTGAGATTATAGCAGAAAGAAAACCCAGGAGATAAGCTAAGTCCCCTGGAAGCCGGGAAGCACCCCGACTTAGCTAGGCGTGGAGCCCTGAGTTCTGCTCTGGGACTTATTTCTTGTCTGTCTATCCCTCATTTGCCTGGACGGCTGGGTGAATGGAAGGTGAGTGGTAGGTGAACGGGTAGATGAATAGGTGTATGTCTTCACAAGTTGTGGTCAGAAATATAGTGAACGTAAATGATGAGTGCTAACCAGGGGAAAGACGGGTTCGTAGAAACGCGGTGTTTTGTCCTCGTCCACCTCGCTCACTGGATCCGGCCCTGTGCCACTTCTGGCTCTTCTTCAAAGTCAAAATGACCATGATAGGTCAATGCTTTGAATCAGTTCGGGACACTGGGGCAGCTATGATGGCACAACAAGGACATTCAGGGAAGCGACTTCCAGAGCGGCTGCAGAAAGTGGCAAGAACGCTGGGATAAATGTACGTGAAGCACGACAAAGTACGTGGGGGAAGGGGTTGGACAGCACTAGTATTTCTTTTTAAAATATTCAACCACTCCTCATATCGTGTTGGCCACATCTCAGGATGTGCCCTCCCTTCTCCACGGAGATTCAATAGCTCTACTGACTGCAGTGAGTTGAGCATTTCTTTATTTTCTGCTACTTTATAGATTTCTCTGCGTTCTGTAACCCTTCAGATCTTCTTACGATACATCTGCTGCCTTACCAACAATACTGAGGACGCGGTTCCTTAAACATCCGGAAAGGAAAAGATTTAAGTGAAGGGTGAACTTTTCCTGGCTTCTGGTTTGTCGAAGTTCAGAAACCTTCTGGTGTCTCACAGTATATTTTATGATATTTAAAAATACATTGTAATGTGGTGCTGCAATGCATTATGGAAGGGCCTAATTATAAGCGAAAATGTATGGGGGATTCTAAAATATAGGAGGCCATAATGAAAAGGTTGTTTCTTGAGAAATCTGACGTTTACTCAAGAAAAAACGTTAGCATTTATTCCTCCCAAGAGCAAAGAAAGATTCCCTTTTTTCTCTCAAGTTTATAGGCTAATTTCATCAGTTATGTACTATAACAGTAATGTTTAATAATATGAATATAATTATATTACATGTAAGTTGTGCATTCTAGTAATAGTTTTAAAATTTGCATTTTATATATTAGCTTCCATGTCCTTCTATTTAATATGCGCATTTATATTTACGTTTTATAACCTGTAAATGTTACTTCAGGGATATATCATTTCTTTTATAGCCTTCCCTCCATCTCTGCATAACTTGTTATTAATTTTCTATCACTGCCATGACAAATTTCCACAAACTTATTGTCATAAAGTGGCACAAACAGTGCATATTATTGTTTTGCAAATCAGAATTCTGACATGGCAAGGTTGATGTTGGCAAGGTTACTTTCTTCCCGGAGGCTGTAGAAAGTAATGTTTTCTTGTCTTTTCTGTTTTTTAGAGACACTTACATTCCTTGTTTTATAGCTATTTCTAACTTCAAAGTCGGCAAGGCTGCAACTTTCAGGCCATTCTCCTGTGGCCATTTTTCCCTTGGACCACAGTAGGGAAAGGTTCTCCAAATTTAAAGACTCCAGTGGTCAGTCTGGACTCACTTAGAAAAATCCAGCATAATGGCCCAGCCTCAAAATATTTTCTATGTAGAAGCTCTTTTCCCATATATGGAAACATATTTGCAAGTTCCACAATGTATAAGGGCCAGCAGCGAAGCACTTAAGAACTTGTTTAATAAATTCTCCCAGGATTGTTCCTTATCAGAAACTTGTGGAAAACAGTGTCTCGACCTCCTACTTTTTTTGTCGATATCACCTGTGTGTCAACTGAGGAAGAGCGAAGAGAGGAGAGGGAGAGAGGAGAAGAAACCCCACACAGTGGCCAACTCAATGGTACATACGTCTGTCACCTGTGGGCCTTGACAGCACTAACACATTTCCTTTGTCCCGCCGTTGTTAGAAATATCTTTTTGATGTTTTGAGTAGAACAGAAACAAGGATGACGGGAGATGGGCTCGAGTAAATCACCTATGATAGATGGAAAGTATTTTAGCATTTTAAAAATCTGTGTTATCCTTATCTTTAGATTCATCTTTCATCTCCAGGCAAAAGCAAATAAGATACTGTGTGAATCCTGGGGTTGGGAATAAGTTACTCCTCGGTACCTTGCAGTAAGGACCTCACATTATGTGAAACTAGATTTCTGTTTTGCATTCAAGAAAACTCAAGAGAACAGCCAACTTTCAACAATTTGTTTTCCTGTGCATGTGAGGAGAATACATACAGAGAGGGCTTTGAACACTGGCTTTATGGTCTGCCTTCTAGATCTCTTTCATACTTTACCTGGCCTTCTGGTCTCAAATGCCAAATAAAGCAGAGGTCCCGAAAGATCTTTCTGCCTAGCAGCTTTGGAATTGGAAATTCTGTAAGCGTGCAGACATTGAGCAAATACGGACATTACAAAGGATAACACTGATTGTCAAACTCTTTGGCTTGAGAAACGCCCGGTAGATTATTAAGGCACACTTCTGGTTGCGTCCAGGTGTTCGTGAAGGCATGTCCTTGGGGACTGTACCTGGTTTCCACCCCTTCATCACTCTGAAGTTCTTGTCCTTCTCTCTGCTTGCTGAATACCATGAGTTAAATAACTTTCCTCCTCTCTAAACAATTCTACCAAGATGTTTCTGCCTTGGATCCAACCAACCATGGAATGCAACGTCTCAAACCAGAGCCAAAGTTAACCTCTTCTCTGGTAAACTATCTGCGTTAGGTAGTTTGCTCCAACATACATCCACGCTCAACCCATCCAGAGTTCTTATTTAAAAAAAATACCTCAGCCATATTTGTAGCAAGAAATTGATTTTCATAACCCTAGTGAACATGTAAGGGTGAGTTTACCTGGGTTATTGCCCACTGAGGGGGTCAACTACTCCAGGAGACGAATTCTGCTTCACAAAACAACAAAAAACACACGATAGCTCTTTTTGCAATGAGAAAATAAGTAGCTAAAGAAGTGAAATATCTAATAATTGTCACAGTGAAAACATCGGCATATAACCAGAATTTATATAACATGGTCAGATTCTCATGAAGTTGTGCCTTTTCTACCAAAGTAAAGACAAACTCACTTGTATCCACCATGCCGTTGCCAGAAAAACACATGACTCAGAGACAGTTTAGATGGGATAGACTAACCATATCAACTCTCTTATACACCTTGTAAAGGAGGAATTGCTAGCCATAGTGTTTTTTCCAGGGCATTTTAAGTATTTGGAAGGAAAATAGAATGGGATTATAGTCAAGTAACCCAGGCTACAATGAGCTTCTAAGGACTCTTTTCAGGGCTGATGATTCATTTTGATTGCCTTCTCCATTGACTTAAGAGATGTCTATGTGATCAGAAAAGGGCACTTCTGGATGTCTAGGTGTGTCATCTAGGATATGACCTTGGGGTTTATATCTTGGAGATTGGCCCATTTCTTTCCGGCTCTTCCTTGGTTCTCTGCTTTCTAGATACTAGGAGTTGAACAGCTCTCTTCTGCTGTGCAGTCCTGACTTGGAACCATCTGGCTTTGGACTGAAACCTCTGAAATTATGAAAGAAATGAATATTTTCTCTTCTAAGTCTTTTTTTTTTCAAATATTTGGTCAGAGCAGTGGAAAACTAACCAGTACAACGGCTTTGTGGACTGACAGCATGGTAGGTGAGTGTTTCTAAATAGTTTCTTCGAGGTTTTTTTCGGAAACTTGAATTTCTCAGTCCAAACTTCTTTGATTTAATAGCAGAACCACAATTTCCAAAATATTCCATACATCATTGGAATTCACTGGTAATTAACTCGGATTAATCACAAAATTGAAGCAGATAAATAATGAGCTGGCTGTAGAAATATGATAACTTTGAACTAGATGGAGCAACAAAATGTAAATTTTACTATTTGGGAGTGATGGTGATTGTTTATTATTACATTTTAAGTTTTTTTCATTAGTACATGTTTCCAGTACTTAAATACTGTATTGATTGTGGGAAGTTGGTACAAGTACAAAACAAACCCTAATTCTTATTTTCATCCTTTTCTCCGATTCTCTCTTCTTTCCAACTCTTGATCCCCTTCACTTTTGCAAAAAGATCTACCTCTCTGTTTCCTGTTCAGTACCATTTATGCTGGTCTTTAATTAATTTATATTTTGAGCTTCTCATATAAGAGAAACCATGTGATACTTAACTTTCTGTGTCTGATTTATTGCGTTTAACATTACGTTCTAAAGGTGCATCAATTTTCCTCCAAATGATGTGAATTTATCTTTTTTCATGGCAGAGTACACTGATGGGTACAAACACTACATTTCTTCATCCAAGCATCTATTGATGCACATATTGAGCTATTGTACCGGTGACTTTTTTTTTGTTTTTTTTGTTTTTTTTTTTACCAGAACTTCTGCCTTCTTGTTTCTTCTGTAGTGAAATAGACTTTGAGTTTCAAAGCAACCATGGTCCATCAAGTTGTGTGCTTATGAAGGGCTTCACCAGGATCTTAAAAGGTACAAAAGACATTTATGCCCTAAGAGTCTTTACAACAACACAGGTTGCCTGTCTTTCCCCCATGTTCATGCCACCTATGTCAAATCGTCCTGAGACACAGATTTGTCTAGAGAACAAACACAACCGTATGTAAACATACATCACACACGCAGTACATTTTCTCATTGCCTCTGTTTAAGGCAGTAAGCAGGGGGGTGGGGGATGTGGCAAACGAGAAGACCTATACTCTGCTGAAAATAATCAGCCAAGACCGCATGGCAGTTCATTCTCCCCCTACCCTGCGAAGCATTTTCTCTTGACAATTTTCAAACATTCTGCTGGGTCAAAGGAATGCTGCAGAGTATACTTGTACACCTACTGTCTGCAATCTGTCATGAACATTTAGTTCCCAGCCAGTGCGGCAGCAAATGTCTGTCATCCCATCTACTGAGGAGGTGGAGGCAGGAGGCTCACAAGTTCAAAGCCAGTCTGAGCAACTTAGTGAATCTTATGGTGAAAAGTAAAAAGGACCCTGGATGCGGCTCAGTGGCAGAGCACCATGGGCTCAATCCCCTATCCTCCTTCTCCCTCTAAAGACAGAAAGAAAATTTAACTTATTTATTTCATGTCTATTGTCTGTCTATCCCTTATGGGCAATGATCCATTTCAATAATTGATATCCTTCAAGCTACATTTCAGACAGTGTTACACTGCTGCCTAGAAGTATCACATTGTATGTGCGCGATTAACTAGGGACCAATATTTGTTTATAGCCTTTTCCCTCTTTGGATGTAAAATTTATATACAATGAAATGCACAAATCTAAAGAATATTCATGAATCAGTGAAACTGATTTTATTCACATACCTTTAACCAATAGTTTTTTTTAATGTTTTAAGGCTAACACCATTTATCGCCCAAATGAAAATCTATGTGGCATAGGGACGGGGATTTAGCTCAGTGGTTTGGTGGCCTGCCTTGCAAGTGCAAAGACACGAGTTCTAATCCCTGGTACCCAAAAAAAAAAAAAAAAAAAAAAAAAAAAAAAAAAAAAAAAAAAAGAAAAAAAAGAAAATCTATGTGGCATCAGGAAAATGCAAATTAAGACAATAACAAGATACAACCAGCCAGAACACAGACAAAATCAAGTGCTAGCAAGAATGTGAAGGAAAAGGAATTCTTATTTATTACTGGTGAAAATACAAAATGTTTTGGCCACTTGGGGACACGCTTGAGGAATTTTTGATGAGAACAGTCATACACATGACCCCACAATCACGTTTCTTGATATTTAACCATGAGAGCTAAAGATGTATGTCTGTCTGCACAAAAGCCTGCATAGGAAGGACTAAAGTAACTGCATTCGTAATGCCCAGTTCCTGAAACCAAGATGTGTTGAAGTGGGTGAATGGATAGTAAACCACAGCGCATCTGGACAATGGCGTGAGACTCAGCATAAAAAACAAGTGAGCTATCAAGTGAGCTATCAAGTCGTGAAAAGTCATGGGAAACTGGAATGGATATTCCTAAGAAGAGGAGACTTATTTGGGCTCACAATTTCAAAGGTTCTGGTCCATGTCGGGCAGAAACATCACCGCGGATGGGCACGGGGAAGAAAACTTCTCAACTAGTCGCAGCCAGTTATGAACTCCTCAATGAATTCCTGAACTGATGACTACAGAGCCTTCAAAACCCAACCACACTGCAAAAGCCCAACTTCTGAACACAGGAGATTTTGCAGAAATATTTTGTTATCTCGCCATAATATTACATGAGGTGTATTGGGTGTATTTTCAGGTAAAAATGGGTTTGTAGGGATGTAACAGCATTTTAAATCAAGAAGCATCAGTATTTGGATTGGTCTACTTCCTTTTTGGAGCACAGCAAAGCAAAGCATTGAGTTCTTGTAACACAGCTACAGGTTCCTGTCATTCCTTTTTGTTCATGGGAGATCTTGAAAGGGCTTTGCAAAAATACAAAACCCATCCTATGAAAGAGCAAGTGGTCCTTCCTCAGAAAGTGAAACCGTTCATAGTGGAAAGATGTACAAGAGATAGTGTCCAAGGAAGGTTTGCATCATGTGGAAGGAACCCTTTCTCGTGTGTCTTTCAGTATGATGCTCCCCATAACGCAGTGTTTGGATCGCTACCTTTGCCCATTCTTATCATTTCACAGTGGATTGTGCCTGGAAATGGGAATGTACCTTTTGAAATTAGCATAGGACTTCAGGAATGTACTTGCTTAGCTGTTTTATCATATAATAAAATCTTAAATTTGTGTTGTCTGTTTTTCTATTATTCTCAAAATGTGTTCTTTTGTTTTGCACAAGTGTTGTTTTGTAAGACATTGGACATTTTTTAGAAAATGTCGTTCTAGGGCTCTTTCATTGTCTCCAGTACTATGCTTCAGGTAGATTTGGGTGAGATGCTTTGAGATTAATCCAATACATGCCTGATCTCACTTGGCCACCCATTGAATTCTGGCAATCCACTTTTCCATTAAATCCTCTGCCTAATACCCCATAATCTTTCATTGCTGTTGTCTTTACCCTTTCACCTCAGCTTTGATATCTTAAAGCATGTTCCTAAAATTTTAGACTCCAAACCGACTGTCCTCAAAGATGATAACCTGCATTAATGATATAATTACTGCTTATTGAATGTTTACTCTGTTTCAAGAATTACTGAGTATTTTGTAGATGGTACTATTTACCTTAATATTCAAAAGAATTGAAAGATTCATACCACAGTGATACACACTCACCCACGTTTATAGCAGCACAGTTTGTAATAGCTAACACTTGCCATTACCCATCAACTGGAGACTGGACAAAGAAGATTTTTTTTAAATAAAGTAGAGTACTACTTAGCCATAAAGAATGAAAAATTAGAGACACTTACAGCTAAGTGGATGCACACTGAGGCCATACTCTTGAGTGAAATGAATAGGACACACGTGCAAATAGTGACTAGTTTCTTTGGAATGAAAAACTAAAAGTGTAAATAAAGACCAAAATGTATAATCAATATTGTCTCATAGGCAGAAAAGTTCTAAAGGAGGAGATGCGAGGAGTAATGGAAAGGTAAGGGAAAATAAAAGCTATGAAAAAAAAGGGAAAAAATGGAAACAAAGTCTTTGTAAATAGGAAGGGGAGGAGGGGATGAAGGGAGAGCAGGGGGATGGGAAAAATAAGGACCAAGATCTGTCATGTAAAGGTACAGATTCCCAATGATGGATGTCATCATATTGTATACCTAAACTGGATCAATAAAATCAATTTTAAAATATTTCCACACTCCACTTTGCCATGGCTAATTTATAACAAGGAATCATGCCTGGTTTTACCAAATAATTATAATTTAATTTTTTCCTCACTTGAGGTCATAAGTAATCTAAAGTCCAATCCTGCGGACCTAAATATATTCTTAAAACTGCTGTACAAGTTTAGTGGCCACTTTTTCATAAAAAAGCCTTCAAGACATTAATTTTAATTATTAGATTAAAATTCAGATCCCGGAAATGGTCAGTGCTTGGAGTTAATTCAGGATACTGAGGCAGCCACAACAGCACAACTAAATACACCCACATATATATATATGTATGGGGGAATGTAGTGTCTATTGGGTTTGGTGCTGTGTTTTGTGGTATCCACTGATAGTCTTAGAATGTATCCTTCCAAGGAAAGGGGTATGCTGTAGGGTTTGTTTGTTTGTTGTTTGTTGTTTTTGTTTTTGAGATTGTGAGTGCTTTCCAAGGAATGCTCACATGTACTAAGTGACCCAAAATGAACTCTACCATGAAGCTACCATGGTTTCTGGAAAGGGAGGGAGAACTTCACATGCTGATTAGTAAATACAAAGAAAGAGTTTTCTGTGAGTTCTTAGGATCAGAAAGAGCTTTCTGTGAGTTCTTAGGATCAGAAAAAGATTGGAAAATGCTAAGGGATTTTTGTCTTTAGCACAAGTGTAAAACCAATCCACCTTGTTAGCCTTGTATTCGCATCTTCCCACAGAGTACTCTACCTTCCTGGGCCATTTACCTTCCAAACGTATAATATCTTCTATTCCTTTTTGCCTGTTGAGGCTAGATGGTGACCTGTGCATCTCTACTGGTTCTGGGCATTTGGATTGTTTCCAGTTGACCACACATTACATCATTAACCTAAAAATATATTCTGGAAGCAATTCCTTATCAACTTAACCAGTTCTTTCTTATTGTTTCTCCTCTTTTGTATCTTTTTTTAAAAAATAACAGATCATTGCAATATAATATTTCCATAATGCCTCAAAAGAAATTCCATGCCCACTAGCAGTCATTCCCCTATCTCCTTAACTTTTAACTTTCTATTGCTATGAATTTTTTCCTAGATATTTCATATACGTAGAATCACACAATATAGGGGATTTTGTGTACGGCTTCTTTCATTTAGCATGATTTTTTCGAGGTTCATGCACATTGTAACACATGGTACTTGCCATGAACAACTGTTGCATCAAAGACAGAAGGAATTCTGATAGAATTGTGTCACATCTTTCCATCATTTGGGGGTGCGTTTCAGAGTAAGGTGATACATGTCTGTCATCCAAGACACATAGACATGGCATTGACCTTGTGTTAGGAAGTGTTATAAATAATCTAGAGGAGACTTAAAGCATACAGGAGGATATGTATAGAGTATTTGAAAATACTAAGCCAGTTTATAGAAGTCTGACATCCACGCATTTTGATATTTTGGCAAGTACAGGTGCTGGGGAAACTTAAAACTATTCCCAACTGAGACTGACATTCCTAAGTTTCAATAAACTCCAGCTTTGGGTCAAAAGTACTGCAGGTATGAAAAACAAAAAACAACCAATGAAGGTTAGGATTCTGAAAGGATAAGTCTGTTGAAGCCCCCAATGTCACCAAGCAAGGTGGATTTAAATTCACACTACTATGCACGCTTCTGCAAACACTCTCAATATATGCTCTACTCATCACACTCTGGGCAGGAAAATGAAGTATATCCTGGTTCAAGAACTTCATATTTATTCATCAAATAACTCCTGCTGCAGCTGCAATCATTTTAAAAAGCAGGATGGATCACACGCAAGGCTGAAAATGCTAGGAGTGGTTGTTACGGACAATGTTCTGAGATAAAAAATTACTGTCTTTAAACCAAAAAGTTGAAATTCTGGACGACATCAATTTTTCACACAACCTAAAGAAATCCACAGGAATAGAGCTTTTAATTAATCTAAATGATAAATTACCTGTGGATTTCAACATTGCAGACAGCACCTATGAACAGAAAGTTTGCAAAGGAAAGGGAAATCAATGAGAAAAATGCTGGTGTTAAGAAATTTTCTTGATAAACAACATTATTCAGGGTATTACAGCCTCATACTTTGGAGACTCATAATGTATTTGCTCATGAAATATGATGGAGAGAAAATTAGAAGTCTCCTTCAGGATTTCTCCAAATACACATTGCCAATAAACATTTGTGGTCACTATATATACAATAGGGCATATCACTGAGTTAAAACAACATCTCATATATTTTTATTGTGAATTTGTCTTTTACTATAATGGTAGCCAGCTGTGCATCTCAGAAGCTGGGCTAGGTGGATACAGGGTGAAATCTTTTTGTTTACCTACTTGGTATGATGAATTGCAAGGTGTGTGTATGTGTGCAAGCGTACCCACTTAATACTTCATCGAATAGGTTTTGCCTGTGCTTATCTGAGCATCACAGGGGGTAAAATATACCCACACATGCTTCTGTTATGAAAACATGTATTTTACCATAATGGAATGTGGGTATGACTCACACTAGCTGCACCTAGGGAAACCAGAAACACATCTGTGCATTCACACACTTAGCAGATGGACAACAAGGGGTGTACAGGAGCTCCAAAGCAGCAACAGGTGAATTTTCCCACAAAATATTCATCTTTAAATTTCTGTGTATTTACAATTTGTTTTTTTTTTAAGTTTTCTTTTGATTTTTGTGGTAGAAGTAGCCTGAGTCAGTACAATGACACATGAAAAAATAGATTCACCAATTTGGGAGGAGGTAAAAAGTGAATCATCAGATTGTTCATGCCCGGGTGATGAAGATGATAAAGACTTGGACATTGGCCACCGGAGCCACAGTTGCTGTGACAGTGAAGTGCAGCAAAAATCCACCTACACAGACACAGAGGTTGTAGACCATTCAGATGATGAAGAAAACAGCACTGTGAGCACATATGTGACTAGTCAGAATGGTACAAAATAGTCTCAGAACCAAATGGAATGCTCCAATATTAGAACTAGATTCAGAAAGACAGTGAGGACCTTGGCAGGGGTGAAATCTACCGGACAGAGTGCCAGCACTACCATTCAATGTTGGAAATTGTTTGTAACAGACAAAATGCTACAAGATGTTGTGAAATACACAAATGGTGAGATACAAGTAACTTGTTCTCTGTGCACCAGTAGCCATACTCAATACTGTATTTATCACACTAGCAGAGCTGAGCATGTATAGGGCTGCTGTACTTAGGAGGGCTTTCTCATTGCAAATGCAGGAGTGTAAAAGACTTATGGAAAAGTGATGGATATAGGCTTGAGGTTTGTAGAATAACAATGACAATGAGGAGATTTGGCTTCCTTCGAAATTGTCCGAGATTTGATGACAAAATCACCTGCCCTCCCTAAAAAAGGAAAAGGAACTGATAATCTGGCTGCTAACTGCTCATTTTTAAGAGATTTGTGGGTAACTGTCAAATAATGTACACACCATCTGAATACATGACTATTGAACATCTTTCATCATGTAATGGTCACTGTAATGAAACAATCCTTTTGAAATATGGCATAAACATTTATACTTTGGTAGATGCAATTTAGAAATTTATCCTGGAACTCAGCCAGCAGGTCCTGATTCATACAGGAGTAAAGCAGATGATGCTGTGCACAGACGTGTTGCTCTCATCTCCCAAACTACCTGGTACAGGACATCTGACAATTGGTTCACCCATTTCCAATGGATGTCACATTTGCGGACAGAGCACAAGTCGGACCAGTAAAAACTGGATGGAGGAACAAAGCAGAAATTCCAAATGAAATACTGCAATTTCAAAACAGGTTGTATGGTACAATCTTTGGTTTTCAGAAAAATTTCCATTGCCCTTGTATATGGCAAAGATAAACCAACTGGTACTGCTGATGTCAGCATTGAACCATCATGGAAATACTGATAGGGAAACACTGACAAAACAAAAGCCCAAGGGTACAGCAGTTGCTGTGGATGTGTTATGCAGTGACTACAATGCCCCTCAAAACACAAAACTTTCAGCAATGGTTGTGTTTCCCTCAATCCTAAACATGTGTGGCCTATGTAGCATGATAATGAACAAAGGAACTAACAAGTGCAAATAGGAGTGGCAATGGAACTCATAAGAGAACATTTACAGCAAAGGAAAAACCAAATGTTTCCACCCAGGGAACTGTGCAAAACAAACAAACAAAGCTGTGGAGCAAACTGATGAGCTGGCAGGTGAATAGGCAGGTGGAACATCACAAAGGCCTCCTATGACAATGGGAAAATAAGAAAGATGTCAACTGTGCCCTACAAGAAAGGGCAGGAAAACAAAACATGCATTCAATCAATGTAGGTGATACTAGCATACAGAACGTGCAGTTTTCACATGTGAAGACCGCCTTGGGTGTGACAGTTGAAGCAAAGATTATTTCCGGGGCAGACTTTTGTTTGTATTTCCATCGCAGCTCACATAGGTTTTTATTTCTGGTGGCATCTTTTAGATTTCTTAAACTACTAAACAGCCGATGTGCAAATGTCAATGTCTATCCTGAGCATTCATTGTATATTTGATATTTTATTTTACTATCTTATTTTCAGGCTAAGTGCATATTGTAAGTAGTGAGAAGCTCCTCATAAAAGAGGAAGACCCTTGGGGTGATAAGAATGGCCTGCCTCACAGGAAAGAAAGGCTAAGTGCATTGCTGTCAGTGTGAGCGAGACACAGGCATGGAACATGCAGTCGTCACATATGAACACTGCCTTATGTATGGCAATTGAGGCAAAGATTATTTTTTATTGTAGAGTTTTACTGATATTTTCAATGAAGCTCATCTAGGAATTTCTTTCTGTTATTATTGTTTTAGACTTTGCAGGCCAAAAAACAGTCAGTGTTGAAAATTTTGGTGCTTTTATATAAACAATAAATATTAAAAATTCAATACATTATTTTTTCCTGTAAAGTACTCTTTGATGTAATCAAACTTATAAAATTAAAATTAATAATTGATCAATAGAAATATTCTAAAGAATAAGTGTGGGTTATTATGCACGCACAACAATGCACCTTTATGACAAAGTTTGCATTAGCATAGCTGATATCTGTGATAGTCATCCTCTGGAGATATAAAGGGTGAGAGGGAGAGATAGAGAGGGAGAGACGGACAGAGAAAGCAGAAAGAAAAGGAAAGAAAGAAAGAAAGAGGTTAATTCAGTGCATATATGATCTATTAAATTCAAAAATAAAATACACAGTCACCTGATTATTCATCTGACAATAATAATGCAGCCCTATTAGCAAAACAAAAAGAGATAAAGGGGAAAATCAGTGAGATATTTTGTAAAATTTATTTGTAATCATATCTTCCAGGCATATAATTTGTTTGCATGCACACTATGTAAATAAATGTGTGTACACACAAATATACAGATGTGTATTTGTGCACATACATACATATATTTACACGTTCATAAATGTATACACATACGCATAGCTGCATAAGATGTGTATGACTCTGTGTGTGTGTGTGTGTGTGTGTGTGTTCCCTGGAAAATTATCATTCTTAGACAAAAGACAAAGATGTTTTTTTAAATCACATATACGTGAAAAGAACATCATTTCGTCTCTTGAATTCTGAAGTGTCTTTAAGGAGTAGGAGAATGTGCAAAATCAGGAGCAGGCTACTCTCAGGAAACCCAATCACTTTTCAAGCAACGATACAATGCCAGATGTTAAAATTGGTCTGAGGATCTCTAGAGACGCGAAAGCAATTAGACGTCATCCTTCATTCCTTTCTGTTCAGAAGAGGAATCTCATTACTGTAGATTGTGGGCATGTCGGTAGTAGCGAGGTACGTATTGCAGGTGGCACTCTGTCATTGTTAAAATAAAGTGCAACGGGACAGAATCTTACTGTAATTTTCCATGAGGGAGGGTGGAGAAAGGGAGAATGCTATTCATATCCAATAAATCTCATTTATTAGTTCATTGTTTGGAAGTGTTTCCTCCTTGGCTGGAGCTACGGGGCATTTAATCATTTTAAATCCCTAACACACAATGATGAGCAACACCATGTAGATCTTCTATGATGTGACCACAGACAAAGCTACCGCAAGAATGCCAGGCTACGTTCTAGTCCCCCGTGACTAGGGAACACAGAGCGATGTGGGCAGCATCTTAACCCAAGCAACGTCACACACAAATGAGGAGGCAGGAATGCAGAGCGCCTTCTTGCCTTATTCACAAACAAGAAAACACCTCCTAGGCACCCGCCCCTTGCCCTTGGAGAGACCCCTGAGACCCCAGCAGCCCCGGAAGCGCTCTCCGTGGTGCTGAAAAGCCTGGCTCACCATTTCTGATTGCCACAGGCATGTCTGTGAGATGCTCTGCCCCGGGGGCTGAGTTTGGGACATCCGGCCAGGGCAGAGGCATGCTGGTTTCTCCCTTTCTGTCAAACAAAACTCCTGGTCTGTCCATAGTGTCAGCTTGCATAACCCCCAGAGGTTCTACTCTATTCACCGCTGCAGGAGAAACAGCAGGGACAAGATGCAAAGTTGATCTCCATCCATGGGCCCAGCTCTCCCCGTGAGGGTTCTCCAGAAGCAGAATTCCGGTCTGGATGAGAGAGGGGCGGGACTCGCACAGCGCACATGCCTGGTGTGGACTTGATCTCTCTTTGCCAGGCTGCACTCTGAGCTTCTGCTGAGATTTCCAGACCGGGAGAGGGATTCTTCGCTTTGTACGGAAGCCATGGCACAGGGGTGAAGAACTCACCAAAAAAGAAGACCGGAAACATCCAGCCCAAAGATTCTGGCACTCCCTGCATAAGGGTCCATGTGTAGCCAGCAGAGTGCTGCAGTTTGTCAAACAGGCAACTCTGGGAAATTCATGTAATCTCAGCCTCACAGGAACAACTGCGAGAACCACTCATTAAGCTCCCGTTGCTCTTTTAAGAGTAAAAATAAAGGGGATGGCTTATTTTTCATAAAGCAACTGTTATCTTTAATTTGTCGCATACAGGACAAAGCCTTTAGAGAAACTTGGTGCGAATTTCAGGCTCACGTGAAAACTTCCTCCTCCGCTTCCCAAGCCAGAATCGGAGATTCACCAAAGCACTCTTAGAAATGGCTGTCTCCGTTCTGACATGTTTAACCCTACTTCCTACAGTCCCCAGGCAGCTCACAAGTCATCAACGGAATCTTCAATTGAAAGCCTTTTCTACCTTCATTGCAAACCACAGTTGTTCTTGCTTTTGTATGCAGTACTGGAGGAAGAACTCAGAGCCTCTGGGCAGAGCAACGACCCCAGCCCTTTTGAACTGGTTTTTATTTGGAGAGAGGACCTTAAGTGGCTAAGTTGCTGAGGCTTCATTCACACTTGTGATCCCCCTTCCTGTGCCTCCCAGAGTGCTGGGAAGACGTGTGTGTGTGCTACAACTGACATTCTTGAGGAGGAGAATCTCCCGATACGCGGTCAGGAGAATGACAGGACCGAAAGATACTAAGGGATGCCGGGAAAAAGAAAACAATGAAACCAAACCACCTCCCTCAAAAAGCCATGAGATGCAACTGGTATGAAAATTTCTGACATCAAGTAGATTAAATAACATTCATTACTCCAAGATGCCCTGACTTTCACCTCTTCGGTGTGCATCATATTCTATGATAGGAAAGGGCATTAGAGTATTTCTTGGCTTTGTTTAGTCTTAGTACAGAACATGCAAAAATGTTTGTCTTGGCCTTTTTTTTCTGATTCTTTTATACCATAGAATTTTTAAAAAATCTAGAATCAGAGTGGCTAAAATGGGGGGGGGCAGATTGAGGGAGAGTTGGGTTCAAGCATAGACCTTTAATCATTAGAATCACAGAGCAAGTGTTCCGGAAGCCCTGTGGTTTTGAAATCGGGGCAAATGAAGACAAGTTTAGTGTACTTTTTAATGTCTCATCGCATTTTCTCTTAGGTGGATTCAGATTCTGCAGGAACGGCCAGGATTTGAGAGGCGTGATCGCAAATGTAAAGAAAGGAGGGGTAACTGGGAAATTGGCCACCACCGACATTTGACTTCCAGAGTCAACTTGACTGGGATGCAGGGTGGCTGCATATTTGAAAACATTATTGTGCATGCATGCGTGCATGTGTGTGTGCATGTGTGTGTTTGTGTTTGTGCGCACATGCATTTCAGGATGAGATTAACAGTTGGGTCAGTAGGCTGCATTAAGCAGACCCCCCCGCAACATGAGCCTCCTGCCACCCACTGATTTTCTGTCTGCCACTGTGACTTAAACAAGTCAATTAAGAAGACAGATGTTCTGGTGTCCCTACATGTATGCACTCAAATTAAATTACAGTGTCTGTATCTGTGTTAAACAGTTTTAAGGGACCTGTGACCAGTCACTGGGAAATCGAGGTGTTTTGGGTCTGCCTATTGTTAGAAAGACATACCACGCAGGAGAGTGTGCATGATCTGTGTAGATCTGATTAGAATAATAGCAAGGGGTTAAAAATCTAAAGACATTCATTAGGCATGAATTCATTCATTCATTGCAAAAAAAAACCAAACCAAACCAAAAAAAAAAAAAAATATTGAGAGAATCAGCCATGGAAGCTCAGGAAATATTTTTAAGCAAGCAGAAAGAATGACAAACATTCCCCCCAAAGGAATGTAGGGAACAGAGTAAGGAAAATATAACAGGGCAAACCAAGAGGGAAAGACAGCAGCAAGTATTTGGAGGAGTGCTGAAAGGGTTGAGAAAGTTTTGATATCTGGTCTTCTTCTGAGAGGCAGAGAAGACGGGGAAATACAGAAATGTAATCTCAACTTGAGTTTGGATAGAAGATGGCGATGTGTTTCTTGACCCGCTCTCTCTCCTCCTGTAACCTTGCTGATCTTATATTCAGCACTCGTCCTGAGCCAGCCTTTGTTCGACAAGCGACCATGGGACAATACGAGCTTAGTCTTGGTCCCACGCAATACCTACAACCCTTGGAATTTCTTGAATAAATGCAGGAGCATCTTTGATCTACTAATATTGTGGCTCCGGGTGAGACTAGACCCTGGATTGCTTCCAGACAGGCACACTGGTGACCAAAGAGAGAAACCAACTGATGGAGGTTTGAGAATTTCAACTCTTTGACCTCTGAGGAGGGGGAAGGGATGGCACTGAGTTCAATCACGCAATCTGTGATTTAAGTAGTCATGCCTGACATGAAAAGCCTCAGAAAAAAATGCTGAAAGTCAGCAGGGCTTCTAGACTGGCAAACACTGAAGTACCAGGAACGAGATGGAGTCTGACTCCAAGGGGAGAGAGGGCGTGGGATCTCTGAATCACCTGCCCCCAGACCATTTTAAGTATGAGTTTTCCTGAGTTCAGGCAGTTGTTCCCAAGAAACACAGCACAGTGGGACTCACGGGAATCCCTGACTTTATGGTCAGTGTGTCCTAGGTGTCAGTGGTCTGGTCACTGACAGATTTCAACAGTTCTCTGATGGACAGACAATCCCCCACCATTTTTTTTTTTTGGTACCGGTGATCAAATTCAGGACTTTGCATTTGCAAGGCAGGTAGTACAACCACTGAGCTAAACCCCTGGCCAACAGGCAATTTTCTTAAGAATTACGTGCTTCACCCCCTTTGGTCACTACAGAGGTGGACTGCATTACACACAGTCTTTGTTGTAACAGGACGACGTTTCTCAGGATGGATATTTCCACTGACTTTGGGAGCACATATTGTTGGGAATCCCACTGTGTAAATGAAGAAACTGAGTCACAAAGTGAATAATTAGCTCCAGGACAAAGAACAGAGCCAGGATCAAGCAGACATTGTTAGGAGTGTCCTCATCCACTCCTAATGCAATGCTTCTGTTTTATTTGAAATCTGGGAAGATATATGAGGGAGGCGATTGCTTCACTTGCCAACAGAAGGCAGGATGTTATGATTTCAACGATGCACAGGCCATTGTCACTAAATGTTCTATCCATGAGAGAGAAAGATAGACAAATGCACAGTGACACTCTAATGAAAGAAATGGGCACATCTTCAGGGATATCGTTACCACTGTAAATCTGAGTAAATTTCCTGACATTTCATACAGGGAGAAATAGAGCCGTTCTGATCTTTACAGCTATATTTGCAGATTCAGACTTCCCAGTGTGATGAAATCTTTGGGAAACCCATCATTGTTGACTTGAGGGGAGGAAGATCTGATGCAAATTTCATCGAGTCATAACCTCCACTTCTCCAACTTTGCCTCATGCAGAATTTACATCTTTGTAGAGGAACTAAGTCTTTGATCTGTCCACATGATATTCAGGGATTGCAATCCCCAATGCTGCCCAGGGACCTGAAGATTACAAGTCCCGGTTATGTTTTTATGTTAGATAGAGCAAGACACATACCTTGATATAAAGTGTTGAAAGGATGCAAGGACATTCTAATTAATACATTAAGGTGGTGATTTTTAACTACAAACAAGGATCCTGCTTTTTCAGCAGTGCCTTCTAAAATTCCATGACATGATATAGCATTGCTTACTGTGGTGCAATTCTATGGGAATTTAACGTTACATGCTATCAAATATCAAACTGCGATAGGTACTTGAAGAATGAACACATCACAATTTCAGAAAATATGCCCATTTTGAAGTTATGCCAGTATCAGACCTATAGTCATCTGCATTTTTTTCTGTATTAGTAGAAGTTCGCACAGGAAACCACCTTCATCAGGTGTTGTGTTTGAAATATAGTTAATAGATGTTTCCAGGGTGAACAAGGGAGGAAGTGGAGAATATAAGATAGAGAGGAAATCCAAGAGGACATTTTAATAAGGGAAGTCTACCTAATATCTATCTATATATCCATCTATTTATCTATCATCATCATGTCCATTTACCTTTTGCCTACTTATTATCTCTCTGTATCACATAATTATATCTATCATACATAGTATGTAGCATTTATAAACTATCTATCTTTCTATCTATCTATCTATCTATCTATCTATCTATCTATCTATCTTTGTAATTGTAGCTTATCGGTTGTACTTTTCTGAAGAATCTTGACAAAAATACCATGTAAGACAACATATGCAGGGGTTCTGGGAAGTAAGACTTTTTTAAAAACAGTTATTGTTTAGCCTACCTCAAGCACCTTTCATTGTAATTCCTTTTTGATTTTTTGCTAATGTTATTGTGTTTCCTAAGACTGCAATTTCTGAAACAATGCTCCAGTAAGATTCATGTGCTTTCTTCCAGAGCATAACTATGCTTCATTTTACTAGTAACCATGATTTGCTGTTTATTTTTCACTCTTCTGATACTTGTATAGCTGTTGTCCTAAACTGAAGTGGTATTTGTGTGTCAGGGAAAAATTAGTTGCCACACAAGCAGCTTATTTTTCTGTATAAGAAAGGCATCTGCATGCTCCCATTTTCAAACTCCAGGCTAAAAATGCTTTCTAACACCGCTTTATAAATTCTATCCTTCAGAGATTCAAAAGTATTGCCTCAGAACAGGACGATATTTCCCATATGACATACGGAGAAAGCAAGGCCTGGAGACACAAGAACACATTTGGGCACTCGATGAATGTTTCGATGTGGGAAAAGGCACCACGTACTCAACACGGGGTGTTCGTACCATTAGCAACATCTCCTCATACAGATCTCATTATCAGAACAGCACATTCCCTCTTAAAACATATGAGCAAGTCACCGAATTTTGAAAAAGAGCGTAAGTTTTTTTCTCCAGGGAAATAAAGATTTGGGGGCTTTTTCTAAAAAATCTGTATATCCTGGTCAACATGTAAGAAATAGAACACAAGCCTCACACGTGAAAATGTATACACGTTGAAATTTTTTAAGCTAAATGAAGAGAGCATTTATTTTTCTTTATGAGTTAGAAGGAAATTCATAGCTAGCAGTCAAATAAATTAATAGAATCGCCTTTTGAAACAAGTACACACATCAATGGGAATGAAATTTTGCTTTCTAATTTAGCATTTATATTATTGTTTCATCAAACTATTTATGCTGCATCACAGCGTGCAAGAAAGTCTATGGCAATCAAATTCTTTAAAAATTGGTCAATAAAAAACTGCGTTCAAATATATTCTTAATTTTATTAGATTCAGTGTTTACCATAAGGAGCATATCTTCAAAACAGGAGGAAAATTATGTTTTAAATACCAAAGAGACAACTGACTCAACCCACAGATGTTTATTTACCTCTAGGTCTGTGTCACAGAATTAGGGAAGCTCTGTGCTATGAAAGAGTGAGCTCGTGTGCCTGCCAAGGTACAAGAAAGGGGAACCATTTTGTGACTTGCTTTAGGAAGATAGTGCCTCCTGATGACCCTTACAAAGAACTGCATTGCTGGCAATGTCTCCTTCTGGATACTAAGTGTGGCAGTGCAAAGAAAATGAGAAGCAGGAGAGACTCACCCCAAGGGGACGGGTACATCATGGATTCGGTACATTTTTTTGACAACAATGTGGGAGAGTGTTCAGTTTAGTGGGTACTCCTCTGGGAATTGGAGACAGAGGAGCTAACAAGATGGATGAGATCTGCAGCGATTTGGGACTCACATTATGATGGAGGAGAATAAAATGTCATGAAAACACAGACAGAGATGGAGAGAGAGCGAGAGAGAGAGAGAGAGAGAGAGAGAGAGAGAGAGA
>NW_022900951.1:3561112-3654025 GCF_012274545.1 Fukomys damarensis
GAGAGAGAGAGAGACAGAGAGAGAGAGAGAGAGAGAGAAAGAGAGAGAGAGATAAAGAGAGAATGTAAAATTGCTCTAGGAATGAAAACTGACCTGAAATCTGCATGAAGAAAAGAAGTCCATCTACTTCTAGGAGGTGATGAAAAGAAGTCCATCTACTTCTAGAAGGTGGGCCTGGGACCAGGTGAAGAAGATGGGAATGGGTGGCAGTCAGAGAAGCGTATGATACCCACAGTCACAACGCATCCAGCTACTTTGCACTGCTCTCTGGAGGACATGAGTAATGCCCAGTAGTCTGTTCAGTAGCAGATATTCCCAGTACATTTAACTTCTGCTGATTGTTGAGAGCCCTCAAACGTCCTCAACAAGTCAGTGGGTCAGAGGTTCCCTGGAGAACATATTGTCCTCCATCCTGCAGTTAGACTCAAAGCTATAGGATCCTCTTTGTTCTATATTTTGACAAAAATGATCATTTATCCAATGCCTCCTTTGAACTGTGGTGTACTTGACACATGGTGGGTTCAGCAGTAGACAAGAAAGACAACAATTTTACATTCCTGGGGTTACAGAGAAGCCAGCGTCCGAGGGGTGGTGCTGTCTGTAGAGGAGTAGCTGGCAGTGCTGAGGATGCTATTAATGGTGTTGGTTGCGATGGTGATGTCGTTGGTTGTGATGGTGATGGCGTTGGTAATTATAGAGATGGTGGTGGTAGAGGTGTTGATCGCGAGTGGTGAAGGTCGTGATACTGATGCTTGAGGGTGTAGTGCTGATGGCACTGGAAGTATCGCTGGTGATCTGAGAGGGAAGATGATGGAGATGATGGTGGTACGCTTTCTGGTGAGGGTGTCGGTGTTGGTGATGGTGTCGGTGGAGGTAAAGGGAGATTGGTGGTGGTGGCCACATTCGAGGCTAGGGTAGGATAGTTGCATACGTGATAGTGGTGATGGCGAGGTTGATGGTGATGTTGATGGTGGTGTTGCTGACCGTGTTAGTGGTGGAGGTCCAGATGCTGTTACTGGTCAAGGCGAAAGTGATTATGGTGGTGATGGTAGTAGTAGCAGTACTCATGTTCATAGCTGTACTATTCAGTTTTCCCATCGCTGGGACACAAGTTCCAATACTCACAACATAAGGGAGCAGAAGTTTAATTTGGCTCACAATTTATGGGATTTCAGTGCATGGTCAGTGGGCTTCAAACAGGAGAACCACGCTGGAAAGGTATGGAGGAAGAAAGATGCTCGCTTCATGATGGCCAGGAAAGAGAGCAGGGAAACAGTATCAGAGAGGGAGGGACCATGGTCCTTATATAGTTCTCAAGGTCACACGTCCAATACTCACACAGACACACCCAAAGGTGCATTGCACCGATTCCCCACAGGGACCCTAAAGACAATCAGTTCGATGCTCCACCCCTACTACCCCAAGAGCGTTGGTGTAGAGGAAGAGGTGGTGAGTAAATGTGAGATGATCGTGGTAATGGTAATGTGCAGCAACACACAAGCTAATTAATGTACAAGAACAATAACAGGTATCGTTTCATGTCAGAAACTGGAAAATGTGTACGGTGATGCAGTGGCCCCCAAAAGACCACAGAAACATTGAAGCCAAGACCTCAAAGCTGAGAGACCTGAACAAGGGCACCTGAACTCCATATACATGTTCAAGGTTGCATTCCAGAAGCCTAAAAGTTGAGCTGGGATAGTGGTGGATGCCTGTAATTCCAGCACTGTGGAAGTCTAAGGCAGAAAGCTAGAACATTCAAGCACAGCCTGGGCAACTCAGTAACTCAGCAAGACCTTGTCTCAACAACAACAACAAAAAATTACAAACAGGGCTGGCATGTAGGTCAGTGCAAAGGCCCTGGGTTCAATCCCTAGTGCTGCAAAAAGTCTAAAAATTCAAGAATATTATTTATAGACTTTTAGAGAGATTTTATGGTCTAAAGATGAATGGGTGAGTCCTCATAATCTTTGTGTTTCTCTACACATTTCTCATGATAGATTTTTCCATCACATCATGTAAATTCTGTATAGGAGGAAAATATTCTGGTTTCCACTGAGCAGTTATGTAAAATCTGCTTTGGGTCTCTGTACTGCCATCTTTCCTGAAGCTCACAGGAAGTATTTCCTTTCTTAGGAACCTTAAGAAGGAAGTCTTCTTCACTTATGCTGGCATCTTTATATCCCTGAGAACATCGCTACAAAAGTTAATGTTGCATACAAAATATGCTTCTCCTGGCAATTTCCTAACTACTGATTTAGCTGTCCTTGTTTTCCCTTAAAGAGGAACCAGTGAGCGATCCGTGGAAGAACTGAGACACGGAGAGATTGTGGCTTAGCGGGTCACTCTCTCTGGCTTTTACATCTTTCTCTCATCTTTCATGCACTTTTCAAATCTACCAAAGTCAGTGCTACTAATTGCTTGGGAAATTACTAATCCCCAAATCAGGATGACTTTAGGTGTTATACAGTTTGTCACAGCTGGTGTCCCAGCCAGCTTCGTGCTTTGCCAGCTTACTGCCTGGGGTACCCACCCCTGAGCTGGGGTGAATCTTGGCTGCCAGATGCTCAGTACTGCACCAAGTGCCCTCAGACTATCAGAAATTACTGTGCATTCACATCTTTCCTCAGGTGTGGCCCAAAGCCAATGACTGACACAAAGGTGTTCTCGTTACACACTCCTCTACAGAGCAGTCTGTACCCTAGACTTAGTGGCATAAAACACCGGACGTTTATAATATAGGCTCCTGAATTCTGAGAGTCAGGAATTTGGACTTGGCTTAAGCATATTTGGCTTGCTCAAGGATTCTGGGGCTCCATGGAGAAGACTCCAGTGATTGACAGGAGCCTGAAAATGGGGAGTAGAGATATCTCAAAGTTTCTTCACTCCCTTGCCTTGTACCAGGGCTGGAAAGACACAAATGGGTCAAGGAGAGAAGAGAGCCTGTATGTGCTGTCTCACAGCAGACTGAGACATTTACAGCATGGCAGCCTCAGTAGAGATGGATTTCTGTGTAGTGCATCAAGACGCACAAAGTTACTGCGTCAACTATAAGGAGTACCTCTTTAGCCTTTTAACATCCAACTGCAATAAGCATATAAAAGACCCTCAACATCGTTAGTCTTTAGGGAAAGGCAAATCAAAACCAAAGAGACTTGACTTTGCATCTGTTAGGAGGACAGCAGCATTAAAGTGAGTGCTGTAGAGAAAGTGGACCCCTTCTGAACTATTGGTGGGAATGTTCAATGGTACAACATCGATGGAAAAGAAGGTGGTGGTTCCTCAGAAAAATTAAGAATAGAATTACCATCTGAAGTAGCAGTTCCATCTTTGGGTGCATATCTGAAAGACTTAAAAGCTGAATATCAAAGAGATGGTTGCCTATCTACGTTCATACTAGCATTACTTATAGTGGTCAGAAGGAAGAAATAAGTATCCCAAATGTTCATCAAGAGATGAAGATAAACAAAATGTGGCCTTTCCTTAAAATGGAATATTACATATCCCCGAAAACGAAAGGTGTTCTGACATATATCATTACACGGATGAACCCTGAGGTCATTATGGTGAGTGAAATAAGCCAAGCAGAATGACAAATATTACATGCTTCTATTTATATGATGTTGCCAAAGTAGTCAAATTTATAGGGAACAGCAGTAGAATGGTGGGTGCTAGGGCCTGTGGGAGGGGAAATGGGGAGAAACTGCTCTTGGAGTACAGAGTTTCAGTTTGGAAAAATAAGAGATCTCTGGAAATAGGTGATATGGTTGTCACACAGCTGTGTGAATGTACCTAATGTTACTGAATTGTACAGGGAAAACATGGATATAGTGGAAAACTTCATGCCGATGTTTATCTGAGAACAATTAAAATTACTTTCAGATGTCACTTTGTCCATGTTGCTTTTGTTGACGCAATCGTAGTGCCCCCGATATTCAACCAGAGGAGACGCAACTCCCTCCTCTGGGTGGGATTCTGCTGGCGCGAATGTAAACGAGGACACCCATGGGGGAATCAGTACGGAGGCTCCTCAAACAACTGCAATTAGAAATTCCACGTGGCCCAGCTCTGCCCCTTCTAGGAAACTTCACAGAAGAATTATGGGCATCACGGAACAGTGACCCACGCACACCCGTTTTTATAGAAGCACAACTCATAATGGCTAAATCTTGGAAGCACCCTGGATGTCTATCCACAGATGAGTGCATACAGTGAGGCATTTACACACAGTAGAGTGTTACTCTGTCAGCAATAAACTTGAGTCATGTTTTAGGCAAACGGATGCATAATGTGAAGGGAAGTAAATCAGACTCGCAAGCACAGATATCATAGTGTTCTCTTATATGAGAAATTCAAAATACAAATGAAACCCAAAATAAAAATACACAAGAGAAAATAGGGAAGGAGGTCATCTGTGAATGCAAAGGAAACCAAGAGATGGAGGAAAGAAAAAAGACTTAAGACACGTTATGTACATGCACCAAGGAGAATGTAATCATGATGCAGTGAAAGCCAAGTGCTAATAAAAAAAAAATTGTAAGGGAAAGTATCACACAATTGCTGCAGTGTTTTAAACCCCTGAAGATGGGGCAGGTCCACAATGACATTTTTCTCCCACCACCAAATCCAGCCAGTTACCCCCATGGTAGTTAGATCCAGTCTACCTTCTCTGCGGACACCCTCTCTCTCTCTCTCTCTCTCTCTCTCTCTCTCTCTCTCTCTCTCTCTCTCTCTCTCTGTCTCTCTTTCACCCATGTCTTTTTCTTTTCCCTTGGAGCTTTCTCTTCATAAGTCTCCATGAATGAATCATCAGTTCATGAGTCCCCATCCCAGGCTCTGCTTCTAGGGACTCCGACCAAACTCAGAGGCTGTGAAATCTATTAAAAATCAAAAGGGCAGTGGAATTTCAGATTCACGCAGGGCTGTGGGGAATACACTTTGAAAAGGAAGCCTTTTCATCACTCCTTGTGTTGCCCGGAAGGGTGCCAGGTGCTCCTGTTCTCATCATTCAGCCACAGCTGTGCGAGGGCTGTGTCTGCATTCTTCATCCTGCGCGGCTCTCCTCAGGAACCGAGCTGCTATCCAAAAGAGGCAGGCAGCATGTCAAGCATAGAGGGAGACACTGGGGAAAGTCCAGGTGACAGCCAGGTTGACCAGTTGTCCTTACTTGATCTGGGCTAAGACATGTGCTTAGATATGAAATATTTCATGTGGAAGCCAGAAGAATATACACACACCAAGATGATCAAGTCAGCAATGGCCACTTTGCATTTGTGTTTCGTGGGTCTCTATGATTTTCTAACCTTCACTTTATAGTTCTACACAGACATACCACATTCGTTACAGAAGATGGCTTTACAACAATGATAAAAACAAAAACCAAACAAAAAAACATGAACTGGTGACTGAATACAAATGTATTTCTCATTGTTTTGGAGGCTGAAAATTCAAGATCCAGGTGTGGCAGATTCAGTGTCAAGTGAGAAGCTGCTTTCTTGGTGGTAGTGCCTTCTCTTTTTGTGGGTACCGGGGCTCGAACTCGGGTCCTTGCATTTGCGAGGCAGGCGAAGGAGCCACTGAGCTAAATCCCCGGCCCCATAGTGCCTTCTGCCTGTGTGTCACAGGGTGGCTTGGGAAAATCTGATTTCTTTAGTCCCTTCTGAGAGCACTAATTTTGTTCATGAAGGCCCCATGCTCATTATCTTACTGTCTCCCCCAAACTCTACCTCTTACACGGTCACCTTAGAGGTGAGGTTTAAAAGTATAGAGACACGGACATTCAGTCCACAGCTGTAGAATTGATTCCTTCTGGATTCCTGCGGTTTCTTACTTCTGGAATAAATACCTGGCACCCGCAACTCAAAGGAGATGATTCAGTGGGTCTGTGGTTTTGAGCGATGGTGGGCTGGCTCCGAGGAAGGAATAGCATGGTAGAAGGGCACAGTGAGTGAAAGCTGCTCAGCAAATGGTTGCAGGGAATGTGGGGCAGGGGGAGCGGGAGAGGGAGAGGGAGAGACGAGAATACAATGCACCCTTCCAGGTCAAGTCCCCAGTGGCCTGCCTCTTTCAGCCAAGCCTATTCTGCAAAAAGCATACTGAGCTATGAACTCATTAGTGGATTAACTCACAGATGAGTACGGCACTCCCCTGTTCCATTGAACTTACAAAGCTCCACCTCTGGAACATGAGACATAAGGAAGACATTTAATCTCAAGTCTTTACATCTTCTGAGACATCTGAGAGAAAACCCATGCCAGGGCTATGTCCCTGTTTTGCAGGTGGCTGTTTTTTTCCTTGGATGTGTCTACACTGTTTTCTCTCCATGAATATCTTGGATACTGAATATCTCCTTGTTAGATGGTCTCTCTCTAGGAATACCGGACGGCGGCCCACATTAATGGCGACATTTTATCTCGATTAGTGCTCCAAAAATCCTATCCAAAAAATATTATGTACGGTTTTGAGCCTTATGAGTTCAGTATACTACTTGGAAGGGGCGGAGGGATGACATTACCCACAAGAATGCATAAAGCATCAGGGATGTGCTCAGTAGTTCCACCTCTGCCTTGCAAGCATAGGGACACTCATTCGATACCTGGTATCCCCCCCCACAAAAAAGAATGCCTAAAGCCAAAGTGAATGAAAACATGCATACATCAAGCTGTGTATATATCTGCATTTCCTGAGCATGCGTGATCATTTCTGGCCAAATTTCCCACCCCAGCTATCTGAAGGGTGCCTTCTATAGTGTCATTTATACCAGGAACTGAAGCGAGTCCCATCTGGAGCATTCCTGCTAAACATCCACGACAGCAACCCACTCAGCAAAACAGCTCAATCAGACTGAAGAAATTTGGCAAAATCTAGCGGTTTGGGGCATCCTCTGGAAATTCCCAGAAACTGTGAAGTATGGCTATCTTAAAATGAAATCAAGGCAAGTAATGGATTAAATACTTTCAATTGAATTGAGATGGCAAGAAAGTCACCAAAGGAGCAGATGCACAAGGAAGACCACGCACTGCATCCGAGGAAGACTTCCAACAGTGACAGACTTTTGTTACCAACTTTTCTTGCTTTGAATTTTAACTTAGGGGATGGTGGAGTTCATTCCTGGCCTTGCTTTTTAATATTTAACTAGTTTTAACCACATGACTTACTTCCCTGCAATGAGTTTTCCTTTGATGTCCCATAACGGAATAGCAAGGAATCATGAAGTTCTCTTGTTGTTCTAGGACACTGTGAACAAAAGGCAAACACCAATAACATATTTACTGAGGAAAATTAATCTTTGCGGCTGACTAGATTTCCACCGAGTAAACATTTGCTTCAATTAATGTTGACTCACTGCTGGCCTAAAATTATTCATTTGTCATCAAACGATGAATGGCTCACCCACAAACCATGAACAAGATTTCATTGACTAAGTCTGCATTAAAATGGCCTATAGATTTATTTTCGCAAAGTCAGCCTATAAGATGGATCAGGACTGTGATCAAATAATGAATTGGCAATTACATAATGTCACATCCCATGTACTTAAAGAGGGAACCACGTGCAGAAAACACAGCCATCTGGTAGTGGCGGTATTACATGTCTGTCAACACTCATGGGCGATAGGCAATTACCTACTTTTAACTGGCATTACAAAGAAAAAGCAATTGTCATTCAGATTGATGGGGGAACTAATTTATTCTCATACACTGCCATTACATCCAGTTGCATTATATCCTGACATATTCTAAGAATATACAGTCATTTTTAAGTGAAGCAAAACAGTAATCATAAAAATTAAAGTTGAAACACTCACTAGCAGAATCTAACCTGGTGGTTTATAGTGAGGATATTCTTTCCCAATCTGATCATTTGCCCATTCTGGTATACTCACTTGACACACTACCAACGCCCTCCTCCCAACTCCCTCTTGGAGGTTTCAGCAGTATTTTATCCACTTTTAAGTAAAAGCTGCTGTAGTCACTATTTTCTGTGTGTTCAGAAGTAGACATCACTCCACAGAGAAAACAGAAGCCAGGGGCCCTATCTGAGTATATTACCAGGGTTTGTTTATCACTGCTTGTTAAATTTCCCATAAATTGCTTCAGACCAAGCAGAGTGGAAGCCGACCACCAGTAGAGATGTAAATATTTTGAAAAGATGAACATTTTCCACACACAACCCTGTCATCAGGGTACACATCAGTCAGACAACCATGGAGGATAGTATTTGGCGGCCAGGATTGAACTCAAACTGAGAAACCATAGGCTGTGTTTATACACATCAAATGAAGTGTGAAGGGGCACCATTCTGGTGAATTTGATCCATTCAGGTGTCAATCAAACATTCTGAATGAATGAAAAAGAAGAGTATCCTCTCATTGTGCACAGCCAAGTTCCCCACTGTGCCCCCTCATTTGGATTAAAGCAATAAGCTGATACCATTGACAGAAGTTCCTTTTGAAAGACAAGAGCAACAGCCAGGTTTCCCTCTGGAAGATTGCACAATACCCTTTCTTCTTACAAAAGACACTTACTTGGATACTGAAGCCTAAATTTCACAGCCTAACAGTATCTTGTCTTTCCATGCACCTAGAATGACTCAGAGATTTGAAGGAAGAGACAGCCTGAGAAGATAAGAAACACATTGTCACAAATGTTTTTCTTAGGCTTTGCAATGAATGTTCCTTCAAAAAAGTACGGAGGCCGGGGATTTAGCTCAGTGGCCATGCGCCTGCCTTGCAAGTGCAAGGTCCTGAGTTTGATCCCTGGTACCACCAAAGAAAAAAAGTTTTAAGATCCAAAGAAATATTATCATTATCCAAAAAAGTACTGGAGCACTGAAAAATCAAATGCTTTTTTAAAAAGTTAACTAGAACAAGAATTATGAATATAGCTCAGTGTACAGTGCTTGCCTATCGTGCATAATGAGTTCAATCTGCAGCATTGAAAAAAAAAAGTATTAACTTCAGCAAGAAATGATTTAGATTCATTGTATGTTTTTCACACACATGAACACATATTCACATGCTGTTTAATACCTTTTGGGGTCCAGTTGCAGATTGTCTTCAGGTAAAAATTAATAGAAGATGTGGTTAGGATTCTAGGAAGGACCGAGAGGAAGATTACAAAACAGTTCTTCCAGGGACTTTCTGGTTCTGATCCAGTAAGTAGGAGACCAGGAATCAGCATGCACAACTTCAGCCAGAACTCTATTTTAACTGCAAAACCTACCCTGGCGTGGGCATGTTTCTCCACACCTGCCTCAATCAGTAATGCGGGTCTTAAGAGAATTTTTCTGATTGGTGGGAATTCATGTCTTCTGGCACCCTATCTTCAAGGGAGTCTGAGTAATGTAGTTTTCAGCCTTCCACCCTCTGTAGAAGAGGGTGCTTTTAAGGAATATAAAATTCATGCTCAGCCAGTCAACTGTGGCTCCTCACAGAGCTACCCTATGGCCAGTCACCTTCTCTACAAATGTTTTTCTAATTTTCAAAAACACCTGGAATCATAGCATTTGAGAGTAGCGGCCAAGAAGGGGCAGAGGAGAGTGAGAAGTACAAAAAGGGATCAGTATAATGTCAGAATCAGACAAGAGGAATATTTGCTCTCTGGTGTGTTACTGTACAATAGGTTGATGATCATTAATAACAAATCGTATATTTCAAATAGCAGAAGAGAGAATTTTGTATGTCCTCGCTAGAAAGAAATAATAAATGTATGAAATGATGAATATGCTAAATACCTTGATTCACTGTACAGTTTGTACATGTATGGAAACATCGCATTTTACCCCATGAACATGTACAATTATTATATCGACCAAAAAACTGTAAGTGGTGTTCTATTATATTATTGACCGTTTGTTCTGGAATTGGAGTCATTTCAATTCATACACCATATTGTATTATGCCAAAGGATGCGTCATTATAAAGTTAAATTTTGACATGATTATGACTATATATGTATTATTTATTAATTAATTATTACTTTGACTTGAATCCAGGTTCTTTATCCTAAGCTATCTGTCCATCCCCTTTTAAATTTTCTTTATTTATTATTAGGTGTTTTGGTTTGATTTTGTTTTGTTTGTTTGAGACAGGTTGCCATTAAGTAGTTCAGGCTGGCCTGGAACTCACTATGTAGCACAGGCTGCCCTTGAACTGGTGGTGATCTACCTGTCCCAGTCTTTTGAATGCTGGGTTTACAAGCATGCACCAGCATGTCCAGCATTTAAAAAAATTTTGATAGAGGGCCTTGGTAAGTTGCCCATGCTTGGCTAAAACAGGCAATCTTTCTGACTCAGTCTCCCAGAGTACTAAGGGGACAGGATGGATGCTCCACCACACCTGGCTAGAATTGTATATTTAAACTCCTGTGACTTTGGGCTCCCTTACTAGGAGAACTTTCTTAATTATTCACCTTAGCATAGAAAAACAATTATGAAGCAACTTTTTAAGATGAAAATGAAAGCCTTCGGAATCAAAAATGTTGCGTGGTCCTCATCTCTAAGACTTAGGGGATCAGCCGTGTGACAGACAGCCATTGCGGCCAGGCCAGAGGAGGCTGTGGCATGAAGAGTCTTCCTGCAGGGTCCTTGAGGATGGATTAAATTTCCCCACAAGCACTCACAGCAGTGTTTCAGGCACGGAGTGTAGAGGACACTGAGATTCAACAGTGAAGTCCCTGCAGTGAGCGAGTGAGAGCCATTGACTCGGCCGGTTCAATAAGCAATATCTACAGGCATCTATCGGGGAAGCTCGCGAGGTCTGATAGGCACTTCCCAATTCAGGGAAACCTGTGACTAAGCCTGTTAAAAGGAATTCTCAGCTGAATCTTGAGCGTACATTGAAATCTCCTGAGAAGCTTGTTAGAAATGAACGCTTTCAAGTCCTACCTATGAAGAACCTTGGCTTGGCCTAAAGGACTTGTCCCCTATCGATGAGCGATTCAATCATGTACTCTACAGAGAGCGAATAGTGCCATGGGAGAAGTGTGGGGAAGCAATGAGTCTAGGCAAACTTAATACAAAAGAAAGAACATAACCTCCCAATGTTTCTGATTTTTTTTCTGTTGATTAAACCTGAGTTATAGCAAACAGGACATTTTCTTTTTTTAAACATCTGCTGCTGGTTCTTTCTTTCTTTCTTTCTTTCTTTCTTTCTTTCTTTCTGTTTATTTATTTATTGTACCAGGGATTGAACTTGGGTCCTTGTGCTTGCAAGGCAGGCCACCGAACTGCTGAGCCAAATCCCCGGCTCTTTCATTATTTTTTTAATCTTTATTTTTATTGATACGTCTTTGCAGTACAAAATGATTACAGTTGTCATGTGGAGTTGGTACACGTATAAAACAGATCTTTGCTCTTTTTACTTCTTCTACATTTCCCCTCCTACTTCCCTCCCTCCATCTCTTGGTCCCATTCCCATTTGCAAAAGATCTTTCTGTTTCCTGTCGTTTATGTTATTCTTTATTTGATGATACCCGGGGTTTCTCACATGAGAGAAACCTGAAGTAGGCTGAGAGTCTTTGATTCCAAACTTTATTTTTTTCCAAAGCTGGGGATGGAACTCTGGGCTTTCTGCATTGAGGGAAAAAGTTCTACCACTAGGTAGAACATGCCTTTGAGGTTTCAAGCTTAATACCACTGGTGTGGTACAGTTGAGAGCCTCCATCCCTTCGTAAAATGGAAGCACATACAAGTTTCAATCATCAGACTAAGGTTATGGCTACCCATTCCCTGGGGATTTGGCTTGCTGACCTCCAGTTCAAAGAAAAGATCACCGTTAACTTGTGATGTGTAAATGCAAGAACCAAGTGTGTCTATTTCTGAACTGTTCCATTTCTTTTTATGGATACAGACAGATTCCTACCATCGAGGTACCACTAGAGCACTGAGTAGAATATCTCCTATTGTTCATGAATTTTCTTGGAAAAGTGCACTATACACCTTTCAGCTGGATGAAATCCTCCATGTTAGCTAGGACTTTATCCGGTATCATTTGCATCAGCGACTACATATGGTGGTACAGACCCCATTCCAAGTGTGGCCAGAGCAGCCTGGGGATGAACGGAAGTGTGACTTCTACCTCACCAGAGTGGAGCTGTGTGAAATCCACACACTCAACCTCAGGAGATCTTTTGCCTAGAACCAGTTGTGGCCACACACAAATCAGTGCAGCTATAGCTCAATGGGCTGGTGTTTTATTAGGTTACATCCTCCTGCCTGGTCAAAAGGTCTCACTCACAGAGCAGGAATAAATGGCAAGAGAGTTTTGAAAGTACTTCTCTAAGGTCATTGTCATGGTACAAGATGCCCATTCCTGGATGAAAAAGGGATTTTTTTTTTCCATCAAAACTTAAGGACAAGTGACATTTATGCTCAATCATTGGAAATGGTTTAAATCCATTCTTCCCAGCCCTGGGAAACACCTGTCCCAAGGGTACCATGCACCATACTAGGAACAAAGATAATAGAGCCCAAAGACCACTGCACTCAAAAGAATTCTGGCCTTCACTGCTGTAGGTGAAAACACAGTGGGTTAACTTCCTATGGTAAGACAGAATGATGTCGGCATCCAACCATGATGGTTTCTGTTGGCTGGAGAGAGCAGCATCGAATTTTGTTGCTGTAGTTTGTGCCCGAAATATTTGTTTCCTTTAATTATTATTTTGGTCCGCACATGACTACATGCATCATGGGGAGTTGGTACATGCATGTAATGTATCTTAAGTCTTTTTATTTCTACTTTCCTTCCTCCTTTCCTCTCCCTCCATCTTGGGTCCTTCCTTCTTTTGCAAAATACCTCTCTCTCTGCTCCCTGTTATATCTTTTATTTTACTCATCCTTTACTAATACTTGGAGTTCTGTGCATGAGAAAAACCATATGATACCGAAGCCTGTATGTCTGATTTAATTCGCCTACCATTATGGTCTCAAGGTGCATCTCCTTTTCTGCAAGCGACTCATTCATCCTTCTTTATAGTAAGAGCAGTGCTTTATTGTGTGTAAGTACCTCACCTTTTCTTTATCCATTCAACTGTTGACGGGCATTGGGCTTCCAAGAGAGTTTAGTCCTTATGGGTTGTGCTGCTACAAAATGGGTATACGTGGGTAGCTGTGATATGATATCTTCAACTCACAAAAGACACTTGGAAGGGGAATATCTGGGTTAAAGGGAATTTATACTTTTAGTTCTCTTTTTGAGGACTCTCCATACTGATTCCCATAGTGCTCGCACTACTGTATATTTTCACCAACAACGGAGAGGGGTTCCTTTTCCTCTGTCTCCTTGCCAGAATTTGTTACTCTTTGCTTTCTCGATGATAACCATTCTGTCTAGCCTGCCCAGACATTTCAGAATGTGTCCCAGGATTGAAGATTTGACAATGCAATCACACACACATACACACACACACACACACACACACACACATGCACTCACACATGTTTATTACATGTGTTCAGCCTAATACAAGAGCAACATTCTGAGATTGAGAAAGCTCATGCTTTGGTCTAATTCTTTCTCTCATTTTGTTAGCCTGAGCTGATCATTTCCTACCTCTGGGTCAACTTGGTGAAGCAGATTCAGTGTACGCTGCTCGCCAACCTGCCTGAATGCAGTGGAAGAGAAGACCATGGCACACGTGGCAGGAGGTGAATTTCTTCCTGAGAAAGGAGCACTAAAGGGACAACAGGAGCCTGGTCTTCACGGTGAGTCTGTCCTCTGAGGGTAATAAAAGGTAAGTGGGCAAACAGGGTCTCATCTGGGCATGTGGCATTTCCATTGAATCTGAGCTCATTCTGGGTTTTATACACAGGGGTATCTGTGACCCCCGAGCTGAGGTGCTGAGAGAGGGACAGAGCCTGTTGCTCCCACGAGACAGGTGCAGAGCCCTGGCATCCTGTGCAGTTCCATCTCACCTCGCGAGTGCATTCCCTGCACACCCGAAAGTCATTACTGAGAGCTACAGACAAGACAAGGGGCAGCCGTAGAGCACCCTCCTGCAATTTTAAGGGCAGAGCAACCGAAATTCAATTAGAATGATGGAGAGTCTCTACGGCTTGCTTTTTATTTTAATGTCTATATCATTTAAAATAGTGTATAGTTCAATATGTAAGATTATCCAAATGCCCTTCCTTCTTATTGCCATCATTTAGTATGAGAGAGAGAGAGAGAGAGAGAGAGAGGAGAGAGAGAGAGAGATTTTGACATGCCTATTTCTTATTTACTTTTCATTTCCTGAGCAGCTTGTCACAAAATTGCTTATCTCATCCAAAGTCTGGAAAGTAGCATTCTGCAAGTCTATGATTCTTTTTTAATACACAATTTCTATATTAACATGAGCACTTAAGAAGTGATTCTCAAACAGAAGCTTATCTCAATAATGAGCCTTACAGATGGCTGTAAAATAACACAGGACTCTGCTTAATGTCAGATGACTGGAACTAGAATCCTAGCCATGTCTCTTACAATATTATTCATCATCCATTCATCCATGAACTCATACACTTGTGAGTTCTGTGCCTACAGCTATGAGCAGTGTGGTCTTTCCTCCCAGGAATCTTACGCCCAAGCAGAGGAAAAAGATAATAAATAAACAAAGAAGCGTGTGCATATCTTTGCAGAATGAGACTTCACCTTGTGTTTGGATTTCAATCGGCCAGAATCACGACTTCCTTTGAACCTGGCCAGGCTGTAAACTGAAAAGATGAGGTGGAAATCCTGGCTTTTCTCAAGAGTCTAAGAATCCACTCAACCTATAAAGTTATGCAGCCAACAGTCCCAGGATCAGTGGTTTATTTAGAGCCTACCTAAGCAAGCTCAGTTTCTCTACTTCCTGTTGCCAAGACATGCCACAGCATAAGAGAGCAAGAGCAATTGTGTAGCAGTTTGTGTCTTGAGCGGTTCCGCTGTGAGATTCGCTTGGAGTCACTGGTAAACGGGACAGAAAGGCTGCTAGGTAAAGACCAGACAGTGCCCCCTTCAGTCCTGGACACCTTGCTCCCACCAATCTCTGTCTGCGTTTGTGATCACATGACTCATACATATTCTCTGGCCCCAGACTCCGCATGAGTGCTGCCCAAATTCAGTGTGTTTACAAAGACATTCCTTGGTGAAAAGGAAGGAAAGATTAGGATTTCCATTTGCAATGAATAAACTCAAAAAGCAGCTCTGTGATGGCTCAAGTCCCCATGAAACCTTCTTCCCAGACAGCCCGCTCTAGGGTATCGTGGGGCCTTACATTCCAGGGTAAGGAGAGAGCTGGGTCACTTGTTTACAATCATTGGTAGTTTTAGCAAATTGCAAACCTTCACCACCAAGCACCCGCTCCAGAGAATTTACTGATGGTGCTGCCCAAATTGAACTGTGTCAATCCTCACGAAAGAAATGGGTAATGTTGGGGCCTCACACAGAAGCTGAGATGCTCCTTGGTGGGAGACTACAAGAAAGTGCTCCTGGCACCCTCGCAAATTAACGAACAGGGATCCCCCAGAGAGTCTGACAAAAATGCCAGCTTCCACTCCAGACACGCTCTGAATTTGCAGGAAGACTTTTAAACAGAGTGAACCATGTCTGATGTCATAAATATGGACGCTCACAGTTTATGTATTGTGGGCCAAGTAAAGGCATTCGATAATGGGGTGATGTGTTCACAATTTGTCACTAATTATCATATGGGATTATTCATTATTTTTGGACAATACATTCCAATGGATGCCTGAAACCTCAGCAAGGAAGTAACTGAACACATGCTCAAATTTCTCCTATGCACACATACAGAAATTCAATGGATTCTCCCTCTCAACAAAGCACTTACCAACCACTGTGGCTGCAACCTTTGCAATTGGAGTTATGACAGCGAAACTAGCATGAATTTCCTTCTTCTTTCCATGGATGGAAGCTTGAGCTTTAGTACAGATCTTAGCAACCTCACCACACAATTCTTTTTCTTTTCCTATGAAGTAAAGAACTTTTGCCTTTTCACTTAAAGGAAGAGGAGCTGGGGAGGGAGCTATACCCTTTTTACACTTTGTGTCCCTTATTAATGACATAAAGTGCTGCCTCCACACAAGCACTGTGACTCCCCTGATAACTGAGGTAGTTACTAGGTAACTAACGGGCAGGTAGTGT
This sequence comes from Fukomys damarensis, assembly GCF_012274545.1. Taxonomy (NCBI): domain Eukaryota; kingdom Metazoa; phylum Chordata; class Mammalia; order Rodentia; family Bathyergidae; genus Fukomys; species Fukomys damarensis. The sequence continues at coordinate 3,577,239 of NW_022900951.1, forward strand.
ATACACCATGGGCACTATGGATGTGATGACCATTAGTTACTCGGGTGGGATGGCAACAAAGTGCATCATACTACTCAGAGAAGCACCAAGTTTAAACTTTGTGAATTATTTCTGGAATTTTCAACATACTGTTTCTGGACTGTGCTTCACTGTGGATAATCAGAACTGTGCAGGTGTCGCTGAGGATAAGGAAGTTAAAGAAAACTTCCAGGGATGCAGAAGTCTCCAGGTCAAGCGTCCAGTGCTGGTTTCCCAGGGAGACTGCTTGGACTGGAATAGGGCTACGTGCATATCTGCACCTGAAAATGACTTTGATCAACGTGATTTAGCATTTTGGTGTATTCACATCTGCTTCCCCTAGATGTATGAGATGTCATTGACAGGGCACAAAACCAAACATGGGAGATGAAGGGCAAAGGAAGGTTCTGATGTCCAGTGGGTGATAGCATAGAAAGGAGAACCCGACCATGCAGAGAACCAGCTGGTACCCATATGACGCTCTACAACATCTGTGACTCAGAGGCAACAGAGACGGCTCGTGGAGAAAAGAGATGCGACTGCTCGGGCTGCTTTTCTTTTTAAGAGAAGTGGAAAGAGAAACCAAGAAAGAGCTCAGAGTCAAAGGCAGTGAATATTTGAGGGTCTTTCTCTGTCAGCCTTGGTACTAGGAGTTGGGCCGCCGATGGCTGATGAGACCCTCTTTCCTTTTCTTCACACAGCCTGGGGTCAGTGACAATGCATAAGAAGGAAGTATATCAAAAATGTCCACTCTGGTGGTGGTAAGATGCAGATCTGCTGAGGAATAGTCAGAGGAGAGACTCAAGGTTGTCTTCGTGGGGGTCTTTGTGAAACAAACCATATCTCTAGCCAAGCCTCCTGGCCTCCTGTCAAGTATTAAACTTAGAATGGTGCCTTTATCCCTCTCTAGTCACAGCACACAGTGCCCGACAATCTCACTAAAAGGCGAGATGGTTATTTTGGCTCATGCCTCCATACTTGGCAGGATGCAGGAAGAAAAGGCAAGGTGGAGGGGCTCGCATGGGAGAAAGATACTCACCCCATGGCAACCAGGAAGCAGAGAGAGAAAAAAGATCAGGTGGTGGCAGGCCTTTAATCCACCTGTCAACATAGCGTCCCATGAGTCAATCACCTCCCAAAAGCCCCAGCTCTGAACACAGGAGTACACTCTAGGTCTAAACCATAACAGGGGTCATGCAGACATTCCACGAACAGCCCAAACGCCAAACCCAGCCACCACCTGTTTGGGTAAATCTTATTTCACTGAATTACAGCCATGTTTATGCCCATATTATATCTGCTGTTTTATGTTATGGGAACAGTGAAGAGTTAAGACGGAGACCACAGAATCTGCAAAATCAGAATATCGCCACTTATTCCTCTTTACAAAAAAACAAAAAAAACAAAAAACAATGCCATTGCTTGCGTATATAACAGCAGCATACATTGCAAGGGGGAAAATGAAAGCGCATAACCACACATCGGGTGTACGGAGCATAAATTGTGATTCCAAAGTCCAGCAAATGCAATACAATAAAGAGATGTATTTACATTTTTCCTTTTGAGTTTCATTCTCAGAATGCACGACATGACTTTTTACCATGTGCAAAGGATCAAACATTTTTAAAAACCTGAACTTCTGATTTGTTTCCTTTTGTAAAAAAAAAAAAAAAACAATACAAAAAAAAGAAACAGTTATCCCAAAACTTCTATGGAAATATGCACTGAGTCTCCTGCTGATAAAATTTTCATTCATCTGAATCATTTATTCCCAGAATAAACCCAAAAGTAATTTTGTTGCAACCCTCTATTATGGGAATTGGTCTAGAAGTCGGTTCATTCACAAAGGGCCAGGTCCTTTATTAAATTCCACAAAAAAATTTTCACAAGACTAATAGCCAATGTTCCAAAGGAATGAGCTCAATTTTAACTCCACCCGACTTGATAACAGGTGAACTATTTATTTTGGTAAATAACATTCAAAAAGGTTAAATTTTTCTCAAAGGGGTTTTCAAAAGCATGTGAAAATATGGATATAAACCATTTCCCTCTGCTCTACAGTAAAAAGCTGTGATCTGAGAAATTCCTACAGTTGAGGATCAAAAGGATTCTTCTCAGAGCAAGGTTTATTTTGTACATATATTTAGGGATGGTTTGAGATTCTAACTTCCTGACTCAATTAAGAGGTTTCTCCAGCGTGCTGGCTTAAATACTAGTACAAAAGCCATGGAATTAGTAAGCCCCAAAGGGTTGTATGAGCCCTGTGAAACCACTCTGCCCCTTATTAAAAGACTGGGTACTTGGGGGAAATCATCATTTGGCTAAGCTATTATCAGATGAGATGCAAGCATTTTACGAAAAAGCATTGCATTGCAGAAAAACGTAGTTGATGGCATTTATTGACATTAAGAATCTACATTTTCTGCATCAAGTTTTTGCCAGGAGGGGATCTTCATTTCTTCAAAGTGAAAAAAATACAGTTACATAATAACACGGCTTCAAATATTTTTTAATTGCCACGTGTGCCCTTAGCTCATAATGTATTTCTTTTCTAAATTGCTAAGTCTGTTTTTAGCTCTTGCAATATAGATTTCAAATGCGGTTTGGAGTGATTTCTGGAAAGAACACTCCTTGCGTTATTTTTGCAATGGTGGAAAAATCTCAGTGGCTTTAATGGCAAAATAAAGCTAATAAAGAAGGTCTTGATCTGGGGGTACAGGTTAGTGGCACAGCACATGCCTTCATCTGAGCACAAAGGAGGAAGAGGAAGATGAGCAAGGAAGAAGAAAAGGAAGAAGAGGAGGGGAACGAGAGCAGAAGATGGTTAACATGGGAGTTTAAATCTTTCTCTTTCTCCTTGGTCCTCTTCCTCTTCCCCCCTCCTCCCTCTTCTCCTCATCTCTGCCTTCCTTTCCTCCTCTTCTTCCTCCTCCTCCTCTGCCACGTTCTCTATGAGTTTCATTTTTGTAAATCCAGCTGTCTTCAGATATGATTCATTTGTTGTACAGTTCACTCATGGGGAAACACGATGGTTCTCAGTATGAACTCTGATTGGCGTACACATGGCCACGATTGAAATCAGAGCATTTTCATCCCCCAAGAAAGAAATTTCACCACCCTTAGCACACTTAAGTCTCTCCTAGTCTCTCTTCCCGAACCACCGTCTATCTTTGGCCTGCCTTCCTCACTCCCACACAATCAGTTATCTACTTTCTGTCTCTGTATGTGGATGACCAAGATTTCTGAGCACTTACCAACAAGCTACTATTGGTCCATTAGGCAATTTCCTGTCAAACCTGGGATTCAAATCTGGTAGTGGTGAAAAGACTTGCTCTTTGGAGAAGACGTCTCAGGATTTACAGCAAAAGTTTTTCCAAAGCCCAAGAGCCGAACACCAGGCACTGAGCTGATGGATAGAGGAGATATTAGCTCCAAAACCACAAGCATACAAAGCGAAGTGTTGATAACAGTCTGTGAGGAAACACATCTGCGGCAATACTGACCTGAAATGCGTTCATATTAAGAGGCAGCAAGGACAATCTTTTCAAAACATCAATAAAAAATATTTGATGAAAGTGTAAAAATCAAACTTTGGTCAGTCAGCAAGAATTGTTAAAATTCATTGCTACAGGAAGCCTGTAGAATAGTTTGTGGTAAGCCACCATAAGGCCAAGGTGAAATGACAAGTGCTGACCAACTGCTTCTTCTGCTCCACGGGGAAGCAAGAGCGCATGAAATCTGGTTTAACCGGCCCAAGGAAAAGTAATTTGTCTCATGTGGCTGAGCGTTTTATTACAAGGGAAATTCATCTCCCAGGCACAGAATCTACAAGAAGACGTATCATGGTTGATGGTATTTGGCACCCTCGTTAATGACTCTGGGACCTGCCAGGGACTTCATGTGACAAAACAGACTAAGACCTCATGATTTGGCTCAGGGAGAAGCAGGAAGGTCTTCCAGGGACGGCGCCTCCGACTACCATTTCAAGATGCCCTGGCGTCGGAGATGGCTACATCATCGGGAAGACACTGTAGAATGAACTCTGAACAAAGGACGCTTTGCAGAGTTTCCCCTTGATTCTGGCAAGCGAAAAGCCTGTGGAGGCCTTTGGCTTGGAAGACAAAGTTTTGGAAACAAGAGAAATACAACATGACTCACTCACAGAGCTGATTACCCAGGACATACACTGTGAATCATTAGACGAGACACATTCTCCGCTCCACAGAAAGTCCAAGACATTTCCAAACAGAAACACTCCTCCAACTCTTTAGATGCCTGTCTTCACTGGCAGAGAAGGTGCTCGCAGGAGTTTTCTTCCTGTCTGTATAAAGGTGACAGAGAATACAAAGGTGTTCTTACATTTTGTATATCTGTGATGTTCTCTGATTCTGCCAGCCCTCTCTGAATTAATATTTTCCTTTGGTTTTCCTTTGCATTCATTATAATTCATTACTGTGTTTTTGAAATTTTCTTTTGGCTTGAGTAATGTGATCTTTTTGCTTCCCACACCTGACTCTTTACCTTACATAGTCCATAAATGTTTGTTGGGTAGACGAATAAGGTAATTACTTCATGGCAATTTTTGTCCTCCTGATATCCTTTCTTTTCACTTTACCATTGTTGGTTTAATTACCTCTTCATTTACATAAACTCTGAATCTTTCCCAAGATGTATCACTCAGCTATTATGCTACCTTTGCACATCTCATCAGCTCTCGTTTGATGAGGTTATGACCAGGAGGATGTGTGGGTACAAAGATCTTCTAGAAGCAAGACAGAACAAGGGAAGGCAACATCTGCGTGTGGGTGTGAGCAATCAGGGCTTGCTGGGGAAGTGTGGAAGGGCAGGATGTAAGATGTGATTCAGTGAGCTGGAAGGTCACTCCTGAACAGAGACAGAGGTGAGTTGTGAATGCCAGTGAACCTAATTATGAAGTAAGATAAGAACTAGCATGGGGTGGGGTGAGCTAAGACTGGGGTGCAGCTCACCAAGACCAAGGTAGAGAAGAGAAAATATAGCGTGAAAGTGAAGCATATAGCTACTGTTATGGTTTGAATCTGAAATGTCTCCAAAGGTTCTTGTGGGTCACCAAAGCAGCAGTGTTCAGAGGTGGGGCTTTGGGCAGATGACCTTCATGCACCACCAAGGACCTGGCCTAATTAGTAGGTTTATGCATTAATGGATTCTTCTCTGCGTGGACTGTTGGGAGGCAGTGCAAACTTTGGGAGGTACAGCCACGGGGGAGGATGTACACTCCCTGCACAGGTGCTTTGGAACTTTGTCTCTGGACTCACTCCCTGCTGGTTCCTCTTTCTGGACACTCAAGTGACTTATCTCCCTATCCCTCAAAGTCACTTCTGGTTCTCCACCCTGAGGATGTTGATATGGTTTAGATTTGAAACCCCCCTGGAAAAGGCTCTCGTGTTCAGAGCTGCTTAGGAGAGCTGCTGATATCCTCAGAAGTCTAACTTCATCGATGTACTCCTCCGTCGATGGATTTCTCACTTGACGGGGATTGACAGGGATTTCTAACTTCCTTGGGATTGACGGAAATTTAGGAGGTGTGACTTAGTTGAGGTGAATGAGTCACGAGGCAACCTTGGGAGCTGTATCTTATAAAAGACCCCATTCCCTCTGCCTGTTTCCCTTCCTTTCTGTGGCTCCTGCGTGCTGTGAGGTGAGAAGTGTTTCTCCACCATGATGTTTCTGCCTTGTAGCCAGATGAACATGGACTGAAACATACAAAATCATGAGCCCAAGTAAAGCTTTCCTTAAGCTGTGTGGGTGAGATATTTTGTCCCCGCAACAGAAAGTTGTCTCAAACAGAAAACTGGGAGCAAGAACCTGTCTTACACCACACTCTCTTTTCCATGATGTTTGGGGACCCGTAGCCCAGAGAGATAGGACCAAACAACTATGGATTGAGTTCTCTGAAATTATGAGTCAAAGCAAATCTTCCCTCCCTTACGTTGTTTCCCTCAGTTTTTTTCTGTCACAGTGTCAAAAGCTGAACACTGAGACCATACGCTGGATGCCACGGTACCTAGCACAGACGAGTATTAGGTGTATCAGAACGGAGATACGGCAGGCTGAAAGGGGTACACATGGCAAAGGCTTGCACTGCCATTTCTCCAACCCTTTACTATTCATTGCTACAGTTATTGCTCTTCAAATAGCCAAGGCACATTTGGAATGCAATCCCCCTTCATCAGGTCAAACATAGTGGTTCTTGATTGCTCATGGATTTCCTGTTTGCATGCTCTCCGACGTACTTCTGGGACGGTGCCATTAGTGTGTTGTTTGTTTTTTACCAGTTTTCCCCAAATTACCCAGAAAAGGGATCACAATGATTAATACAAAGGTGGACCGGGTTAATCGCAGAGGGTCACGATAGCACCCTACCTCTATCCCCAAGTCCCAGAGGGACTAAAAGTGCTTGCTGCTCAGCTCATAAGTATGGAAGTAATTAATCTGGCTCATGGTTTCAGAGAATTCAGTCTATGATTTGCTGACTCCAAGGCAGAAATAGCACGGTGAAAGGGAACAATGGAACAAATTTGCTCAATTCACGAGGTCGTGTTTACATACACCATGATGATAATTCCTTGTGGTGAGAATGCCTATCAGTAATGCTAATCTCTATAATCAGTATAAACTTAGGAAAACAAATGTAAACATGTCAGAGCCTTAAATCAGACCTCACTGCCTGCCTTGCAAGCTGAAGGACCCGAGTCTGATCCCCAGTACAAAAAAAAAAAAAAAAAAAAAAAAAAAAAAAAAAAAAAAAAAAAAAAAAAAAAAAAAAAAAAAAAAAATTGGACCTCAAATCTCCGGTAAAGGAGCATAGATATAGTCACATTTGGATTATTTTCCATTATTTTGGTTAACTTATTCCATAAACACAACCATCCCAATAAATAGGATAACTAAACTATCCTTATCCAATATTTCATATCAAGAGCTTTCAATGCCTTCAGGTACTTTAGTGATAGTGTTGTAGTCAAGATATTTAAAGCTTGCCAGCTTCAGCTCCCCTTAGAGTATAATTCCTGGGACAATAGAAAGTCATATTTATACACTACAAGTCTACTACAAGCTCTATTTTCAGAAAATGGACAACTAAAGTGGTTTCATACCAGAACAGTGTGTGATCACTCATGTAAAATTGGTCTTCCGACTTGCTCCTGGGCTGATAAACTCATGGGAGCCAAGAGTGGTGCACGGGGCTGTGGTCTTTCCAAAGGCTGCGTCGGTGTCTTGAGGGGAACTGGCCACCTTCCTACTGTTCCCAAACCAAACCCTCAGTCGTTCAATCTTGCGAAGGAAGCGTTAGTGCGTTTCTTTGTTTCTACATCTATGTAAGTCTTGAAATTGCACACAAAGTTAAATGGTGCTTTTGGAAGGTCACTTCCCAAGGATTGTCTTGGTTGAGTCTCTAGCATATAAGCTTGATCACATCAAGTTTGTTAGCTTGGGATCCACCCAGGGGGTTGGTGGAGTATATGTCTTGATTTGTCGGGGTGGGCCACGGAGGAGTAACCTAGAAGTTAATACTTTGTCCTTTGTCCCCTCCTCTCTGGGGCTGTCCCCTGCTCTGCTTCCTGGCCTCCATGAGCTAAGTAGCTTTGCTCCCCCAGGCCCTTCCACCATGATGTTCCTGCCTTGCAGCTAGCTCACCATGGCCTGAATCCCCTAAATCCATGAGCCAAATTAAACCTCTCATCCTTCAAGCCATGGGTGCTGGGCAACGTGCCCCAGGGATAGGAAAGCAAACTAATACATGTTGTTACCACTCACACTTGCCAAATGAAGCTTCTTGCTTAAATATCGGCAAAGAGTTCAGCTTCTTGTCTTTATCATGGATGTGGAGAGATGGAGCGTAGAGATCCCCAAATGGGGTGTTTTTCTCGTCCTCAGGATTTTAGTCCTTTTAAGTGCAAAACTGATAGCAATGTTTTATATTTGCACAACAGAAGGCAAAACAAGAATGTAGAACATTTAGTACCTCGTGACGCTAAACATCATGCATCACCACATATTAAAAACAATACAGCTTACAAGGTATAATGTGATAAAGAAGGGAAGCCCAATTTCCAACTAAATTTTTTAAAACTCTGGGACCACCCACTACCTTAACATATCAACAAAAGTAAAACAATGTCCACTATTGGTACCCAGGACAGAGTCAAATTGCCAAGTTGCTAAGCTCACATAACTGTTATAAAACCTTCTTTCTAAGGAAATGGATTTTCTTTCCTGATACCAAATCACTGTCCCTCCTGTGACTGTAATATGTCCACCCAGGCTTTGGTATCAAATTAGACCATGTGGTTTATAAACAACAGACAGAGTCACGTGTCTGGTGAGGGCTGCTTCCGGGTTTATAGATGGTGCCTTCTTGCTGTGTCTTCACACGGTGGAAAAGGCAAGGAGCCCTGTAGGTCTCTCTTTTAAAGACACTGGTCCCATCCATGCGGCTCCATATTCACAACCTCATACTTCCCAGAGCCTCTACCTCCTAACAAAACCACACTGAAGGTGTGTGCATTCTAACGTATGAATTTTCAGGCCATACACATGTGCTTGGTTTCTTGTACTAGCCAAAAATGACCACAGACTGGGTGGCAGAAACAATAGACAAATTCTCATAGTCCTGGGGGCTGGAAGACCGAGGTCAGGGTGTGGCAGGCTCGGTATCGGGTGAGGGCTGCTCCTTGGTTCATGATGGTGTGTTCTCGCTGTGTCCTCAAGAGGGGAAGGGGGCAGGGAGCTCCCTGAGGCCCTGAGGCTTCACCCGCATGCCCCCCTTATCATGCAGAGTCCCCAGATCCTCACACCAACCTCTTCGGGCAACCATTCAGCATAGGAAGCAGTAGAGAACCTTTTCTTTACTGGATTGGTGGAGCTACCTAGTCCTCCCGCAGAAGTAGTTTGGAAATCGTACGCCTGTGTACATTATAATTTGTGCCTTGATAACTTTTAGAAGTATGTTACTGGACAGGTTCTTATGGACAGAGTCGCTGCCATTTCTTGCTGTTCAGTTGAGAGTCATCACACAGTCCAGACACTCCCACGCATGGCCAGTGTCTAAGAGTAGCCTCTGTCTTGTAGCAGGCAGAGCTGATTGAAGATTTGATGTGGTAACATCCTGTCATTTGACACTGTTTAACTGGAAAATTAAATGCAGCTGTGCCTCTTACCATGTACACAAGGGCACATAAGACACGGGGCCTATAAAGCTTGAGTCTCTACTAAGGCTGTGCTTCTGCTTTACGAACAAAGATGGATGTGTTATTTGACTTGAATGTGGTTATTTGGCTTCTCTCCAAGTATGATGTGACTGCGAGGTTTCTTCACCTTAAAATCCATTTTTCTTTTCTCCTGCAGTTGGTTTTATAGTTTCTTCTCTGCAGAATATGCCTCGAGGCTCCTTGACATGGAGTTAAATTTTTATGTGACCCTGGTACCTAGAGATATAGAATTTTCTACCTCTGAGCTATGCTGGCCTTGGTTGCTGCCGCGTTGCTAGGGATAATACATTTGGCTGTACAGCTGACGGCTAACATGTTCTGTTCTTGTATGGACTTCTGAAAAGGACAATTTTTTAGAGTCCACTCGTTGGGAATTTATGCTAAGAATTTTATAAGCCGATTTTTAAAAATCCAGCCTTGGTTAAAGTATTTCACCAGACTTAAACATTTTCAGGTATAAGAGTTTTCCTTGTATGTTTATTTGTTATTGTAGATTTCTTGTGGTCATTGTCCACATGTGTAAGACAGTAAAAAAAAAAAAAAAGACAAACCAACTCCTTGCATTAATTTTCAGATGGCTACAGCTTCCACCCTTGGAACCTGGATTAGTCAGCTTGCTGTCACTACAGCAAATTCTGGAGACAATTACTTTAGGAAGAGGAAATGTTTATTTTGGCCCAGTTTTAGAGGCCCGTGATAAGTTGGCCCTACTGTTCTTGTGAGAGAGCACAACATGTTAAGAGTGGATTATGGAAAAAAACAAACTATCAAACATACAGACAGAACCACTCCTCTCATGGCTAGAAAGTGAAAAGAGAAAAAAAAAAAAAAAGTCCGCAGTCTCACAGTAGCTATGAGGACACAGTCTCAGTGGCCCGAAGACCTCCTAATAGGTCCTGCATCTTGAATGTTCTGCAACTTCCCTGACCTCCAAAACATGAGCCTTTGGGGGATATGCAAGATCCAAAATTTAGGAGTACTCCACCAGTATCTAGCAGATGAGTGAGGAGCTCCTATATCCTTCAAGAAAGATGAATTCCTTTCTAAGTAGTTGATTTATCATCTGGATACAAAAACCAACATGGACTGTGGAGGGAACTTTTGATTTCTACACCACACAGTTCAGTAATATTGGATTTCTTTCATGCATAATTGTGTATGATTGCCTAAATTAGAATATGCGCACACGCTCACGTGTGTGTGTGTGTGTGTGTGTGTGTGTGTGTGTTTTCAGATACACATTGGAGGAAATGCAAAATCTCTATTTAACACAAAACAGAAGAAATCAAAGAAATATAGCCCTAATGGTGGTCCCTGGTATTTAGTCATGACAGTGCATATTCCCTTTTCTTTCACGGGAGGTAGTTCTTTAGATTTAAACATCTTGCTTCGGCTAGAACTTGAATGTTGAAGGCGCCCCGAAGGTGTGCGTGCCCAGGGTCTGGTGCTCAGGGAGGCGCTCTGGGTGTTGAGGAGGCGTGAGCTACCGGAAGTCCTTAGGTCATTGTGTGTATGTGAATAAACACTAACATATGCTTTTAGTCTTTCCTCGCTGAGCCAATTAGGGTCTTCACGACCTTACAGATAGGTGTGCATTAAAGATGGGTGTACTTACGAAGTATCTACCTATAAAAATGCGAGTAGTCAGTGGTGATTCACACCCCAAAGTGCACGTGCCCCTCAAGGGATATCTGTCAGCTGTGGAAGACATTTTGGCTGTCACAGTGGCAAAGGGCGGCAGTGACATCGGCATCTGGCGCGTGAAGTCCAAAGCTGCAGGCTAAACATCCTATGGCGCACAGCATAGTCCTCCGCAAACAAATAAACAAACAGAAATCATCTATGCCCGCTATGATTTAGAACAAGAACTTCCCCGAGTGTGCATGTGTTCGAAACCGGGGCTTCCGGAATGGGCTGAGTACACGATATGCCCTCATCGGAAACCCCTCCAGGGTCGGCTTCCGCCATAAGCAGGCCACACCCGGTAACAGCACATTCAACAGCGAAGCTCCCGGGGGACTAATACTTCCAGGAGGTGAGTGTCCTCGTGATGCAATCACCTCCCTAAGACTCTGCTTCTCTTTGCTTTGGGACTTCTGTGGAACACTTCAGATCTAAACAAGTAGGGATCTAACCTGGATACTAAACCGCCCAACTGACTTTCTGCGGGGATGGGGGACGACAACCGGATTTGAACTAAGAGGTGTTACGCGCGCGAGGTCCTCAGGCTCTGCCTTTAGCTGTATTCTGAGGCTCTGATCTGTGTGGCTAGCGATCACAGGACGTAGACTCCATATGTGCTCAGGGACAAAATCAGGGTCACGGTACCAACTATGTCACAAGATGATCTGGATGGTAAGTGTGCAGTGAATGGCACAGAGAGCACAGCACATGCCACGGCACACAGGGATGATGGACTCATGGGTGTCACAAGGGAACCATGCGTAGGACGGTTCTTTCTTTCTTTCTTTCTTCCTTTCTTTCTTTTTTCCGGTACTTGGAAGAATACAGGGCCTTCACACTAAGATATCCCTCCAGCCCTTTTGCATTTTGAGACAGGATCTTTCTAGGTCACCAAGTAGCCCCTGCTGGCCTCAAACTTCTTATCCTCCTGCCTTCACCTCCCAGAGTGCTGGGATAATAAGTGTTCACCATCAAACCCTGCTCCGATGTGCTTAAGTATAAAAACATTGTTAAGATATTAGTCTAAATGGATTTACACTCTGAATCACTTAAAGCGATTTTCACCGGTAGTACTGGCCGTTTGTGCTCAATTATCGTTGGACCTATTTTCTCTTTAGGTCCTCAGGGAGCATTCTTAAAGTTAACACACTTTATCCCGGATGCTTGCAAATCAAAGCCTTTCCATTATCTTTTGCTTGGTCCCATACATCAGGACTCTGTGGAAAGAACTCCAGGTGAGGTATTTTGGTATCCAGGGCTCCGGGAGGTAAGAAGTTCCTTCTGTAGAGACAAGCCAGTTTGCAAAAGCCTGCTGTTTGCTCTAACAACTGCATATCCAGAAAGCATTTGGATACACGCAGCCCTCCTTAATGAGACCCTCTGCTTAAAATAATGGATATCAGCTTGAAGGGCAATTCAAAAAGGTAGAGAAAATGTTTAAACACAGCCTCCAAGGTCAATGAATTGCAGATGTCAGAAGGCATATGAATCCATGAAAGAGATGAAGAGATGATTGTGAATTCCCCATAATCCCAAGGTGGAACTGGATAACTGTCTGTGAGTTTAGAGATATAGCAAGATGCTAAAAATGTGTCCTGTGCAGAGATGTAAAAGAAGGGTGGCTCTGAGCAAGTGTCCCGTCCACAGAGGAAGTGTCCTGGGGTTGGCTGAGAAGCCAAAGGAAATCCCTGGAGATGCTTTTTGAGAGTTTATGAAGGTGTCAACAGGAGAGGATGGTATTCACTGGGATTTACTGGGAGAAAAGCAGAGACCGGGGAGAGAAAGCCGGATAAGGAAGGGTCCAAAAAGGGCTCAGAATATCCAGTGCCACAGGGCTGGAGGATTTGATCACCAGGATGAGTTTGTCACTGCCTGAGAATGGCAGGCTAGACAGGGGAATTACCAGAAAGAAAGTACTATGCTGCTTTTTAATCACTGGGCCTTTGTAACAGAACTTGAAATGCAGAATTGTGGTACCTTCAGCTTTGATCTTGTTTCCCGGGAAGATCTTAGCTATTCTGGGTCTCTTCCAGTTCTATATTAATTATAGGATTGTTTTTCTTTTTCATTTTTGCAGTTTGATGAGGCATGCTGTTGGCATTTTGATTGTGATGTCATTAAATCTTGCAACCACTACGAAGATCAGTAAGAAGATTCCTCAAAGAACCAATAGTAGAAATTCCATTCAAGTTCAGATTCCATTCACCTCAGCAATTCCCCTTCTAGCTATCTTTCTGAAGATTTAAAGACATTGCAATACCGAGATACATGCACAACCCTGTCAACAGCAGCACAACTCACAGTGATAAATCTTGGACATGGCCCATATGTCCACCAATGGATGAATGGAAAAAGAAAATGAGGTATTTGCACACAATGGAATACTATTCTTCCATAAAAAGGATGCATTTGTAGGAAAATGGCTGTGCCAGGAGACCATAATTGGATTCCACAGAAAGGTATGAAATATCTGATTCTGTAGGCCAGTAGGCTGGCTTCTCAATGTAACGTGAGCAAGCACATGTAGCCGGTTCCCCCCTTTTAGTGTTTAGAGTCTCGGAAACCACTGCGCACCCATTAATGACATTTCAACCAATGACAGATCACACGGTCAATGATGGCCTAGTGATGATATAGCCATATGGGTTCATATGAACATGCTACGATGGTCACGGGATGACAGAAATGCCCACTGCCGATGGTGAGAAACATAGATCACAAATCCACCGGGGCAGGGGCAGAGCTCAGGAAAATTTCAATTGTGTTTCTTCTAATACTTCTATCCCTGCAGACAGCAACACCTTCCGGTCATTGATGGGCAATAATTTGCTGAGAGGATGATAATCAGGAAACCATACCTGAGGTTTGTAGGGTCTTTGGGGGAACCCTTCATATCATAAAAGGCTAAGCATGAAGCCCTTCTTAGACTTCACAACCTGTAGAAGTCAGCTGACACAAGGTGATCTCAAGACACCCAACTAAATCACGTTTGTTTGTTTGTTTTATTGTGGTGGACCAAGGCATTGCCCTAAATCACATTGTTCTGGCTGATCCAAGGCCTTCAAGCAAACACAGGCATGTTTATCAGGTAGGACACTTGAAGCCTTTAAAGCTGAACTCCTCAGAGCAAAAGACACAGGCTACCTCCTTCTTCAGGCAAGGCTAAACTCTTTAATACCTACTATATAAAATGGTCCTTGCAAAAAACAGAGACCATCAACTAAATGCAGGCAAGGAGAAACGCAAATCGAAGGGTAGTTCTTGAAACTGAAGCCCAAATTTGAATTTTCGGTCTCCTCATAGTCCAAGGAAGAAGGAAAACATAAGGAATGCAGTGGCCCTGGGTATATAATAAAAGAACATAATTCATTACTTTGTGAGCACCTAATACTAGGCTCTAAGAATAACTTGGTCTTGCACCTTGTTTTATGAGAGGCATTAAGCAAAGCTTTTCCTCAGGAACATTCTCTACAGAAAATTTTAGATGACTCAGCAACATTCTCTAAAGGGAATTTTACTACCACCTATCTTCACTGAAACCTGAGTTTTTGTGCCTCTGGAATGTGCCTCTGGAACCATCTGCTGAAAGTGCTGATATCTGGGCTCTGCCAAGACACACTGGATTGGAAACCCTAGAATCGTGGCCCAGGAATCAGCCTTTTCATGATTGCTTAGGGGTCTCCTGGGTGACAATGGACTTGCAGCAATGCTGTTTCCTATTCATAGCCCTGGATAAACTGCAGAATTACCCGGTGCACAGCAAAATCCCACTTTTGACCACACCCACCCACAGTCGGTAAAACTCAAGCGCTGCAGATCTGGCCTCCGTGTCTTTGGGAAGCTTCTCAAGAGATTTTGATCCTCGGTATAGCTGAGAGAGAAGGGCCAAGGGAAGTGGTCCTCAGACTTGAGCATGCATCAGTTTCACCCAAAGGTTTGTTAGGCAGACTGCTGAATCTACAACCAGAGCTCTGGTTTTGAGATAGGGCCTCACGAAGTCACTCAGTGACTCAGACTGGCCTTGGACTTGCAATCCTCCTGCTTCAGCCTTCCTGAGTGCTGGAGTTATAGGTGTAGCCCACCATGGTTGGTTCAAAATTTGCATTTCTCCTAAATGTACAGGTGATACTGAAGCAGCTATTCCAAGGGCCACACATTGAAACCACTACTTTGGACAAAGGAAAGGATAAAATATCCCTTAGACTTGCTATGGTCCAAGAAAATTGGTTTTCCCTCCAAATACATCAGTTGAACTCTTAATCCCCAAGGTGAAGGTGATGGGAGGCGAGTCATTTGATTTTACTTTATTCACCTTCTCCTTACATCCCTATTTTAACTTGCATTTTTTTTTTTGTCTTTAGTAAGTATATATCTAGCTTTTTGGCGGGGGGGGTACCAGGGATAGAACTTGGGATTTTGCACTTATAAGGCAGGCAGCAGCACCACTGAGCTAAATCCCCAATCCTAGCTATGTTTTTAAGATATATTTTTTCCTAATAGAGCTCATGACATAATGTACGGTACATGGTGAGCCACTAAGTTTGCCTTTGATTTTCTTATGAGTGCAGATTTATTTTAGATGTGCAATCTGGTTTTTCAAGCCTGTATCTATTCTATTGTCTTCTAAGTGTTGGGTTCTGATTCAATTTGCATGGAATCAGAGGAAACACAGTCTGACGTGTCAGTTCTCTGACACTATTCAACACCCATGTGAGCTGCTAAAGTGCAGTTTTTATAAATGTTTTGGATGTGCTTGAAAACAATGTGAACTCTCCATTAACTGCACTCTTCAAATTCTCTATAATTTTAGTATTTTTTTTTTTTTTGGCGTGTTTGCTCTTTTATTTCTTGTTTTTCTTCCCTAAAGTTTACTGGTGCTTTTTAGGTATTCGGTACAGTTACAGTCATCATTGGGCTCTTTGTACTGGGTTTACATTTCTTCTGGCTGAATTACCATTGCTGGCATTTTAGCCAGAACCACTTGAGTTCCTGATTCTTCCTGGATGTATCAGTCAGCTTCCTGCTACTGCCATGAAATAAATACGTAGAGTAATAAGGAAAGGAGTTCACTTTGGCTCAGAGATCAGCAGAATGAAGGCTCAGATTGAGTGATCCTACTGGGGATCCTGGCAAGGGGCCAATGGCCCAGAAGAAGCAGTTGGAGAAGCAGACAGTCCACAACACAAGTCAGGCTGCAGAGAGACTGAGAGGAGACTCCATAGCTCCTCAAAGACACGCTGCCAATGACCTCATTTCCTCCAGCTAGGCTCCACCGCTTAAAGGTCCACAGCACCTTCCCTTTCCACCAACTTTTACTTGCAACTTTTGGAGAGCTCACCCATATTTAAACCAAGCAGCAGTCAGCCAGGGTGTGTATTCCACCGTGAAGCAACTGTGCCTTCTTCTTCATTTTGTCTTTAGACTTTCTATTTATTAAGTCCATGTGTTAGAAGCTAAGAAAAAGCCTAGAGAAGGATAAACTATTTCAACGGCAAGGTCCCCCCCACCCCCTGGAATATCGCCCACTTTCATCTTGGAGAAAACAGAATGTAAAAATAAGCCAAAAGGAGAAGAAAACACTTACCGTGCTCATAATCTCATTACTCTAAGTTACCGTCCATAGTTTTATATAAATCATTCCTAATCATTTCTCTGCTTATTCTGCAAGTATACTTTACAAAATATGCTTCAAATACTGCCTTTTACTTTTAATATCATAAACACCTTCCCATGTCCAATAAATCATTCCACTGTCATAATTTATTACATGAATGGCTCACAATTAATTTTGTCACTCTACTATGTTTGGGCATATAAATTGTCTCCCATCCTTCATTTCTATAAGTAATACTTGGGCAAAAACTCCACCGTCTATATATTTTTTTCAACCAACCGTGAATAATTTCTTAAAGTGAAATTCCTAGAAATGGCATCCCTGAGTGAACAGGATCAATATATTTTTATATTGCTGAGATTATTAGTGGCTTACACTTTTTACCCTGGGACTCACCATCTGCTGTTATGCGTGTGATTTGAAAATAAGAATCTAGCATTTATCTCCATTAATTAACATATATTTTATATGTATTATATGTTCTGTGCACAACACTTACCAAATTAAGGAAAAGCTCTGCAGAAACCCAATAAATTTTTATGAAGGAAACGTCATTTTTAATGTTTTGTACATTTCAATGCTTTTGTTTAGGGGGGCTTTCAGTCCTGTTATATTTTTTCTTTTTGTTTTTTCTTTTTGCCATAATCGGAACAAAGAAAGAATAAACTTTTTACAAGTGTGTCAAGAGATAAGTGAGACAGATCTATTCAAAAACCATAAAAGACTAATTTTGCTAATTTTCAAAAGCACATTCTTTCCCATCCCACACATGCCATTCCTTCTCCTAAAACTTTCTCAAAAATCATTTGGCACCAAAAAAAAAAAAAAAAAAAAATGCTATTACTAAGCTATTTCAAGTTTAAATCACTATAACAACCAGGGAATTCCAGATCTACAGAACATCATTCAGACCTGAAGGGCAAAGGAAATGTTTTCAAAAAACAACAGCCATCTTCATCCCAAATCCTCTCACTTGGAAACCTAAAACCATTCCTAATGATACTGGCTTTATTTCCTCTCGATTGCCAACATGCACACAAAGTAAAGGGTTTGCAAGTATTTCTCAAGATTTTGTCCTCCACAGGCGAAGTTCTAAATATGGGAAGGATGCAGAGTTCCTTCCACGCAACGAGTCCAAAGTGTGTTCGAAGCAAAAGGGACCGGATGTGTTCTCTCAGCAGCATTAGCTCTGCAAGTGTGCCACGTGCCTGTAGGAGTACCACCCAAACCCTTGATGGCGACAGAATAGTCACACTGGAGGAACTACTTCCTTTCCTTTTGGGGATGCAATCTGCGGAAGAACTCCTTGTTTTTGGGGGGAGGGGGCAGATACCGGGGATCAAACTCAGGACCTTGTGCTTGAGAGAAAGGAAGTGGAACCACCGAACTAAATCCCCGGCCCAGAACTCCGTGTTTTGCCAGCGACACTCTTTGGAGTCTCCCCAAAGCTGGAGACGCTCCCGCACATTTTATTTATTTATTTTTTCGACTTTTTCTATTACACAGTAAAGCATACAACAATACCTGATTCACACTTTAAAGAGTCACAGGTGGATAAACCATACATTACAGTACAACTCAGGAAAAAAGGATAAACAGGAAACCACAGTTCAGAAACAGCAGACTTAAAAGCATGAGAGTTTGCAGGCAGAAGCGTGATATTAGTGCTAGTCTGCCACTAACTTGTGATAAATGTCTGAAGAAAATGCTGCACAAAACTTTAACTTTTCACAATAATTTCGCAGAACCCAAAATAATATTTTTTTAAAAATCACTTCAAATATGCATTTCCACAGTCTCCGCTTTTTTTTTTCCCCATCCCTTGAGGAATTTGGGCAACATGGGATCGCTTTCTTTCCCTAAGTATTACCAGACATAGGCACGCTTGGCATAAGTAAACCAGCCTTGAAGTTTTTAAATTCCCAAGGCATGCACCTACCCATTAAAAAAAAAAAAAAAAGTTAAAAAAATTAAAGAGACAGGTGGCCCTGTCACACACGGTCTCATAATAGAGAAACAGAGAGAGAAAAGACAGACAGAGAAGACACAAAGGACACCCTATTCCTACCAGTGACCACAATTCAGTTCTATCTGACGAAGATAACTTTCTTTGTTTTGTGATACCGGGGATCGAACTCAGTACCTTGAGCTTACGAGGCAGGTGGTGGAACCACTGAGCCAAATCCCCGGCCCATAACTTTGTTTTAAATGTGTAACACCTACAAATTGTACTCTCGCATAACCTGTATATAAGTGACAAGCAGAAAAGGAAAGCAACAAAAGCTTTTTCCTTTCTCTTCTTCAGGTTTATGAGGTCTGCACTGTTACCAAGAAGTCAAATGGTTTGCAGCTCTATGAGCTTAACTTTGCGTATCCTGGTTCCTTCCCACACCTTCTATGTTGCTTGCACCCTCAGTTGGCTTGGGTTCAACTTCTAGTTTAGTCGGACAGTACAGCAGAGCCCCGTGGAGGCAGTGGTTGCCAGCTGTGTGACCGAGCACTGGGTCTGGAGCACGCTTGAAGGGGCCCTGAAGCAAAAGTGTTTGTTTTCACTGCTCCTACAGCCTTCCCTTCCTTCTCGCTGGTCAGAGGCTCTGGAGGAAGATCCTGGCTCAGCAACGCCACAGAGTGTGTAGCGTGTGGTTTTGGGGCCTGTGCTTTGCTCCTCTTGTTCGGGAACACAGTATATATGAGACCAGTCACTGGGCAGGCAAGAGGTCAGCATTCAAAACTGCAAACATGGCTTCTACCAGGAACAAGTAGCTTCCCTGCCACCCTAAATTTGAAAAGAATCCTACGTTGGAGCCATTGTCGCTGAAGAACGTGGGCTGGAGATTTAGCTCAGTGGTGCTGCCCTCTGTCTGCCTCGCAAGCACGAGGACCCGAGTTCGATTCCTGGTACCAAAAAATAAAAAAGTTGAGGAACTTGTGCCTAGCGATGCCGGATATATACAAGAAATACCTCCTGCTTTCTGCTTTGTACTCTCAGATATAAAGGGAACTTGCCGGGCACAGTGACAAAGGAGTGTAATTCCTACACTCTGGAAAGCTGAGGCAGGAGGATCTCAAATTAGAGCCCAGCCAGGGCAATATACGATTTAGGATAACCTGTCTCAAAATAAAAAAATAAAATAAAATAGACGAAATCAAATTTTGAAAAGCTCAGCGAGAAGACCCTCGGGTCAGTGCTCAGTATGGGCAGAATGTGACACGCTCTTCATTATTTGCTTACAACCTACTGGTAACCCATTTTTATTTTTTTCCATTTTGATTTGGAACTAATTATCTGCTCAAAAATCGCGACCTTACCACGGGAATGCAGGGAGTCGGACATGACACACCGCTATGACACATTAGTGTCCGCCTTCCGTGTGTGAGTCCTAGGCTTCCAGTGTTGCTTGTATTTCAAATGTGTTGCCCAAGCAAACTCCTCTCAGCTCTGTGGAGACTGTTTCCGGCCAGCACAGTGACTTACCCTTTCCATTTCCTCACTGCCGTTTCTAAACGGTTCTTTTCGAAGGGCTGCTTGGAAGAGAGAGCCCGCCACCCACTTCTTCCCACAGACGTTTGTATGAAACCAGCCTTTGTGTACTGGGCTCAAAAACAACATTGTTTGTTTCCAGTTGTCCTGGAAGACAGAGTCATTACATATTTTTCACCACTACTTTGTTTTCAAAATTTGCAGCATTTTAAAGCAATGCGTAGGTATTTCTCCTCAGGTGCGAAAGCTCTTGCAGGCCTTGTTGAATGGAAGCCAGCCACTCCCTCTTGCTCACACACACAGAGCTTAAAGGGATTAGATTGCCTGGTCCCCCTCAGCTGATCTTGAAGGGAGGAGAGAAGGAGAACAGAAGGAAAGGGCTGCGCACAGGAAGAAACAAAGATGGAAGATCTAGAAGTAGAAGCCATGCAGTGGTTCTCCCGCATCCCAGGAGAGAATTGGTTCCTAGACCTCCAAGGCCTTGGAGATCAAAACTCATGGATCCCCGAGTCCTGGGGTGCTATTTGCATAGAAGCGACCCACATAGTCTTTAAAGCATAAGCGGATGGATGACTTAGAAATGGACCTAATGCAATGCAAAAAGCAATGTAAGTAGTTGCTGCTCTGTATTCTTTCTGGGGAAACGACAAAGAAAAAGATCTGCATATGTTTAGTACAAATGCAACTGCCCTAGGCAACCCAGGACACCCCAGCGATGATGTAAGGTTTGTTTTGATATTTAAAAAAATATTTCCAATACCGTGTGAGTGACCCTGAAGATACAGAGGGCTGCTGGTTTCGTATCTGTGTGGAACATGCATTCGACTGACGATTATATTTTGTGTGTGATCTTCTTCGCAGGTCTGTCCTCTGGTCTGACCTCTGGTCTTGACTACTGGATACCTTTGCAGAACCTTGGACGCTGACACTATTTTTTACATATTTTCCTAACCATCATCTAAAACAAACAGCCCTAAAACAAGAAATTCCACTTGGCCCAGCTATTCCCCTTCTCGGTGTCTTCCCCAAAGGGTTAAGGACAACATACTAATGATTCATCAGGTTTACAGCAGCACAACTCATAATAGCTAACTTTTGGAAGAGGCCTATCTGTCCAGCGACATGAATGGACAAAGAAAGTGTGGATAAAGAAAATTTACACAGCGTAGCGTACTACTCCGCCACAAAGAAAGACAGACTTGAGTCCTTTGTAGGAAAACAGACCAGCCCTTGGGCCCCTTCCCCTTTGCAAAAGTTCTATTTCCCTGTTTCCTATTATTTTTCTTTTTTCTTCTTCTTTTTTTCACGCTTTATTCATAATGTGGGTCTCTCACGGACGAGAAACCACGTGATAGCTAACCTTGTCTGACTGCCTGATTTCACCTAACAATATGGTCTCAAGGTGCGTCTGATTCAAACACGTCTTGTCCTTGCCAGCACCTGTGACACGGTTCCTGCTCTTGCTGCTGCAATATGAGGTTTTATTTACGAGTAAGAAACTGACATTGGAATACTGACATTAGAACAAGGGCAGGAGATGCGGTTGTTATTTTTCAGAGCAGAGAAGGGCAGCTCAGGAACTTCGAGTGGCTTAGCCAAGGCCATCCAGCCAGTGCTGGGATTTTAACTCATTTTATCGTAGAAACAGAGCCTGTAGCTGCGCTGCTAGTTTTGTCTTGGACACACTTTCCTCCAATTCACCAAAGCGTGAGCAAAAGTAGAGCTTGTTTCACCCAGGTAAGTGGTACTGCCTGTGTCTGGTATATACTGTGTCCTTCCTCTCCAGACTAGTCACTCCGTCTTTTTCTTTCCCTTCTTTTCCAACCCCAAGTTTCACTGTAACTATGCATATTCATTGGAGCTAATCTCCACAACAAAGTGAAATAAATAAATGCCCAGGAATGAGATAACTGTCTAGCTTATTAATTTTACTAAGATAGGCAGCCTCAGCATGTTTCCCTCAGCCCTCTACTTTTTACTCCTTTGCCTTTTTGGTCTTTTCGTGAGTGAAGATGTGATGCTTGTAAGCACAGCAGCCATTATGTGACCATGAGGTCAACAGCCACATACATGGTAAAGAATGTGGACTTGGAGCTCAGGAAAAGCTTGAGCCATTGGTGCCATCTAGGGGCTTGTGGAATTGATCCTGAAAATTCACAAAAGTTTTCATGCACTGTCTTGCTTTGATATTGACACCTTTCATTCCTAAAATTTTATGGTGAACAGACTGTAATGAATGTGCACTCACAAGAAGGGTTAGCATTCGAGCTCTCCCTCTCTCAATGCTAACTGAATGAGGTTGATAACATACAACTTCAATTAAGAAAATGACTACTGAAAAATTTGCAGAGCTTTTCAAAGAAAAAAAGAAAGAAATAATATCTACAACAGCTAGTAAATTTGTCTTTCTTTGACTTTGATCTTCAGTTTAAAACTTCATGCGTCTTGCAGACAGAGAGACTTGAATGTATCAACGTGTTGGAAATTAAGTCTCGGAAAAACGTGAGAAGTCATCGGAAGCCAAAATTCTCCAAATAGAAAATAAGGCTGCTGTGCAGTGGAATAAAACTGGTGGATTTATGATTTGTAATTCTTATTAATTCACAAGCTACCGCATGGTGACTTCAGATGTTTCTTGGGTCATGCCTTTGTAATTATCATTTAAATGAGTGGTTAAATGTGAGTGGCTCCAAAACAGAATTTAATAACCGTCCTCTTAAAGGACGCTTGTGGAGAGTCACCACGGCAATTATAAGAAGTCACCCCGGAGACAGTGGCTTGTGTTGTGACCACTCTGATTCACCACAGAAATCTCACTACACAAAGAAAGGCCCAGGAGAATGCAAAGAGCGCATGTGGTGTCTAGAAGCTCGGGTGTAGCTGGATGTCACTGCACAGACAGAGGAAAGTAACAGCGTCCCCTGGTTTGGTTTATGCATTCACAACAATTCATCTGTAGAAAAAGAGAAAAACAAAATAAAACAAAACAAAAAAAAAAACCCACAGCCTTCTTGCTGAGAAATGTGCCTTCCCACTTCCAACCAGCATCAAATCTAAGCCTTTCCTCTATAACATTTGCTGCTTTTTAATAAGCCTAAAAAGAACAACTTCAGGATACACGATGTTCAAGATAATAGCTTCAACTCTTTTTTAACCTAAAAATAATTTAGTTTAAGGAAGGCTCCAAAATACAGTGAAAAGAATGAGACAAAAACGGAGAAGAAGAGTAGGTAAAGTTAGGGTAATGTTAAATTATAATACGTTATACATACAACAGGAACCAGACAAACGTTTCGGTGAAAAGTAAAAAGATAAAAATGGGCATTAAAATAAGTATAAAAAATAAAATGAACTTGCCATGTCGAGGTGCACAATCCCAACAATGAATGTAACTGTACTGTATCCCTAAAATGTACCAATAAACTCAATTAAAGCTGAAAAAAAAAAAACAAAAAAACAAAAAAATAAAATAAAAATAAAATGAAACAAATAAAAGAGAAGATGGTAAAAATAATCAGAAGAAAACAGTCATAGGGACATGAAAGAATGAGTATCATCTTGAAGTGGAGGAACAACGGTGTAAGTCAAGTGTCCAGCATTATCAGTATGAACTGTAGAAGTCTGAACCCGTGAATTATCTTAGTTGTAGCTGAAGGAATCCTTTGGTTCAATGTTTACTAGTGCATGTTTGTAGCTCATAATGATTTTGAGCATCACGCATGCACACGGCACGTCTTTAATCTTTTTACCTCTCCTTCCCGGTCTCCACCCCTCCTTCCCTCTTGGCCCCTTTGTCATGTGGAAAAGAGCTATTACGAATCTGACCATAAATTCGACGTCTAAACTAAAAGACTGTGAGAAGCACTGTGATTCCCTAACTTTCAAGAGAAGTAAACAGTGTCAAGCGCTATCAGTATCGGTAAGCCAGTGTCCACGGGATCCACGTCCCACGAATCAAAGGCCATTGCTTGGGGTCCACTGAACCCTCAATGCAGTCTGAGAAGGCAAAGTTCTGTCTTCAACTATTCTTTGAAATAGCAAAAATAGCCAAACTTATGTCATCGTGGCCTTCAAAATCAAAACAAGACCAAACAACCTCTCCTTTCTCTCCAGATCTAGCCTGCCAAGGCCTGCTCCAGCTACTAGATTAAACAGCGTGGGCTGGGAGGCTGAAAAACAAGATAAACGCACTGCTCACAGTCCTGGAGGCAGAATTCCGAGGTCGAACCTGGGGCAGAGCTGTGTGTGGGGAGGACTGCTCTCTGGTTCATAGCTGGCAGCTTGTCACCGTGCCCTTAGAAGGGGTAGGGAACGCTCTGCGGTCTCCTTTGATCCTTATGATCTCAGCACCTCCCAGAGCCCCCACCTTCTGACACCATCATCTAGGAGTTGAGTATTCTACAGAAGAATCTGGGGACACAGATTCGCACAGCGCGGGCAACACATGGTCACTACGCAGACTTTGGTGACTCCCGGTCCTGGAGGCTCGAAGTCGAAAGTCAAGGAGTGGCCCACCCCGCGTCTGCTGAGGGCTGCTTTCCCGGTTCATAGCTGGCGCCTGCTCCCTGTGTCTGCGCATGGTGGACGGGACAGAGTGCTGCCTGTGGATTCTTTTATTAGGACACATCTCCTCCATGAGGCTTCACTCTCATGACCTCTGCAGCCACCAGAGCCTCCCGTCCTGACCCCACGACGTCTCCCCAGAAGGTTTTCATGAAGCACAGAACGCCCCCTTCTCAGACAGTGCTGTGGCCACCAGACAGCATCTCTGAACAAATTCTGCCCCCTCAGCCTTCTGCAAGCATTCAGCCGGGAGCGGGCCATGGAAGGAGAGGATCTAAAAATATAACTGAATAAACACCCAACGCCGCACACAAAGGAAGCGGGAATTACGGACACGCACAAAGGGGAACTAGCAAAACTTAAATTACAGGTCTGCGAAGCGTCATCTTTTCTTGGAAGGCTCCGTGCTCCTTTCCTTTTAATGATTCTAACTCCCCGAAAACTGAATGTATCGCGGAGCCTTTGAAAGGCGGAAAGGGG
The DNA here is from genome assembly GCF_012274545.1 of Fukomys damarensis. Lineage (NCBI taxonomy): Eukaryota > Metazoa > Chordata > Mammalia > Rodentia > Bathyergidae > Fukomys > Fukomys damarensis. Next base: position 3,602,329 of record NW_022900951.1, read on the forward strand.
GCGGCTCAGCACTGATTCAGTTTAATTAATGCCGTCCCGTTCCTCTGTCTCCAAACCACTGTGGAAAATGCAAGGTAGTTACGTGTGTCCTTCCTCCTCTGCTCTCTCTTCTTTCACAAAACCATTTTGTCTCACGCGGCGAGCTGCCAGAGGCAGAACTCTACATTATTCCTTCAGCTTTTCTATGCTCCTTAGAGAATGAGCCCACTCTTCCCCGCTAACTCTTGAGGAAGTAGAGCTGCGTACCTTGCGTTTGCTTGGGACAAGTTAGACTTTCTCGTAACATCCGTAAATTAATACCTACTAGCCGGCAGCAGGCTTTTCTTTTTTTCTACAAGTGCTCCTAGAAGCAACCTCCAGAAGATAGAAAGAAAATTAGTTCTTTTTTTTTTTAAAAAAATGACATGTAATCATGCACATACGTAGTTATGCAGTACAGCGTGATGTTGCAATACACAATGGGTAATAACAAATACAATGAATGTTTAAATTTTACAAATTACAATGAGGGCCATATTCCCATGAATCCCTTCGGAGAACTCCTCCTTATTGTGCACACCCATATACCACTGTTCTTGGCACTTTCTGCGGAGTTTTGGAAGTCTTCCTTCCTGAACGATTGCCTTGAGATATTCAGTTGATTCAAACTGTGACCTTTCGAGGTGGTCACTCTGACTTCCGGGGAGACTCAGAAGTCACAGGGTGCCAGGTCCAGAGAAGGAGCTAGACCAGGAAACCCTGTCATGTTTTCACAAGGCTGCCTTGCCACTGTATTTCTGCTCCGGCCTCGAAGACATTCAAGAGGGAGGACTTTCAGAGCTGCTTCAGAAAGCTCCTAGAACCACGGGGCAAGTGCGTTTGGTACAAGGAGGGGGATTTGGGGAGGAAGTTATGACAATGTATCTTTTATTGCAATAAAATTTTACTGAAGGCTTCACCACACATTTTGATCACAGTGCCTATGTAATGATCAGGGTGTTGGGGATATTATGGATTTTCTGTTAAAATGTCGTTGCTTTGAATATATAATAAATTGTGGTTAATTATGGCTACTGTACTGTGCTGCAGGACACTAGGACCTTTTCCTGCTATGTGTGCTACAACCCTGCCCCCGTTAACCATTCTCTCTGTGGGAAGGCATCGTCCAGAGGCTATCGCGGGGACATAGCATGAAACACCATACATGGGAAGCTTAGCATTTTCTGGCTCCCATAACAATACGCTGTAGTTTGAGTGGTTCGCGGACAGCGGGCCTTGATGGCTCCCAGTCCTGGAGGCTGAAGTCCACGGTTTGTCTGGTGAGGGCTACTTCCTGGGTCATAGACGGCACCTTCTTCCTGCGTCCTCACGGGATGCAAGGGGCAGAGTTCTCCGGGGTCACGCTGATGAGGATTCTAAATCTGCCCAAGACACTCCATCCTCAGAACCTCCTAATGCCGTCTCCTTTGGGAGCCAGGACTTGAGGGATATGGGAGAGACAAGCATTTACTGTACGGCAGAAAGTCTAAAGATTTATATCAAGTATCTCAGCCACATCACCTACTCTTTCAGAATTGGATTTTATGGGAGTTTTATGTGGATGCTTCATGTGAGTGATCTATAGATGTCTTCTCCGTAAAAGCTGTGGGGTTGAGATAAGGTGAGAAGGAAGCTCAGGGCCCAGGACAAAGACCCGCCCCCTCCAGCACATCCTACCCTAGCAGAGGAGGACATACCTGCTAAGGGGACATTGGAGGAACAGCTGGAGGGGAAGGGTTAGCGAGGAGACAACCCTGTTGCATGAGTCAGAGACAGATTCCTTGATAAGATGCCCACAGAGCAATGCTGCTGTGAAGTCCCCTAAAAACAAAGCTTTAAAAAAAAAAAATAGATCCACTGCAATGAATCGTATCGTTACAAGTGACCTTGGTTATTCTTTGGGTGGGATGAGACAGCCAGAAGCCAGGTGGCCAATGGGCCAGGAGAGGACCGAGTCCACAAACAGACAACCCCAAGCAGAGGCCACTGTGTGGCAAAGCTTGCTGTTAACACAAGGGGAGATGAGGCCGTGAATATTTGCGCTTGAGCTATGTTTAAAAGGAAAACTACCCGATACTAAGGGGATAATTAGGTAGATTTGTTATATGCGGCAGGACGGAAGTGTATAGAGCCAATAAAATAATTGCACTTGGTCTTTCTGCTTCTGCTCCTAATTGCTATCGAGCCAGACGGTGTAAATCAGAGAATTTAAAGGAGGTAATCCTCCGGTGGAAGGGGGAGACTCTGGAAGCAAATATCTAGAGGATAAGAATTTCATGAATGCTCGGCCTTGTGCACAGGACTCAGCTTAAACGCAGGCTGCAGAGCTTCCAGGACAGGAGCCCAAGATTAAAAAATACATAAAATATATATTATAGTGGGAAGGGTAGGGGAAAAGGGAATAAGGGAAAGGAAAAAAATAGGAGGAAATGAAAAAAATGGAAATAAAGTGTTTGTAAATGGGATGGGAAGGGGGTTGAAGGGAGGGCAGGGACAGTGGAAGGGGTGGAAGCAAATATCTAGAGGATAAGAATTTCATGAATGCTCGGCCTTGTGCACAGGACTCAGCTTAAACGCAGGCTGCAGAGCTTCCAGGACAGGAGCCCAAGATTAAAAAATACATAAAATATATATTATAGTGGGAAGGGTAGGGGAAAAGGGAATAAGGGAAAGGAAAAAAATAGGAGGAAATGAAAAAAATGGAAATAAAGTGTTTGTAAATGGGATGGGAAGGGGGTTGAAGGGAGGGCAGGGACAAGGGGAAAAATGAGAACCAAGACCTGTCGTGTAAAGGTACAAGATCCCAAAGATGAATGTAACTGTACTGTGTACCTAAAATGTACCAATAAACTCAGTGAGGAAAAAGAAATAAAATAACAATAACTAAATAAAATAATCAGAAGAAGACGGATCATTTCCCTTAACTTGGCTTTGCTGCTCTCTCTGTACTGTCTGCAGCAGTGAGGCAATGAGAGTCACTCTCACGCAGAAATGACTCTTTCATATTTGCAATGGTAACCTGAAGACATTTAACTCTTATAACCGCTTCATGCCCAGAGATCGAAAATAAGTAAAAAGCCACCTGTCCCTTATCTCCGGAAGTACCTGATGCAAAGAGCTGTGGCTTTGATTTAGTAGATGTTTATAAACAGATGCAGCTGACCAGGGATTTAGCTCAGTGGCTCTGCGGCCTGCCTCGCAAACGCAAGGTCGCTGGTACCAAAAATAATAAATAAATAAATGAATAAATGTAGCACGTATGGAAACGCTCTAGCGGCAAACTTCCAGAGCTCTGCCTGCCATTAGTTTGGGGCTCTTTGCCTCTGCTTATTCTGTTAGGGTGGCCGCCCTGAAGCGGAGCTTTCCGGCCAGGTGGGTGTGGCTTCCTAGGAAAGGAGCAAAACGCAGGTGCACCGGTACTTGATCATCTGTAACACGCAAGTCCCTGATTTTTTTTGGTGGGGGGTATGTTCAAGACAGGGTCTCACTACATAGTTGAGACTGAGCTGGAACTCACTATGTAGCCCAGGCTGGTCTCGGACTCACAGCGATCCTCCTGTCTCAGCCTCCCGAGTGTTGAGATTACAGGCGTGCACCACCACGCCCGGCTCACAAGCTCCTGATTAATGAGATTCTTCTTGGCAGGACTGAACCCGTTAGGAGTGTGTTGAGTGTTCCTAATGGGGCAGGTGAACCAGGTAGATTTCCCTTTTCCTAGCGCATCTTTTCCAGTGCATGTCTTCTCTGTTCTCTGGCTAAACCCCTGCGTTTTCATCTCGGTAGAGCTGAGCATCTGCTGCGCTACTTGCGGACTGGACGGATACGGGTGAGGGCCAAAGTGAGAACCTGCTTCAGGTGCACAGCCCCAGGAATTATGACAATGTAAGAACCACCTCCATCGAGCAACTTTTTTCCTTCTTCGTCTCTTTGTTTTGTGCGATACCAACCCTGCCGAAGCTGAGAGGTGTAAAGGTGAATGTGAAACCTTTATGCAAATGTCACATTTGACTTTTAAATTCCAAAGCACAATTATCCTTTATGTCCCAGAAAATTGGTGATAACTAAAAAAAGCTGATAATGGAGAAGAACTCTGGCGGACCAATTAAATGTATGCTAAAAATTATCTTTTTACAAACTTGGCCTCAACTCTTTGGTTCTTTTGATTTATGCAAACCATGACTTTTTATCTCCAGCTTCCATCCTTCATTTTAAGACATCTGGGGGAAGCTTTCACTTAAAGTGGAGACAATCCTATTTCTTTTCCACCTAGACAGAGAGATTTTTATCTTTCTCAACAGTCTTGCAAAATTGTGGATGTGGAGGGAGGAGAAATGGATTCCTCTCTGTTAAGTGATTTCCTTGGAGAAGTCACAAAAGCCATGGCATTGGATAAAATAATCAATTATTTTCATATGAGTCTCCCAATACTTAAAAAAATAAAGACATACTGAGCATTGCAACTCAGGAAAGCTGCTCTGGGACAAAAATGTAAGAATTCTAGGTAGCAGTTAAAGAGAGCGTCGTGTGAGTATCTGAGTATCATTTATTTGTTTGTTTGTTTGTTTATTGGTACCAGGGATTGAATTCAGGACAGTGTGCTTTTGAGGCAGGCAGTGGCACCACTGAGGTTAATCCCCAGGCCACAAGTATCTTTTAAACAGTCTGAGATTGGTTTATACTCATTTCTGTTTGGTATCATACTTAGTGCTGTTGGCTTTATTCCCTCATCTTAGTTGTGCTCTCTGATATCGAGAAATAAAGGACATTTTGAGAGAGACGTAAGAGCTCCGAGCAGCCCCGAAGCTCTTGGTCTTCTACCATTCACCTCCTCTCTTAAAGGCAGTGAGCACTCAAGGTCTTTGTTACAATGGGGGGGGGGGTTTCCAGGTCTGTTCGTTGGCTTCAAGACCGTCACACGGATTTCTCAATTATGCCACTGCCTACACATCTCCAGATGAGCCTAATCGCGAGAACTTTTAAAATATTTAATAGAATAATGGAACGCTTCCTCCTTTGCCAATTAACATTTCTGCAGCTACTCTAATATCTGAAATATTTTAAAGTTCTCTTACATCTTGGCAGATACTCGGTTCGCCCTGGGAGCTGCGATGCACAAAATGTGCTTCTGCTTAGAGGGCGAAATCCTTTCCTTGACCATCTCGGATTATTTTCTGATTTGAGCTTTTGTTGTTACAGTGAATTGAATGACAATGTTACCCAAGTGCTTCAGCTGGTAGAGGGCGTGCAAAGAACAAGAAACGTTTACCCCGAACAGGAGACATGAAAGCAGATGGGCCAGGAATAAAATCTTGACATTCTGGTAAACGACCATTTTATTAGCACTGGAGATATCCAGAGAGGATCCAGAACTCGCGAGGGCGATCATGCTGGCATTTTAACCAGGAAACAGAAACTGCTTTCAGCATCTCAATTCTCAGCCCTCTTAAATGCTCCGACATTTTCAACACCTCACAAAGCAATGAATACATCGCCACTTGAGGTGACTGCAAGTATTTTATTCTAACTCAATAAAACAGTTAAACAAATCCATTCTTTGCTGTTCAGGGGTTTCGAACCAAAGGCTATGGGCCATGCAGTTTTAAATGAACAGAGTTAGAAAAAAAATTGGAAAAGAATAAAAGGACAAATTTCGTTCCTTGCACACCGTCGTCTTTGTACAGTGGACACACTGATTAAATTCTAGTATGGGGTTGCGCTTGTAAGAGTTTGGCTCCTTTCCTTCGACTGAGTGAGTACTCAATCGGTGACAGAGCCTAGCACAACTTGGACTCAAAATTATTCCGTTTCCTGTTGCTGGGACACAATACCCGATCCCCACAGTTTCAAGGAGGAGAGGTTTCATTTGGCTCAGGCTTTTCAAGGCTTCCGTCCAGGCAGAGCAGGAACATCTCGGTGGAAGGAGATAGTGGAAAAAAGCTGCTTAGGTTCACAGGGGCCAGGAAGCACAGCAGAAGAACGGTGCCAGAAAGGAAGGCGTGAGGGTTCAGATAGAAACCCCCAGCTCACCCCTGCAATGATCCACGCGGACACACCCAGGAGTGTGCTTTAATCTCACGGCAGACTCCCACACCAGATCAGCCGATACAGTGACACTTCCTGTCACAGGCTCAGAGCTGTCAGTGCGGGAAATGAATGCGGACTTCAGTTCTGGAATTGTGGCCCCATGCTGTCTGCCCTGCCTCAAATGCTTGGGGGATTTGGAGCAAGCGTTTCCGACTGCCCAAATACTACGGTTGCCAACCCTATCTTTCTTTCCGTTCTGGAGCATGTAACATTGATTCGTCTGTAGCATTTCAGAAGTGCCTTACCTACTCCTGGACTGTAACTCAGAGCTGAACAGGAAATGAGAAGCACAGTGCCCGCTCTGGCCTGTCACCTGCGCTGAGTTGAGAGAGGGAAGCAGACGGTGGCCATCAAGCTGTGGGATGAGGTGGAGAAGGGACCCTTGTTCTTCAAGGCAGCAAACTGAACTGCATGGCCTCGCTGGTGCTCTGTTTTCAGCAGGTCGTCTTCTCTGCGCCCAGGAAGAATGACTTGTGAGGGACATTTCTGTGAAAGAGGGACTCTGGGAAAGTCTGGCATCTGTGGGGTCATGTGGATCATACCGTATCCCGACTTGTGTACCCTGAAAAAGATGCCCCTGCTGCACACACAGTCAAACGCACGGCAAAACTGCATATCATTTGAGAAACACACTGTACTCGGTGAAGCTGTGCTGTTTGTGCAAAGTACAAGGTGTAGAAATGCCCTGACCCGACATGGGTACTGCGGCACGCTCAAAAGTTCAAGGAAGGCCTTGGAAAAAGTCTAGGAATAAGGAGGCGGGGCTTTCCAGCTTACATAGACTCTTGCGAGTCTTCCCCCATTTTTAGCATTAAAAAGGAATATACTAATACTCGATATGCCTTAATATTGACTTGTTTTGATTTTTTTAATGCTGTAGCAACTAAGAAACATGAATTAAAAAGCAGGCAAGGAAAACAGAGCCACAACTAATGAAGGAAATGCAAGTGGCTGAGACATACTAGGAAATGAAAGAATACATATTCAAAGGATGAAATGACTCTTTTTTTAACCCATGGAAACTGCAAAGCGTTCTCAAGAAGTTTCCCAAGAATTTCTGTGACGGCTCTGGCATGGGAGATTTTGCATGCGATAAGGAAAAGAATAAATTGTAAAAACGGCACATTTAGAAAGATAAAAATCTTAACCTCGCACACACCCTTAGCATCAAAATTCTACCGGTAGGAATTTATGCTAAGAAGATAAACACGGGTACGAAGGAACGGCTTGAGTCCCAGTGTAATTTTGTGGAGCTGGGGACTTAAATGTCCTATCTGGGGCAATTGACAGGTACGGCAAAATATGCATATTGACCAGTGGAATGACACTGACAGACAATAGTGGCATCAAAGAACCTTGTGAGTCGGACAGGGAGATGTGAACAACAGGCGTCAAAGTTTCACAAAGTGACGTTTACACAAGGGTTTGATCTTGTGGAAATAATTCTTCACATCTTTTTATTCTGACCAGCCTTTGGAAGATGAGACAATGAAAGGAAAACGGAATTCTTCCTGTGGTGGGAGCCCAGGTTGCTCTCCGAGTCTATTTTGTGTTATCTTCAGAAGTGCAGGAGAGGGGAAGGAAGAAGGAACACACATGGCGCATGAGAATCGATGGATCACGTTAGTCGCAACTACACTTTATCTGTCGAGTGGAACCCAGAGTTATGCATCAAAGTTGTACCCACACAAAATGGGCTTTCAAAATATGATGTAATTTAATGGAATGAACTGGGTTGAAAGTCAGGGACTCTGTCGTATTCAGCATTGGTGAAAATGAGAGACAGATGCTAAAATATGGGCAGTCCTACTTCTTCTTTAAAAAGAACAACTTCTAACCACATTATTCTCCTTTGGGCTTTCAAGTGACACTGGTTTCCACATCCAGCCTCTTAAAAGTAAAAGGGGAAGGGAAGGGGCAGGGGATTTAGCTCAGTGGTTCTGCCGCCTGCCTCACAAGCACAAGGACCTAAATTCGATTCCCGGTACCAAAAAAAAAAGGTGGGGGGGTAGGAAAATTACATGCTGTGCAAGGTCCTCTGCCCTCTGTGTCTCTCTGATATAAGGCTGCAGATAAAACAAACAAAGAGGTCACGGATAGAGCTATGTGTATTTTCTTTGCACACAAAAGTGCTATTTTTACATTGACTCCGGAGAGAACTCACCTAAAATTATTCTGTGGTTTGGACAACTATTTTCAGGCTTCAGCAAAGGACAGAGAAGGACCTCCTTCCTGAATCCCTGATGGAAGGAATGCCTTGCGTACAACACTGACCTCTTGGTTATCTGAGAATCTCCTCTGAGACGCAAAAGAGAAGAGAGACTTGGGCGAGCTGGGATTCTGCCCTTCTACCCTCCGGTCAGACGCCAGCACAGACCACTGTCCTAGAGCCTCCAAGAGTCTTATGAAAATTACAGACTCTGATTCAGTGGGAAACCACTATCTTCCTTTTCCCTTTACTTCCGGTCATGAGTTGAGCAGCCCTGCTCAGTTACTCTCACCATGATGTGTTCCCTCATCATAGACCCAAAAGCGATTGGGTCAGCCAATCACGGACTTCTACCTCCAGTCATGAGAAAAAAATCTCTTTCTCTACCCAAGTTGATTATTTTAGATATTTCATCATAATGATGGAAAGCTAACTATCAGGGACTGTGAGGAGGTGGTTAGGTCACAAGAGGGAGCCTCAGGAATGGGGTCGACAATACTAAAAAAGAATAACTGGGAAACTGTTCATCTTTTTTTTGCTCATACACCACAGGAGGATACCTAGAAGATGCTGTCTTTGAGGAAGAGACCTTTACTAGACATCAAAAGTACTAACACCTTCATCATGGACTTGACGATTCAAAAACTGTGAGTACTAAGTGATCTGTTGTTTATAAATTTCCTAGACACTGTTATTTTGTTACAGTACCAGAAATGCACGGAGGGAGAAAGTCTGTAGATAGGTCTGTCTGATGTTCTCCTGATGATGAAAAGGAGCTGTGGGTTTGGGGAAGATGTCCTCAGAGGAGGGGAGTTCTTTATCTCATCTTATCATGAGCACAATCTCCCATGACTCATCTTTGAGGGTGCCAACTATGACTACCTGCTAAAGACACTGTCAAATTTCCTCGCTGTTCCTGACTCCTTCTTGGGGTTTGACCGTGAGATTTGAAAGCAAGATGATCAAATTTCAAAATATCTGATGCTATATCTATTTCCTGTTTGACTGCACTTTCTCTATTTTCAATCTGTTTTTTTTTTTTCTTTCATTTTTTTCCTTTTCTTTCATGGTGCTGGGAATAGAACCTAAGGCCTTATACATACTAGGTAAGAATTCTTCCCGGAAAAACAAAAACAACAACAACAAAAAACCTGTTAAACATCACATTTGTCATTGAACTTCTCTGCTTAAACCCGGAGAATGTTCATAGTTAGGATAAAAGGTGTCCTATTTTGAGCCTCTCTAAGGTATGGGAGAATATGATAAATGTTTCATTTACATTCCTTATGTCCACTGCACAAGAACCCTCTGAATACAATATTAAAGACACACTTTCTTTCCTTGCAAATAAAGGAAAAATGTATCCCAAAGTCAGAATAAAAAGACAGGGAGAAATAGCTCCTGTAAGATGAAAAACAAATTGTGTACCTGACATCCAATCTTATAAATTTGTCTCCGGGCACTGTTACTAGATGGATTTCCCCTCAAAAAATGGGGAAGTTCATGCTGTGAAACATGGACATTCACCCCATGCATCAAGAGCTTTTTTTCTGATTACTACACCTTCTCCAACACCATGTGAATTCCCCTTTTTCCCAGAATGCTCTTGTGGAGTTCTACAGCCCACAGCCACTTTTCCTCTTGTACCGAATGCAATGCTTGTAACGTGTATTGATACCTGATGATGCTCCACACGCTTGACTGTAACCTGGTAAATAGGGTTAGTCCATCCAAGCACCAAAACTGTGCAGGAGATTCGATACTGGTTCTCTGTCTGCTAGGAAATTCCCAGGAAAGTCCTCCAGCTTCCAGACTGGGACCACATGCACCGTGACCTTCTCAGGTCCAGCGTTTTGTTGCTCATGTGCTGGCCTCTTGCCTTTGCACTGAGCTATGTGTGAGGCCAAGACAGCCAACTGCAAAGTTAGAGGCAGCAGACTTCAAGACTGCCCTCCTTTCTCAGTCTTGCTCACACAGTGACCCGGTTTTGACATAGGCACTCCTCCGCTATGACTTGATATAGCTGACGTAAGTTCCAAACGTTGTAAATGGAAACTCCATTCAATATACTGGATCAGCTGTTGTTAACTTGCTGTCAGTGTGACCAAATACCTGGAGAAAGACAGCTTCGTAGAAAAAGGGTTTACTCTGGCTCATGGCTTCACAGTGTTAAGTCCATGGGGGGTCCATCTCTATTGCTGTTAGTTCTGTGGGTCACTGGGCCATGACTTGGAAGGGTCCAAGTTCCTCTCTTCTCTCTCAGTTTCCTGACTGGCGTGGGCTGAGCACCTTTCTTCCACCATGCTTTTTCCAAGCCTGTGCCCCCAGGTGAACCACCTGACCATGGACCGACACCGTGAACCAATGTAAACCTCTGCTTCTTTAGGCTGTGGGTGTCCCAGCAATGGGAAAGCAACTTCTATAGTCACCCACAAAGATATATCATGCAGCTGTGAGCAAATCGCTTGCCTCCTGTCCTAACCGTAATAGAGTTTTCCAAGAAGATTTTTGACTTTGAACTTAGGCAGATATTTCAAGGCTTGACGCCCAAGAAACTGCCAGAGTATACTCAATGAACACTAGGTGGGGGAAAACAGACAGTTCACTCTTACAGGCACTTTCCAGAGAAATGGGACTTTCAGTTTATTAGTTTAAAAGTTATCTACTTTGGCCTAATGACTTCTTAATATCTCCATGCTCATCTAATAAGGGAGTGAAGATTCATCTCACCTGGAGTGTTCTAAACCACGTTTGGTGAGATCTGTAAGTGAATTTGGATTGATCAAGACCTTACATGATAAGATTAAGAAAGAGCTCCCGCAGCAGCCTGACCAGGGCTGGGAATTCACTCCAAATTCAAATAGACCCCTAGAAGGGAAAAAGGATTTCCCTTGAGGAGGACCACATATTCCACAGATGTCTACGTATCTGTGCCCTCTGTGCTAATGACCTCATCACTAAGGCCAAAGAGGGTCTCAGGCTTTAGGAGATCTCTTTATTTAGCCTCATAGACTTTGCTACTCTGGAAGCCTCCAGAGTAGTGTGTCCCCTGGACCCATTCTTTAACACATCTGCACACCGCAGCAGCTGGATACTCATTACCTAAACAATATAGAGTGCAGGGACTTCGTCTGGTAGGTAGGCATCAGATACTTAAAACCTTTTCACGATCAGGATCCCAGCTAAGAGAAAGGCTTCATTTCTTAGCAAGCTTTGCACTTCCTGTCGTTCCTGTGGTACCATCCATAAATGCTTTTCTCTCGGTCTCAACCCTGGGTTCTGGATATAGTTAATATGTGCTACACCTTTCTTTTTTTAGATTACAGTTTCTTTCACTAGAATGTCACCTAGCAAACCGTTGTTCATCCTTCGAGATCCAATGCACCAAGCAACTCTTCCGTGACAACTGCTCTGATGCATTCTTCTTCGATCTTGACTGTAGAGCTCTTTCTTTTGTCAGCTCCATTCCTGAACTTACAACAAGCACACATGGATGGCATTGCGTGGATGCTCACAAGTACTACCTTGGGTACTTCTCATGCATGAAGCCCACCAAAACATCTTTGGATTCCTACCTCCATGTGCAAGAAACAAGCACCGTCCCTAGCACAAGGAAGGTGGTATATTATGTATTAGGAATAAATAAACAAGAAGAAAATATCATTGATGAAAGTTGCTCACCTCCAGCGAGTTAGAATTCAGTTTTGCCTTCACGTATAGTGAAGTGTTGACAGGTGCAAAGCTATTCTATTAGTCAGCAATCATGGGACCACTGTGCCCTATTTTACAAAGGGGAATGTTAAGGCGCAAAGACTGCCGGTCACATTCACAAGTTTACGATGAGAGAGGCAGAAGTACGCACAAGTAGAACCCATGGGTCTGAACCCTGGACTCTAAGCACTACACTGATCTGAGAGTACTACACGTACCTAGTCATTATTCCCCGGTGCAACAGCACTTGGAAGGAGGGTTCTTACGCTAAGAAGGAATAAACATAGCCCTCATAAATAATACAAAAAGAAGATGACTGTCTCTGCAATGCAAAACTTGCTTTCAAGGAGTGTGAAGTGTGACAGGAATTAATAAAACATTTCGAGTATTCTCTGTAATTTGAATATAAAAAGGAAAATCAATTAATGACTCTGACAGAAACAACAAGCAGAGACGATTACTGTAATTTTGCACATAGGGAGAATCCAGAATAATCTCGATGCTATCGACCCCGCCGTCCTCATCCCCTGTGCTGTGGAGGTGTCATTTTAACCGGTGGTGGAAATGTCACTCGCTACTCTCAGATCTGTTTTAATTTGGCAGTGTCTGTCTCTGAGACATTGGTCGTTTTTTATTTTTTTGAAAGTCCATAAAATAACATGCACATTCTCATTAAGTTGCCTAATTCCATAAAATTTGATTCAAATACCATACCCAAGTGTTTGAGTCTGTAAGCACATTCTCACACCATCGACCCAGACAGCTCAGAATTGTAGGTATGAATCGTTCATGATTCTGTCTCGTTGTCAATCAGCTCTTCCCTATCAAAGAGAAGACGATCCCAGGAAGTACCGGTTTGGATGTGATGCTGTTATTTCTGCAAATAGGAACTCATTTGCTCTGTACCCTAGTCACGTTGGAAAGGTCTCATTTCGTTGAAAGTGTCCCTGAGCAGATGTCAAAATAACGATAGTCCCTCAGAAAATGCACACTTTTTATGCTGCAAAATTCAGCTGGTGGAAAGTTTCTATTCATTCCCCCGGCTCTCTGGCAAAATATTGTTTTGATATTAGGCCTCATCTTTTGAGTTCTCTACAGTGTCAGCGCTAGATTGCCTAAAATGTATTTGATCTATTTTCTTATATCTGCTTTCTCCAAAGTTTACATTTCTTCTCCTAACCGTCTGTGTGGGTAAATCCTAAATTTCCACTTTTGCTGCTAAGCAATGATCTCTTACATCTCTCTTAATTCCCACACTAGTTATCTGTATGGCAATTCATGGTTACAAGGGGCATTACGTGAACTGTGCAGTTTATGCTTGGCAGAACAGATGGGGGATCGGTCATTATTTGTAATAGGCACATACAGTTCCAGAGAAAAAATGTTTCCTTAGTGGAGTGAGTAGGCTGCACGGTGGTATCCAGAGGCTTCTCACAGGAAGATTCCACCGGGGGAGGTGGGAGTCTCTACTCTTATGGTACCTGGCCACCATCTCTCGTTTACATCCTTAGGTTCCCCCTGGGAGTTGCCTTCACAGTCCTGAAGAGACGTCAGGGAGGGGACCTTCTTCCAGCTACGTCTTTCTTCTCTGACACCCATAGGCCGCACTGGCTTTTGAAGATTAAATTCACCCTACACGGGTGCTGAGTCCTGCCCTTCTCTGTTTTCTGTCAATGCTGATGGATTGTGGATGCTCGAACAGAAGGTATGCAGCTGTCTTGCATAGGCAGGATTCTTTGCTGGGCTATTTCTTTCACCAACTCATCTGTCCCCGGAACTTCTGCTCTGCAATAAATTTAAGGACCATCCTTCCTTCCTTCCTTCCTTCCTTTCTTCCCTCCTTCCTTCCTTCCTTCCTTCGTTCCTTTTCTTACAGACACCCTCCTTCCTTCATTCCATTTTTCTATCCTTTCTTCTTGCCTGCCTTCTCTCCTTCCTTGTTATGCTTTCGGTCTAGCTGTCCCCCCAAATCCTCATGGGGTCATGGTGGCCATTTCAGAGGTGGCTGGATCTAGAGTGTGTGGTGCTGAGATTAAGGGTGTGTGATTACTAAACCAATACACTGATTGGTTTGGCACTGCCCTACTCCCGGTAGTCCAGATAAGAGAAAAGGGGCAGAAAGACTAAGGTTCCCTCATCACTTTTGCTACCCTGTGGGTACCAGGAACTGCCTCTCCTCTGTGATGTTTATCTGTCATGTACCACTCTGCCTTGGAGCCAGCCAATTATGGACTGAAGCCTCTACAAACTGTGAGCTAAATAAACCCTTCCCCTTTAACTTCGGGAGTCTGGTATTTTGTCTCAGCAACGAGAAGTAGTTAAGGCTTTCCTCTTCTAGGTTTTCTTCTTCCTCCTCTTTTCCTTCGCTTCCTCCTCCTCCTCCTCCTCTTCATCCACCTTCTCATTCATTTCTCTCTTTTTTTGTATTTTTCATAAATTACTCTGTACGTAATCAATGAGTTTCTAGCCACCTTAGTAAAAAATACCGTGGAATAATAAGAAAAATGAAGAGAGTTTTCCTCTCAGCCCATTTATTGGCCCAGCTCTCCTAAATTACTTGGCATTTCAGGGGCAATGGGGGCACTAGAACAATCTTTGATTCCACTACTTGGACTCTGACCTGGCTCTTGGCACATAGATCCTAAACCCTTCGAATTTCAGGGTGACAGGAGTGTCCTTCCTTCCCATTTAGGAACTTTTGGTGGGTTCCTTGAGGGCCACTGCTTGCCAGAAAGAACAAGCCATGAAACTGCCAAACATCCTCTTCTTTCTTCTGAGAAGGAAAGGCAGGCTGGAGATTGAATTAATCATTGATTATGGCTCTGCGAGGAAAATTCCAAAGAAGTACCTGAAATATATGTTGGTTGGAGAACACAGAGAGAGACAACACCAGTTTCACAGATGCCTCCAAACTCTGGCCCTTGGGACATGTCCATGTGGTTCTTCGTCTTCATCCTGTATCACAGCCTTTTTTAATACAGTGCCCCCCTACCTATGGGGGATACATTCCAGGACCCCCAGTGGGTGCCTGAAATCACAAATAATACTGAGCCATACACATCCTAATTTGTTTTCTTATAAATGCATACTCACGATACATTTTAATTTGTAATTGAGGCACGGTAAGTGACTAACTACTGAAACCAATAATAAAACAAAACAATGCCTATAATATACCAGTAAAAAAAAAGTCACTGGAAAGTCTTGAGTTGTTTATCTCTGAAATTTTCCACTTCCTCTTTTTGTAGTGTTGCTGACTGTAATTGTCTATTTCTGGAATTTTCCGTTTCCTAGTTTCATGCTGCTGGTGATGGTTCATAATTAAAATGTAGAAACAGAAACTAGAATAAGGGGGGACTAGTGTATAATAAACTGATAAAGATAAGCAAGCATTTCCTTACATTTTATGAGCAGTCCTAACAAATTAATCAACCCCGAGGAGGGGACTGTGGTATCCTGATTTAGAACTGGCTGCTCAGAAGTAGGGTTATCACAGTCAGTTAGGAATTATTATAAGGCAGTTAAACAAAGCTGGGCCCTCAGCATAGACAGACAACAGAGACACATTCACCGTTTGCCATCATAAAAAAACATAAAAATACCACACCCACTTACTTTCCCTGGGGATAAAGAACACTGATTGACATTCAAAATGGGCACCCATCTTTCTTAGCCCATTTCTCATCTGAAAATTCCTTGTACGAGACTTGTTTTCCCATTGGATCCTCCTTTAATCAATATCACCAGGGTGACTGTACGTGTAATCTTATTGGTTCGTCATGGTTTTGTCCCACCTCACTCCCACCCTGTCATTTTCCATTGGGTCTTATCGTTTCGTCCCACTTCGTATCTGCCTCACCTCGTGGCTTTACAAAACAGTTTGAGAAGCGGGACGCGTCAGGTGGGCAACCCGCTTTCCAGTCCCCCTTCTGTCTCTCAATACATATTTCCTACTCTTAACCTCCACTGCTCCCAGTTCACACTTTGATTTTAGAGAACATAAGCTGGCATTACAGACACCTAGCAGGTTGGGAGTTATCGTATTTCCCTGGTTTGGGTGATTTTTGCTCACTTGGATACCATGTTTGGAAGACATACTGCCCTATATCAGGATGCCACGGTACTCCTTGTTGGTGGTATCTGAAGTGGACAGAAGGCTGAGGGAACCGAGCTCTTAGTCTACGGAACCGAGCTCTTAGTTTACGGGACCGATGCTAATTCCGAGTACGGTGTGCAGCGGTGTTAAGGTCGAATTAAATGTCTGGTGTCATGATTTGCAGCTTCAGTGTTTCAAACAAGGCTTAGTGCCCAGCGCGGTGTGACTGGGGAGGCAGTGGCTTCTGGTGAAAGGGCTGTAGGACAGTGCGGTGTGCCTTTAAACAGGATATCGGGACCCCGACTCCTTCTCTCTCTTTGCTTCTGGCCAATGAGTCCACACTTTTTTTCCACCCCACGCGCCCCCACAGTGTTCCTTGATGAAGCAACACCATTGGCACCATTTTTCCTTCTAAGTTCCTTATCTCAGATACCATGTTAGAAAGACAGAAAGCGGACGGCACGGTGGGCGGCGGGGCTGTGGAGACCCATTGGGAGTGCAGGGGGAGAACCTCGATTTTCATGACTTCAGGAATGATCTGGAAGAAACGTGGTGGAGATGTGCTTGTGAGGCCAGACCCACAGAAACAGATACATCAAGACAAGGCTCATCAGTCAAGAAGCGTGGCCTGACGGGGGGAGAGCCAGAGTGTTGTGCTCAGCATTGGGTAGAGAAGTGGTTTTCTACCATCAGACACAAGCAACGACCCTGATTCCTTGATGCCTTCTTCAACATTCGTCCAGGGAAGGGACTTGGATCCCTGTTTATTTTGGCACCGGGGATCGAACTCTGGTCCTTGCACTTGCGAGGCAGATGGCAGAACCACTGAGCCAAATCCCCCAGCCCCTGGATCACTGGTTTTAATACCTTTGCATCCAACACTGTGAGGGCTGTTGGAAATAAGAAGCATGTTTTACAGTCACCTCTTCCGGCTCTTGAAAATCTATGCAGGAGGAGGGGAAACTTTTACTCTTAAGAGAGGGACTCTGCCAGGTCCTCCATACAGCACACCCCCCACACACACACAGAAAATGCCATTGTCCCAGCCACATGGCAATAAGTGGGCAGGCACTTTTTTAACCTATGCAGGAGGAGGGGAAACTTTTACTCTTGAGAGACGGACTCTGCCAGGTCCTCCATACAGCACCCCCACACACACACACACACAGAAAATGCCATTGTCCCAGCCACATGGCAATAAGTGGGCAGGCACTTTTTTAAAAAGTCCACTCTAGGAGGTACCTTGTGGGTCCACACCTGTACAACTGGCGATGGTGGGCTATATTCACAAACAAAGCGCTTTAGACCAAGTCTTTCTGCTTTACATGAATAGCAACTCATTCTTTGCAAGTGCCCATGATATTCCCACTCAACAGTGCACCCCACAGAAATGGTGCCGACAGAAGTCACATTTTCAGGAAAACCTATTGCAAATTCTGCAATGTGGGAGAAACGCACATCCTGTGGGCTCCCGGGAAATCTAAGCCAATTGAGCCAAAGGCAAAACCAAGGCATCCTGTGAGGACCCTATTCCTCTCTTCGTGGAGGTGCGAAGTTTCAGCTCCAGAAGCGCAGCGGGACATATCTGTGTGTGCAACCAGGTGTAGCTCCATCAGCCAGGGACAAAGGCTAGCGGACGACATGGTCTCTTCCCCCCAGAAATTTATAATCTCACTTCACACCGTTTCACTTGGGAAGCCCCAGTCCTCATGCCAGATGACAACAGGAACCTCAGCTTGTCTTTTGCCTTCTCGGGACCATCGAATCCCTGCTCCAGAGCCAAGAAAACAGCTGGAACTGCTCGAGCTCAGACAACTGTCCAAAGATCTACAAGCTAAACGACTGTCCTTCATGTAATATTTGCTTGAGTATTTAAAAATTACAAAACAAAAAACAAAACAAAACAAAAAAAACAATGGACATCAGTGGCTGTTTTCACTCTAAATATTCAGGAGCTAGGGCTCTCCTTGCTGATTTAAGGCTCTTCGGGGTCACCAAAGTGTCATTTGGAAAATTACTTCTTGGTGCATAAAGCGGCCATAAGGACCCCCTAAAGCCCACTGTAAATGCTCCTCTATGAAAGTCAGAGATTTGCTTTTGTCCAAGCATTATTTTGAAACAAAAAAGCAACCCAAGGTACAAACAGCACTGCAGCATGATAAAGACTGGCTTCAGGCAAGCCTTGGATTTTAAAAAACATACTGTAGTAGAGGAACATTATTCCTAAGTATGTATTTGGAGACACAGCGGAAGAGGCACAGAAGAAAGATGTGTTTCTCTTTCTTACACCTGGGCATGGGTATGTAACCTGGATAACAAAATAAATAAGAATCTGAGTGTGACCGCACACACCTACAATCTACATAGGGAGTCTCTCTCTCTCTCTCTCTCTCTCTCTAAGTAATGCATCATTTCCCATTAAAGCACACTTTATTCTACACTTCTAAAACAAATATGCTTTGCCTGGAATGTACAAAATTAAAAACGTGTATTTTATGCGGATTTGTTTGCATGTAAGTGTCGTGCAGCTGATGTCACCTCTTTTCACAAAAGTATACACCTGTAAAAGCTGGCTTTTAGATCAAAGGATAAATGCTGCTTACTTCCATGTCATGCAGGGGCTAAACTGTAGGGAAAAGAATAAGTGGCGGGATTTGTGTTAAAAGATGATTTTGCCCTGCCATTTCTCTTCATCGATGGGAAATGGTGCCCCCTTAAAATCAGACCATCCAATGCAAGAAGCCTCCCCGTCACCCCCTCTCAGCTTGAAGTCACCAGGCAGAGTGATTCTGCATCCTAAGATGATGGTGGTGAAAAATTATTTGGCCCTTGTTCTTTGCACAGAAATGTCCTGGGGGCCGATACCAGGGGAAGGTGTTTTTAACAGAATTATTCCCATCACCCCTCCTCCTTCACTTCCTTAATCTTTCAGGATCTGCTCTTTTCATACGCTGTTCGGATTTCTAAGGAGAGGCCTCTGTGACATACCCTCCTCTTCTCAGCTCCTAAGAGTCAACTTATAAAAAAAAAAAAAACAACTCTGTGTGTGTGGGGTGTGTGTGTGTGTGTGTGTGTGTGTGTGTGAAGAAAGTGCAGATGCTGGCCCCCAGGAGGCCAGGTTTGTGTCATTTAGATCACAAAGAAAACAACGACACAGTTATAGTGACTAAGAAATCCTTTGCTTCCTTTAGAGCCCTTTGTGCCCCCAGCACTTCCGAGGGTGGTCTCCCCCAGGGTTTCCTGGGGTGTGTTGTGTCTGCAGTGAGGATGAGGGTGGTGTAACCCTGTCTGAGAAGATGTTTCTTGGTAAGGCACGGAAGCAACTATTTAGCCATTTTGCGCAGTCCTGCTCTGGGGGATGTGGCGGTCAGTTTTGCGTGGCTGTGACGAAGTACTTGAGAACAACAACTTAAAAGAGCAAAGACTTATTTTGGTTTCAGAGGTTTCAGTCCTGGTCAGGTGGCTCCAAGACAGAACACCGTGGTGGAAGAAAGCTGGTCACATCATGGCAACCAGGAAGCAGAGAGAAAGGGAAATAGCCCAAGAAAAGACACGCCCTTCAAAGATACACCCCCAGCACCTTTTCCTCCCAGCTATGGGACGGGACCCGTCTGGAATAGGGAGGGGAGGCGGTCTTCTGATCTACTATCAGACAAAGTTAGTAAAAAAGTTCTTTATGGGTGGGTTTTACACAAACAAGCGGGGCAATGTTAGAGGAATATTTTCAGATTTTATGCTTGGCTTTGAAGGAAAGGGATTCTAGATTCTGGGATTTGCCTTAGGGAGGAGGAATGGCTTGCATGGATGAGCACAGGCAGGAGGAGGGCAGAGAGAGACCTTGTTTCAGAGGCTCCTTCAGATGGGATTTGGTCTTGGGGTGTTAATTCCAGAGCCCCAGTAGGACCAAGTTATTGGATTCAGGTCCCAGGCAGAGTAAGAGAGATGTGGTGTTGCCCAGCCTCTGAGAAAGCTGAGGTCGCTGACTGAATAGAAGAGTGAGTTTGAGATGCTAGATGGAGTACAGGATGGTGGCCCCGCTCCATCACACCATGCACGTCCGACAGACTGCATTCCATCATCACCAACACTTTCCCCACGTATCTCAGTATTGGTCACCTTGGTCAGTGTTATAGACCCATTTGCAAGATTTACTGAGATCAGCAGTCCCCCAAGCACTAGTCTATCTCCTGTCTACTACAGGGCCTCAACAGGCAAGACTACTGCCCCACCGTCCCTAAAACATCCAGAAGGAGATGGACATCTGCAGCAAGTTCATTAAAGGCACATATGAACCAGTCCTGGGCCGTCCCAACCCCGAGACGGCTTACAACAAACCCGCCCCTTTCCCTGAATCCTCCTCTCGAAACAGGCATGGACGCTGCATTCGCTGTCCACACAGTTGGACGGGCTGGCTTTCCACCCCCGCCAGGACCATCTGCGTCCTTGCCACTTGGCAGCAACACCCAGGCAGACTCTCCTCACCCTGTGAAGGACCAGGGGGTGGGGTGTGAAGCGATGTTCCCGCTCCAAGCCCCACTTTGGGAAGGCAAGCAGATTGCCCCTGCTCTTTGAAAAGAACATCTTGGCAAAAGCTAATTGGCCGCCAAACACTTAAGACAACTCCGGGGCATAATTTTTCGTCAGATGACATAGAAGAAGTAATTGTGCTTTCCGAGTGCTGAGTACTTTCTTCCACCTAAGCAAATCTGAATAAAAGGAATCACCGCGTGACAGCAAGTTAGCCATTTTGCACAATCCATCTCTGGGAAATGTGACAGTCAGTTTTAACTGGCTGTGACAAAATGCTTGAGAACAACAACTTAAAAGAGGACAGACTTTTATTTTGTCACATGGTTTCAAAGGTTTCAGTCCTGGTCAGTGGCTCCAGGACAGAAAAACACGGCGGAAGCGTGTGGTGGGTGAAAGCTGGTCACATCATGGCAGCCAGGAAACAGAAAGAGGGAAATAGCCCAAGCAAAGAAATGCCCTTCAAAGGTACACCCAAGCAACTTCTTCCAACTAGACCTCCACTTCCTACTAGTACCTTCCACCCTGAACTCCACTGATCATGCTAGTTCCTCATTTGTTTAAACATTTCAAGTAGCGTAAGAGGCCAAGAGCCCAGGACGGGAGTCAGTGGGCAACAAATCATACTTAAACTAGCCGCTCACCTCACTTGCCAGTGCAACGCAACAGCATGAGATCACTAATGGAAACCTGAGTTTGCATTTCACCATTTAACAAGATGGTATCCATGGATCTACTGGGAAGATGTCCACATGATATTCAGATATGGATACCACTGAGCAGTTCCGTTTACACGGACCACCAAAGGATGATGCCGCTGGAGTCGTAGCCATCAGTATGTGGAATATTTCTAGGCAAAAACGTGTTCCAAGACATCTGAGAATATTCCTTTTGAAGGAAGGTTTCATTTCCTTGCCCTGGCCACTTCCTGAGAGATTCCTGAATGTGATTCCATGAAAAGAACAACGCAGCATCAAAGAGAGCGTTGGATTTCTTCTCATGTGGAGATACCATCCCACAATTACACCCTGTGGATAACATCAAACTTTTTGCTCTTCTGTTATTGGAGCCCACATCTGAAGGGGGAACCTGTGACCTCTGATTTTTCAGCACAGAATACAAAATGATTAGCGAATCCAGGGAACTTCCAACATTAAGGAATATGAAAACTCACAAGACAGGGAAGATTCGTAGTTGTGAATTGCGATCACTACTCACAGACCCTCTAAGGAATTATATCCCAGGCAACGGAAAATTGCTCTGTGAAAGAAGTCTTCCCACATTCCAGCTTGCATTTAGATAAACGAGGAGTTTCTTACCTCACATCAAGTGGTCCTTCCGTAAATCAGTGCTCTCTTTGGCAGGTCACTCTGGGAACATGCGGAAAGGACCGAATCTCACCCTGGGGACTGACCCTCACTGGAGGAGCAGAAGATGTAGTGTCACTGCTTCGGGATGTAGATGCTGAGGTGTCAGTAGCAGTCATGTAGGGTGGGGGGTGAGCTTCCTCCAAAATATCTCTGCCCTGCAAGTATGAAAATGAATATTTGGCCAAGAAGCAATAGCATACACGTTGGAAAAATTTGCACTCCATAATAAAGACCGTTTCAAAGGTGACGCATACCTCTTCTGGTTTAAGGAACAATTCGTGGAAGAAGTTTGAGACATCAGGCTGCATTTATTGCAGCCACAGAACAGATTATTTGTTTTTCCACTGGGGCTCAAATTTGTGACTCTCTTGGACTGAGGGTCAGTGGTATAAACCCAAATGTAAACTCTCAGTGGCATGAACGCTAGAACAGCCTAGGGGTCATATCTTGAGACCTATGCTTGGGACACCTCAGGGGCTGCTGTTTCTTGATCAATGACTTAGGGAAACAAAGCCCAGGAGACAAAGCTTGTACTCACTGAGGATAAAGTGCTAAGATTTTTGCCTAGCCAGGCCATAAGTGAGATCCCACGTATCAACGCCAGAGCCAGCAAAATGGAACAGCAGGAAACCCATACAGAGAACCTGAGCTTGTATTTTGCCATTTAGCAGTACGGCAGCCATGGATTCACTGCGAAGACATCCAAGGACATCAGGGCACCTCTGTTGTTCCTGAGGGGTTACATCCTCGGGGGGTTTTGTCATTTAATAATCTACTTGATGCTTCTAAGATGTCCTTCATCCCACACGCTATACTTAATGGGGATGCTGTGTGAAGTTCTTTCTAAAGGAAAAGTCTGAATCAACAATGGAGACCCGTATTCATATTTGCTGTGATTTCTAGCATCATTGTAAGCACGAAGTTGCTTTTTAAAAAAATAATAAATGTGTATCTTTGTGCAAATAGAGATCAGTCTTAAGCGATGAGAAATTATTGGTACTCCGGGGCAGATGAACCAAATGTAGATTATTTAACAAAGAATGAATGACAGCCATCTTCTCAGACTGGAAACAGATGGAAGGAAAATGAAGGAACGAACAAACCACAGAAACCATCCTAGAATCAATTCTGGGCCGTCTTGGCTAGTGACGATGATTACAGATCGAAATGGCTGGACTTCATTGTACTAAGACATCGCTAAGAGCGAGAAATGAGGCCCTTTGGTAGAGCAGAAGAGTATGGATTGTGCTCTACAATCTGAACTTCTCATGTCTTAATATGAACCTTTTCTAGTGTGAATTCCTTTCACCAAACTGGCGATCTCTGTAAGATGGATGGCCAGGTGTAGACCTCAACATAATTGTGATAAAAGTTTATTTGTCAAGGAACTCAACTCACACTAAGCTGATCTCCATACACCACCAGACAAAAAGTGCAGAGGTGAAAGCTTCTTTGGATAAAATTCAAACTCATGACTAAGGTTTCCTGCTACATGAAATACAGTTGTTTCTTGGTATTCATGAAAATTGGTTCTTGAACTCCATCCACATAGCAGAGTTCATAGATGCTCAATTGTTTCTTTTAAAATTCTGTAGTGGGGCTAGGGATTTAGCTCAGTGATGCTGCTGCCTGCCTAGCAAGCACAAGGTCCTGAGTTCAATCCCCGGTACCAAAAACAAATAAATAAGCATAGATAAGTAAAATGCTATAGTGATTGCATATAAGCGATTCACCTCCTCCCAAAGAGTGTAACACATCTCTACCTGGCTTACAATGCTTAGTACAATGTAAGTGGTCTGTAACTAATTATGATACCGTGCTGCTTAGGGAATAATGATATCTAAGAGTACATATATGTTCAGTACAGACACATTTTAATTTTTTGGACTGCCTATTGAACCCATGGATCACAGAGTTACATTCTCAGGTCTTGCTTTTTTAATCTGACATTGAGATCCAATTTTACAGGGTTGCCCGAGCTGTCCTTGAACTTAGGATCCTCCTGCCTCTGATGACCTTGGATTTCACACGTGTTCTACCATGCCTGCTTCCAGGTTTCTTTTTCTTTAAATTTTGATTTAGGTCTATAGTTGGTTGAATATGTGCATATGGAAGCCACAGGTATCTGTATGGCTGGGTTATGCTATTTAAGATTGAGTGTTATGTAGTATTATTAGCACAATGTGATAACATACAGTACAAAATGTTACAATAATATAGGGTGTGTTATATAGCAATATGGCGTCTTCCAAAATATGCTTTCCTGTAGCTAAATCAGCAAGTATTTGACATCACAGATCAACATCCTGTGATTAAAATACATCACAATAAACACCTTGTGAGATCCTTGGAAACGTCTCTTATTTCATTTCGTCCTTTGAATCACTGGTGGGTCCCTGTCCATTTCTCCACACACTCTATTAGAATAATCCTCAGAAAGATGGTTTTATGAGTCAGCTTTTCCCAAATACATAGTTAAGGGAAATGGGGTGCAATTACAAATGAGGGTGTTCCAGTTGCTGGGTGAGCCTGTCCCACAAAATTAAAGTTGATTAAAAAAAAGCAGCTACCAGTTTGGAAATATAGTGACGATAGCATGTAATTGTAATAGATGGCCGTTCCAAAGGCACAAAAGATATACTTAAACAATGGGCGATGATGGGGAAAATCTCTATCAATGACCAATGAGATGGCAGAATTAACTGTGGGTCAGACACGATGTTGCTGAAAAGACAAAGCAGCGTCCCTGGAGCTTTGCCCCTGAATGTGATGTCTGTATGTTTAACAGACATGCGTTCTCAGAGTCCTTTTATGATGAAATGAGATCCACTGTGTACACTGTCCTCTGTATTTCAGCCTCTGTTAAGGATGGACCGAGCCATTTCCAGGGGAAGGATGTGATGAGATCCATGAATCGTGTGGTCACTGGTGGAAAGAGATGCCAAACCCTGGCAGAAAGCCAAAAGCACATTTGTTCTCAGCAAAGGCCACTGCCCCAGCATCCGGGGCTGATTCTCAGCAGAGCAAGCGGAGTGAAAGGCGGTCTCTAATGTGGCAGTGCCTGCTATTCTCAGCTCGAGGTAGGCGTTGACCCCATTCAGAGTTTTCAACGCACTAATAGGCATGCATAATAAAATGAGGGGTGTGCTCCTCGTTTTTTTAATAGAAAAATGCTGCTGTTTTCACTTTTAAACTTTATATTCTCACGGGCACAATGAGGGGCTAGTTAGTGTCCCTAGAAAATTAAACAGAAAAATAAATGGTGATATTAGATGTGGTAGTAAAGATAGGTCTTGGTCACTGTCTCCTCACTGGCACAAAATAGGAGCAGCTTGAAGGAGGAGAGGTTTATTTTGAATCATAGTTTTTAGAAGTTCTGGTCCATAGTTGGATGGCCCCAAGGAAGGAAGGGCAGGACAAAAGGGTCTGGTGGAGGACAGCTGCTCACACTGTGGCAGCCCAGAAGCAGAAAGAAAACTGAGGAGTCTGAAGAGGATACACCCTGCCGGGTGATCTGTTTCCAACCAGGGTCCTTCTCCTAATGGCACAACAGGATTCGATCTGATCCCCTCCCAAAGGCCCGACCTCTGACCACAGGAGTCTTTCGAGGGATATTCTCATTTCAGTCGTAGCAAGATAGGGGTGAGCCTTGCCCCCCAAACACCCTGATTTGTGTTGTACTGTTCTCCACAGATTCTCAGTGTCAGCCCCCACAGACACAGTATCTTGCACCCCAGCTCTGAGAAGTCTCAGTCTTGCTTCGAGACTTGGGTTAAACAGCTCTGCAAGCATGAAGGGCTTTTCCAGGTTGGACAGGCAGATATTTTCAAGGAGTTGCCAGAGTTCTGTGGACTGCAATAAAGTTTTGTGCCAGTTAGGGCTCATTACAGGAACAGATTTGATACAAAATATGTATCAAATGATAGATGATAGGCAAACCTACCAATATATAGATACAGATAAATGAAAGATGATCGATAAACAATAGATAGATGATAGGTGTATAGATGAGAGGTAGATAGATAGATGAGAAAGATGAATAGATAGATGGACGGATAGATAGATAGATAGATAGATAGATAGATAGATAGATAGATGGATAGATAGAGAGACAGATGGATAGATGGATGGATAGATGGATGGATGGATAGACAGACAGATGGATAGATAGATAGATAGATAGATAGATAGATAGATAGATAGATATGGATAGATAGAGAGACAGATGGATAGATGGATGGATAGATGGATGGATGGATAGACAGACAGACAGACAGACAGATTGATTAAAAAGTTAGGCTTACAATGGCTGCCTGCACTGCTGTACTACCAAGGGTAAAAGAGTGTCCAAGGACCAACTGCACTCTGGACATCTGAAGGATCCAGTCAAAAGTCAAAGACTTGGGGCTCAATGCAGAGACCCATGGAAGTTCATATCAGGGGGCCACAGAATCTGAGCTGGAGGGCTCAGAGTCTGCACTGGAATCCTGGAGACAATGTCCAAAGGTGATGGCAAAGACTAGAGCTCCTTGGAAGCAGCAGAAGCAGCGAGCCTTCCTTCTTTCTGTCTTTGCTATCCCAGGCTGTGAGTGCATTCCCTGGCTCACACACTTCCGGTGCCTCATCCGTCCACAGTAAGTCCATCATGCACACACCAAGAACCTTGCTAAGCCAATCAACTCTGTGTTTCTCATTCAACTTGACACCATAGTTTACTACCAAAAGCTTTAGGACTTTATTCAGCTCTCATGCCCCAGAGAAGACTTCTCCATCAGGATACTCTCACAGTTGAGGCCAACTGAGGTTTCTTTCTTTCCAGATTAAGGGGGAGAGAGGTACATGGGATTATTAATCTTGGTATTGAATTTCCTGGGTTAGCCCCTAACAGGTGAGTAAAGCCTGCTCCCAGGTGTGTCTGGGTGGGTCTTGGGGGTGTGGCCTTGGGCACTATATCTGGTCTTTTGCCCGTTTCTCTCTGCTACTCTTCCCGGCCTTTATTTTCCAGCCCCCAGGATCTCAGAAGCTGTGCTCTACTACACAGTTCTGTCCCGATGTATGCCAGGGAGTGAAAGAGTGAACCAAATTAACCCTCTCCTTCTTCAACCTGCAGGCACTGGGTGTTGGGTGTCAGCAACAAGAAAGCTAACTGCTACAGAGAAAGAGCCTGAGGTTTGCCCCACTGCAGATTTTTTTCTTTTTGGTCAGGAGCTACCCCAGGCACACACTTGAAGGCTTTATTTCTTTTTGAATTCGATCTGACTTTTCACGCCTCTTCCAGTAGACTGTTGATGCAACACTGGCAGTGCAGATGTGAGAATGCTTCCTGAGAGCTGTTTTGATAGGATGGCAGCTTGTCAGTGGGGGGAGACACTGCAGATAATGTGGAGGAAGAGAGAGAAGTTCAAAAGAAGTAACTACTAGAGTCAAGGGTCTCGGCAAAGATAACTTGGGTTAGTTTTGCTCTTTTTCAGTATGAGTTACGTCCTTGACTCTTGACAAGGAATGCCTTGCTCTCCCTTTGCTCACATTAAGTCACCCAAGGCCTGAAAATACTACATGGAAAATTCCATAAATAACCAAGTGGGAGTTTTAAATGGCACACCATTCTGAGGAGCAGGATGGAATCTTGCGCTGGCCTGCTGGGGCACAACTGGATGACAGTTGTCCCTTTCCCCAACATTTTGACACTGTACAGACTACACACCTGTTAGTCATCTAGAAGCCAGGACAGTTCTCAGATCAACCGTGGTGGTATTCTGGGGCTGGTGCCTCCTGGAACCCTTCTTTTTCTTAATGAGGACCCTACAGTGGAAGGGTAGGGCTGCTGCCGATATGGAATTGCCAGAGAGAAGCCAGAAAGAGCTTCTTTCAAGGACAATGTCTCTTATTTAATTACAAAAAGAAAATTCCCATGTGGGTTTTACTAAAACTCTATGGTAGGAACCAAACACACCTACAGCATGTGGCACCATGGTGTTTCCGGTGTTCACCCGGAGGGCTTGAATGGCTCCCCTGGGACAAGAAGAGAGGACTGCAGTTCTGTTGCTGGCCTCGCGGCGCTCCCTCTACGTTAGTCTCCCTTTGCATGATTCCCTGCTCCCCATCAGGACCGTAGCCTTTTTCCATTTCTCTTTTCACCCCCACGTATGAGGCAGACAGAAGCTCAGGGCACCATAAAATGGTGCTGAGTTGGTGTCGTCGAGAGGGCGATCCGTCGACTGGAGCAGAGTGCAGATCCTCCCCGGGTCCCGGGCTGTGGAGAAGGACGAAGTGATAGAGACGTGGTCAGGCCCGGGAGCTCCTTCCCGTAACCAGCTGCTTACGGGGGCTGCCTGTCCAGAGGGGAGGTCGGACTGGGGGTGCCCTGCTGCTGAGAACTGCAGAAACTTAGTGTTCTTCGCCATTATTTTCTCTACCCTACGTATATTCAGACGTTTTCATTTTAAAAGGTGGGGGGATGTAATGCTTTATCATTTCGTACATATGGGGTGACTTTCTGTATGCACTTAACAGCTATTGATTATGCACTTGTGACTGTTTCTCACTGTGGTTCTACCAGTTTTACTATTATTATTATTAATTATTATTATTTAGTACAGGGATTGAACCCACAGCCTTCTATCTACAAGGCAATCACTGTACCACTGAGGTACATCGCCATCCCTACATATATTTTAATTACTAGCAGATACTCCGTTATTAGTGTCTTTATGCAGAAAAATACAAGAAGTTTCATCAGAGGGACTTACCTGAAAAATACCTCTCTTAATTACAAAGCCTTTCTTTGAAACCATGACTCTCAAGCCCCATTAAAAAATATTGCTCATTTTCCTCGCATTTCAAAGGGAAAACCTTGCAAAAGTTCCCTTCCTATACTGTATTTCTTGAGCCATCTTAGAAACCATCTATTTCAGTCTGAACATTCACAGATATGAAAACCGAGGTTCAGAAACATTTTTCCTCTCATCCCAAAGCATAAATTGAACTGTAAAAGTCAAAGTCAAGGGTCGAACACAGACCTTGTCAGGAGGTTTTTCAAATCATTTATTCATTCCGCAAAAGGTGTCAAGTATCTTGTATACAAATTGTATGCCCTAATGGTTCAGCCTCCGTTATAGTGGGGGACTACGGAACAGGGGCAAGGAGTGAAATCATGAGACGCAGCAACTCCATTCCTAGATATATAATGAAGAGAAATAAAAAGCTATGTACACAGATTTTAAAAAAAAATACACTTGTCCGTGGATGTTCATAGCAACATCAATAGCCAAGACGTACAAACAACCCAAAAATCTCTGAGGACTGTTGAATAGATAAACACAGTTGGTTAAGCCACACAAGGGAATATTATGCAGCCATAAAAATGAATAAAGCTGTGATGTGTTACCTAGAAGCTGAAACTTGAACGTATTATGCTAAATAAGACAGGAGATGCGAAAGGTCACACAGATTGTATGTAATCCATGAGCTGTGAAAGGTCACATGCATTGTATATAATCCATGAGATTCAAAAGGTCACATACATTGTATATAATCTTGTTTGTTGTCTACAGGTGCAGGGTTTCTTTCTAGAGTAATGGAAATGTTCTAAAGCGGATTGTTTTGACAGCAAGCAAGTGTGCATATCCTGAGCCATTCATAGCTACATGGGAGGTGGGTGAATTGTATGGCATACGGATTATATGTCAGTTCAGCTGGCAAATGGTTTCAAAGAAAAATAAATATGTAGTTCCACAAGGACTGTGCAGAAAAAACTGAAGAAGAAAGGGAGGAGGGCACACCATCACGGATAGATTTTTAGCTCCACGGCTTACCTACGTTCTCCAAATTCCTAGAAATAAGCAAGTCTGATTTGCACCACAGGGGAACTGAGTCAATAATCATGTGCTGCATCCCAATGCCCAAAAAGTACAACTTCCCTTGCAGCCTCAGACCTGAGGCAGGGCAAACCTCTCCAGTTGTTTCAAATCTAAAAGCCACCAGCGAGGATTCCGAATACTCCTCCGCGAAGCAAGGTAAATGTTTGCGGGACAGATGATGGTAAGCACCTGATTTGATCTTTACACAGTGTGTCCGTGTATCTAAACATCCCATGTCCTCCACAAATTTGTACAATTATCATATGTCAACTTTAAAAGAACAAAGTTTCCCTGCATCCAGGAGCCAACTAATCCTACTCTCAGAGCTAAACAGCCTCCTGGTTCCATTAATTAAGTCATGTTGTGGCAAGTATAGAAAAGAAATTCCAAGTCCTTTCTGTCCCCAGGAATTTTAAGGAGTAACAAGGAAAGTAATGCTTCAAATGCCATGCCAAAAAAAAAAAAAAAAAAAAACATGATTCAGTAACCCATTCCAGGGTGCCTCATCAATTTTCTATCCATGCTAGAGCTGAGGTTAAAAAAAAAAAAGTTTGAAGAGCTCTTTTTTGGAAGAGCGCTTTACGTTGACCAAAACCTTCAGTGGAAGTGTTTTGCAGGCTGGCCACTCTGGAGGGAGCCTGTCGCCCTGTCAAAGCTCTCTGGGTTCCAGGACCAGAGGCCCTATGATCCAAGAGTCAGCCTGGGTCCTTTTCCCAACTCCCTGGGATCTTCACCCAGGAGGGAGCTCACCTAAGGCACCCCTGCAGGCACTGCACGGGGCAGAGTTTGCCTGGTGTGAGCTACACGTTCATCACAATGAAAAGCCCGAAGCGCATCACAATCGCCCTGGGGACCAGGAGAGCAGCCAAGAGGAGGCTGTGCATTTTGGTCCAGATGAAATAAATTGCACCCTGAAGAAGGGATGCTCTCAGGAGCATTTGAAAGGCATCTCTGGACCATGAAGTAGGAAACGCAAGGTGTTGCTTGGGGGCTCTGGTCTGACATTCACTTTGACCTTTTTTGTTTCTTTAATTTCTGGTTCTGTTTGGCTGTGAATTTAAAATCCTTCCTTTCCCCGATTTCCAAGAAAGCATCTTGGTCAGTGGCCAGCCCCGGGCATCCATGCAGCTACTGCTCTCCGTACAGGCAGGGTGATAAAGACTAGTGAGGATGAAATATAGATTTGGAGGTGTCAGGAGGAAATAAATTGGATCCACGTCAGATTTCGTTCTGCATCCAAATGTCCAAAAAGTAGAATTTCCCTTGCAGCCTCAGACCTGCGGCAGAGAAAACCTCTCCAGCTATTTCAAATCTAAAAGTTTTGCTGAAAATCCTTCCTCTAACTGCCTGGACCCCCTATTCTGCCTGTTGTCCAACCCTATGGAAATGAAGAGCTGGGCAGCCCTCCCAGAGGCCATCATGAACTGTGTGAGAAACTTGAAAAGAACACAGGGTCACCAGCAGGGAGGAATAAGATGGGAGCAGAACAGGAAGCTGGGGTGACACAAACAAAGGATGCACGCATTTTAAAAGCCTGGAGAATAAAGTGCAAAATTTTGCGTGCTTAGAGGTGGCCAGAGGGAAGAGCTTAGATTTGAAATATCTACGCCCCAAGAAAAATGGCTTCCGTTCTCCTGAAAGATCATCAGCATGGTTGGGAGGTTAGCACCGAATTAGGAAGGAAAGGCCAAAAGCAAAACAGATCAGCGCCCTGGGAATAAAAGACATGGGGTTTCATTTTCCAAGGAGTATTGACGGTAAGAATTGTAATGCCACGGGACTTTGGTAGTAAAAGGAGAGAGAATGATACCTGCTTCACAAGAACATTGGCTTGTTAAATTATACAGGCGACGGTAAATTTTATAGAAGAACTGTTGAATAATGTGAATGTGATGCCATGACCTGCAGAATATATTCTAGAACGATGGTTGGCTAAACTTGTCTGTGGGCCAATGTGGCCTGCTGACTGCGTTCGTAAATAAAGTTTGATTGGAACAAAGATATGCCCATTCACTGTGCACTACCCATGCCTGCTTTCTTGCCACAGCTGCAAAACTGTGTAGTCCAGACAATGTTTTGGGACGACGTTGGGTTCATGTTCTAGTGCTATGACAGCGTATCACCCCCTGAACTTTTGACCAAAAATAGAGCTTTTTTCACTTGTGTGGTTTTGGAGGCTGTCTTATTTGGCTGTCCAGATGCTGGAACACAATTCCCAACACCCACATCTTAAAGGAGGAGAGCTTTAATTTGGTTCACAGTTCGAGGGAGTACAGCCTATAGTCTGCTGGCTCCAAAGCAGAAACTTCATGGTCGGGGAGCAGAGCTGCTTAGTTCATGGAGGCTGGAAGTAGGGCAGGGAAACAGTGTCAGAGAAGAGGAGGCCAAGATACAGTCCCCAAACTCACAAGTCTGTGACATCTTAGAGATGCCCAGGAGTGTGCTCCACCAATCCCTTCAGTGGTTCTCAAACTTAGCTACCACAAACTTATTGTGATATCATAATAGCGTAGACCGCTGAGTTACAGGCAGTCAGACAGGGCTGGGTCCTCAAGAGGCTCAGGACGAAGGTGAAACATGCCACAGCTGCACCGGAGACACATATGCTGAAAACCAGGTCTCAAGGTAAAGACAAGATGATCAGACCTGCACAGTTACTTAGAGAACAAACACTGGGCCTACTGAAGTCTAGACTGACATCAGCCACCCCGGTGGGTGACCAGAGACCTCTGGACCCACCACTTCCTAGGAGCATCTTTTTTCTTCCCATCTACTCTTGTTACGTGATTTATTTCCTTCCCAATTGGAGCACCATCACCTCAGTGAGTACAATTGTAGTCGTACCAGATGTCCACGGCTGTGGCCCATGCTGCACCCGTGTGGTTTTCACCCTATAAAACTCCCCTGTAAACTGAGGTCCCCAGGCTGCCCACTCAGGTCCCCTCCTGCCCCTCCGGAGCGTTCCCATCGATAAATAGCTTCCTACTCTTCCCCTGTTTCATTCTTTGATTTCTAAAGAACAGGAACTTAGCCTATCATACAGCTAACAGGTTGGGAGATGTAATATTTTATATTTCATCTCTGTAATTCTTTCCTCGAACAATAACGTGGAGGAGGAATCAGATATTAAGACGGAACAAGCGTTTAAAAAAAAAAACCAAAAACAAGCGTGCTACCTTGGGTCTGACATTCTCTGCATACAAAGGCAGAGATGCCACCGTTATCAGGACCCATCCAAGCCCAGTCATCTCCCAAGTGCTCCACCTCCAAAAACCCTCGACGTGTGATTCAGAAGATCACCTCTGGTTAGTGTTCAGGCCTGGAATGTCCCCCCAAATTCTCATGCACTTGAAGGCAGGGTTTGGGGGTGACTGGATCCCGCGGGCAGTTGTATTCATCTGTGGAATTTTGTCTCCGAATATAAACAGTAAAAAATGAATGTGAACTAATAGAAATAGAAAAGTAGAAAGCATCGCAGTGGGTGCTTCAGCTCTTGAGAGAACATGCCAGGCAAGAAGCCTACCATGGAGCTGCCTCCCAGCCCTACTGGATGTTGCTCCCTATATACCCAAGAGAGGCTTAGGGAGCCCGGAGTCTACATCCTGCGCACCTCCAAAGGCTGGGCTGGACGAGGCACTTCTGTCCGGACTCCATCCTCCTACCCAGACTGCACCGAGTGCACATCCAGTGCCTCCAGCTTTCTGCTATGTACTATTCAGTCACTCGGCTCTTCTGTCAGTCTGCTCCTCCTCCTGGGGGAGTATGTCAAGGAAAATGTCTTTCCCAAGCACGAGGTGCCCAGTTCGGTCTCCGTAGTCAAAAACAAAAATCCACTTACTCGAACCGAGCATCCCAGTCTCCAGTCAAAGACTAGAAAATCTCAAAGACAGCAATCGGCAGAAAGTGAAGCTTCTGTTTTATACCCCATCTCTCCTTTGCAAAAGGCAGTGGGTGGTCTGCTGGCCCCGTTTTAACCGCCTCAGACACTTGGGGGAAAGGTTGCTCAAGAGCAAGGTGGGGAGCGATCTCCTGCCACGGGATCTCCCCACAGAAACTGCGCTGGGGAGGAGGAGAGAGGTCTGGGCTATTGAGGGACAGCCGCTCCTGTTGCAGACACAGAGTCCCCAAACTGGGAAATGTACTCCTCCAGAGGAGGAACGTACCTTTGAAAACGCGGTACTACGTGCATGACAGGTGGCCTTTGTTGTGTTTTGCCATCAAGCACAGGGGATTGAACTGGTGGTGTTGTCTCAAATTTCGTGCAGTTTACCACCCTTATGACATCATGTTTCATCAGTTCACGGCTTGCGGCCCCGATGACCCTATAGGAAGTCCAAGTTTGGTGTTTTTTACCATTACTATTCACATGAACGCTCAAAGTTACAGCCACTTGCACTTGCACTTTTCTTCTGGGACACTGAGAGAGGAGGATCGCAAGTAAGAACCCAGCCTGGACAGCTTTTAGCAAGACCCTATCCTCCCTTTCCCCCTGCCCACAAAAAAAATTTTTTTTAAAGTGCTGAGGATGTAGCCAGGGAAGGGAAGGGGAGGGGACTTTTAGCAACCCTATCCTCCCTTTCCCCCTGCCCACAAAAAAAATTTTTTTTAAAGTGCTGAGGATGTAGCCAGGGAAGGGAAGGGGAGGGGAGGGGAGGTGAGGGGAGGGAAGGGAAGGGAGAGAGATTTACACAGGGTATTAATCCAGGCATGAAAACCTAGCCCCCAGGCATAATCACCTCTCAAAGGCTGTGCTTTTTAACAGTCACAGAGGGTTGTAACATTGTTGAGGGGCGCGGCAGTGACAGTGAAAACATTCATCGTGCGCTGTCTCCTGAGAAGGGCGGACTTTAAGATTGCATCAGCCATAAAGGACGTCGAGATAAACACACATTCATCCTCCACGTGCCCCGAGTTTACCTAGATGTCCTTTTGATGCCAATGATATGCATTATGGTTTATTTTTATGCGGAAGGAAAACTGACATTTGGGCAGCTGCCAACGTGTCAATGAGCCGGAGGATGATGCTACTGATAATCCACAGATGGAACCACCCTGCTGTCCCGGGCTGCTGTTTAAATTCAGAACGGAGCTCTGTTTGGAGCATGCGCAGTGCTTGCTCACCCAAATGAACGTCTTCAGGGCGCTGTCAGTGTTGTTTGACCTCGAGCAGAATTAGCGGAAGGAGTAGGGTGTAGCAGAAACACCACCAGAAGTGGGCTGTCAGTCTCTGAAATAAGAGGAGCTGCATCCCTAGTTTCTGAGCTGATTTCCTTTCCCCATATTTCCTAGTGCTGCTGACTTACGAGAAGAGTGAAAAGAAAATACGAAAAAGGTCTAGAGTATGAGGCGAGATACCACAAAACCTGAATTTATTTATTTGCAAGTACGCACCTCCGGGCTTTGGGACATATAGAAGTAGCAGATAAAGAAAGGGTCCCATGACAAGTGGCTCAAATAGAGTCCGGAGTCTTTCCTGGAACCGGAGAGTTCTACCTTCTTTGTATCAAATGCACGTTTCTGATATTTGTGTGGAGTTTATCACAAGTAGGTTTAACACCGGTTGAGTACCCCTTATCCGAAGTATCTGGGACAAACAATGTCTCGGGTCCCATCCCCCCAGACTTTGGAATATTTGCACAAATATAAGAAGTTGTCTTTTGGATGACTCCAGAATTTAAACACAAATTCATTTACGTTCCATATGCATTTATATACATAGCCTGAAGGTAATTTTATACAATTTTAAAGATAATTTTGCATACGAAACAAAGCCATATGTTGTGTAGTTTTCCACTTGTGGTGTCTCTCACAAACCAAAATGTTTCAGATTCTACAGTATATCAAATTTCAGGTTCTCATAGGATGGTTTAGGGATTTTCAGATCTGGGATGCTACACAGGGATAAGACTACAGCTCATTTTGCAAACTGGAGGAAAAAAACAGTCATATAGGTTTATATCAGATGACTGTAATCATCTTAATGTCCCTAGTCTTGTATATACAAATACATATGATCAAATGAATGTGCCTACTTCCTCCCCAAGGACAATTATATTTTCATGTAAAATGAGCAGATTTTAAGACTGTTTCTCTAATTGAGTCAATTCAACTTAGCACACCCAACTGGTGCTAAATGAATCCATACTTCAGCATGGATATGAGTCTGAAGGCAGAATATTGCAAAGCTGTAAGAAATCCATATGAAATTGTAGGGCACTAAAATGGGGATATTAGAATACATTTATACATTGTATTTCAATTGCTATTGAATCCATTTGAAACAAATACAGAAAAAAATTTCCTACAGATAAAATCAGTTACAGATTTCTCTTTTAAGCAAAGCAAAGAAAAACAATGATGAGGAGAAAAAAATTAAAGTTAAATTCCATCTTTGAAGAGGTGCACAGTGGTGGAATGACAAACTAAGAAAGTTTGAAAGTAATCTGGGTGGTGGGGAAAAAGCTCTCAGATGTACCCTGAGGAGGCAGAAAAGCCCAAAAAGTAAAAGCTTATTGCAAGGCAATGGCAGGATGAGGCCGGGAATCAGGGAGAGCAGGGTTGATGGAGGAATCGTGCAGACATAGCATGTTTGCCCAACGCGTGCTACAAACAGGGATGGATGGAAACAGCACATGGAAACATCTCTATATTGATGACCTTCCTGAGCAGAAAAGATTGACTTATTTTCACCTCACAAAGAAAAAGGTGACTTTCCTTTGAAGCCAACATGCTTTGTTCTACCTGTGAGCAATGTCACAGGTGAGGCACAGGAATGTGGCCAAGGGAAAATGGTCCCGAAATGCTAAGAGACAGTAAGAATGCCACAGGGGATCCGAGGTCCATATAGTGGGTCCTGGCAATTATAAACACAAGGGGACATGTAACAGAAAAAATAAAATATAGAAAAGAAGCTCCAACAAGAAATGACAGGGTGTTTCCAACCCTAGGAGAATCCAGAGCTTAGAGTTTTACAAGCTCTACAGAGAAACTCCATTTCAGAGAGGGCTATGCCTTTCTTCTTGTGTCAGTTATGGTTTTTCTGTAGGAACAGACCCAATATATGTACATAAGAGATTTATGAGGTAGACTTACAGGGTCAGAAGTATAACAGGCCCAGTGGGCATCTGGCAGATGAGAGAGAAAAACCAAAATGGTGGTCGATGTACTGGGATCTGGAAAATCCAGTAAGAGTTGAAGGCTGAAGGCCTGGACACTCGCTGCAGAGTCACTCGTGTGAGTCTGAATGAGAAAGTTGAAGGGTCTGTGTTGGGAGGATCAAGAGTCTGGACCGGAAGGAACTAGACACCGACACCCAAAGACCATGGCAAAGCCTGGAAGAGTTCCTTCTCCTTTCCTGTTTTATTCCATCAAGGCTACAAGCCTATTGGTTGGTACCACACACATCCAGGATATGTCTTCTTTCCTCCGTTTAATGACGAACAGGTCAATCATCCATAGATACTCTCAGAAGTTGACTAATCTAGTAAGAGGTCCTTACTGAAGTCAAGTAGACATACCATAATTAAGATCACACTTCCTTAAAAAAACATTTCAGGTAATAATGAAGATGAATGCATTATAGAATTGGGCATTTGCAGGCCAGTAGTAGAGGATATGCTTAGCACATGTGATGCCCTGGGCTCCATCAGCAAGACCAAAACAAAAAATAATTACAGAGAAGAAGGCATTTATTCATGTGTGTAGCAAGAACAGGGAGCAGACAGGCATTTCGCAAAAATTAGAGAATGATGGTATGATGACAAATAACCCTGATGAATATAAAGAGGCTGACGTTCCTGAAGAAATTCTGATGAGCACAAAGTAGCCTTCTTAATGAACTCAGGGCTCATCCCCACCAAATAAGATGGCAAACCAAAGAATATATTTTTCCTGAAATGTCTAAGAAAAGTCCTAAGTACCCAGTGAAGTAAGGCATCCAAAATATTAAAGGAATCAAAAGGGCCCATGAAATAATCCTAAAGGTAGAAAAAGGGGCTCTTTCTGTGTTCGACAGCCTTGGTCAGATATGTAGGGTCTTCTCAGGTATTTCTCAGCGATGGCTGAATATTATTCCTTAGCCCTCTTAAAAGTATATATTCTTCAGGGGGCACACAGTTATAGTTAAGGTTTGCTGTAATTTGGATCTGGAATTTTGCCCTGTGTTACAGCCTTGGTCACCAAAGTACTGAGAGGTAGAGGAACTCTGAGAAGATGGGAGGAAAAAACGAAAATGGGAGGAAGTTAGGTCATTTGGGGCGTGGTCTTGGACAGTCTTGTGGGTATTAGGATTCCCAACCTCTCTCAGTGCCTCTCTTCTCTCTTTATCTCTGTCTGTCTCTTCCACCTTCCCTCCTGCTCTCCCTCCTGTCCCTTCCTAGCTGCCTTTTCCTTTTTTGGTTGGCATGGGGGTCTACAGACCTCCTGCAGTATGCAAAGCAGCAGGACCAAGAGCCCATCGACCTACTGGATTAAAACTTCTGAAACAGTGAACAAAAGTAAACTTTTCTTCCTTGAAAGTTGATTACCACAGGTGTTTGGATGCAGTGATGCAAAACCAACTAAAACACGGCTCTTAGTTATTCTTTGTAACAAGCACTGTCCTTTCCATTCCGATGTTTCTCTCCTCTCCTTTTCCACAGAGAGAAATGCTGTGGTTTAAGTCTAGAATGTCTCCCCAAATTCGCATGTGTTTGGAAGGTGATTGGGTCATGGGGGAGCTGTATTCATCTGATGGACTCAGAAGCTGAGTGTGCTGTTAGCGGGTGGGGCCTGGTTCAAGGTGATTCA
Organism: Fukomys damarensis; assembly: GCF_012274545.1. Classification (NCBI taxonomy): domain Eukaryota; kingdom Metazoa; phylum Chordata; class Mammalia; order Rodentia; family Bathyergidae; genus Fukomys; species Fukomys damarensis. The sequence continues at coordinate 3,640,990 of NW_022900951.1, forward strand.
CAGCGAGGGCATGACCTATGTTCTTTTCCTCCCTCTCCTCTCTGCTTCGGGTTGTTGTGGGTGGAGAAGATGTTCCCCGCCACACCTCTCTCTGCCATACCCCTTTTATCTTGAGGGGAGCCAACAATGGATGCAAACCATGAGCCAAAATGAACCTCTCCTCCTTTACGTTGCGGTTAGTATGCATTTTGTCCCAGAGACAAGAAAGTGAGGAGTACACTAAGTCAGAGTTTCAACTTCATTGCTGATCCCCCATGCACTGCTTGTGGGAAAAAGAATGTACAGTATTTATTCATATAAGGGCCAAAGTAATCATCAGAATGGGGGAATAAAAAAGGCAATAACAAAGTTGATATATAAAAAAATGTTCACATCTCAGGGCACTGAACTATATAGTCCCTTTTACCACTGGGGAATTTATCCTAAGATTCCCCAGGAGGATGTCTGAAACCATGGATAGTACCAAACTCAACATATACTAGATTTCTTTTTCTGTGTGTTCTGCAGTATGGCCACACCATACCAGAGATGAACCACCCTTTCATGTTTTATGCCCAGGTGATTTCTTTGCCTCACTCACCTTTCATGTTGAGTTCATTATTAAGTAACATAGGGGTTGTTTGAACACAAGTACTGAGATGTCACCACAGTGGATCTGTTGGCTGGATAACTATCAGGTGGGCAGCGTATACAGGATGGAACCGTGAAGAAAGGGATGATTCAAATTCCAGGTGGATAAAATGATACAGCATTGCATTTCACCAGAGTACTCGGAATGGCAAGTCATTTAAAAGATACACATCCTTTATTTCCAGAATTCTCCACTTAATATGTTCAGACCTTGGTTGACTATAAGTAAATCAGGTGGAGTGGGGGATGAAAGACTACTATATTTCTCTGCTTGAGATCTTTCACATGTTCCAATTTGCATGAATTTGTCTTTAGGTGAGGCTGATACTGTCTTTAAAATTTTTATAGAATGGAGATGGAAGGATGTGAGAAATAGATAATGGACCTTTCTAGATGTTTTCTTCAAAAAGGACATTAATTCCAGGGTACAGCAATGGGTGGGAGCTAGCTCTACACAAGTAAGTGCATGTATGGATTACTTGCATTTCCCTATTTCCTGACTCCCCATATTCCCTGTGAACTACCTATCTTTCCCTTCATCCTTTCCTTCTAAAAGTGTATGATGTTTGTGGTCTTTTCACAATTCAGCAAATTCAGTGGAAAAACAAAGGAATGCCAATTTAAAATTTTTCCTCCAACTAACGTTGTTACTAATTTGTTTTCCTTCTCTGCTTTTTAAAGTAGTAAGCCAAAATACAGACAGACAGACAGAAAGACAAGCAATGTTTATTTGTAGAAAACTCCAGAATAGACTGAATGGCATAGCATGAGTCGGGGAAACAGAGGGCTATGCAGTCCTCTATAGCACTGACGGCAAACCTTCTAGAGCTCTCAGTGGTAACCAACACCTACCTCACCGTGGCATGTGTGCCATAGATTCGTCCCCACTCTTCTATAGCTAAAATTTGGTTGTCACTTTTCTCACATAACTTTGGCTAGCCTAACTGATCCTAAGATATCTGCAGTCCTAGTCTTGCACAGTATCAGTGTGTTGCAGAATGCGTAGCTTACGTTCTAGTTGTTCTATCGTCAAAACAATGGTGAGCACCATAGATTAATTCTTCTCCAGCAAGAGAGACTATCCCTGGGTTTTTTTTTTTTGTTTGTTTGTTTTGCATCTGCTCCTCAGTTTTGGGGAATAATTTGCTGAGAGGTAACTGTGAATTAAATTTCAAAGAACATCAAAATCCTACAGACCATGAGGAGGTTATAAAGAAACTCAGTGGTGGAAGAAAGATTTTCTACGCTGAATCAAGCTACTTCTCAAACTCGCATAAAAGCTCACAAATCTATGTGGACTGAAGTTCAAGGGTGATGTTGAGAACAGCAGAAATTTCCATGGAGGAAACAAAATGAAGAAATGTTCTGACCTTTCGAGGACCAGAAGAAGATGAACCACACATGTATATGGGAGAGAAGGATGGGGTGTTAGACAGTCAGAGGCTATGAGATTTCAGGAAGAGGGAGCCGAGAACAGGAGTCTGCATGGAGTGAACAGAAGTCACTCCAGGGGCTGACAAAGCAGTTTGGCTCGGAGGGAAGCAGAGCTTGATGCCTTCTCTGGGGACAGTGTGGAAATGGGTTATTTCAAAGGATGGCGGGTGAACACTCAGAGAAGTCATCCGAGGTCGCTGTGAAACAGAATGGGATCATTATGCACAGGTCACTACAGATTCAGCTCCCCACCACCACCACTGAGGAATGTGGGAAATGTGGGTAGAATGTCCAGCGGACCCACCAAAAACTGATGCAATGTTTCATCACCTCATGGATCGAGTGATTCTATGATCAAGATCAGCTTAAAATGAGTGAAACAGGAGGAAGGCCTGGATGGCAACTTGGACATGTGTTTTTCCTGGTTCCTGCCTGTCTTTGCCATTGGTCTCTCTCCTGCTGGTCCCGTTAATTAGTGGCTTGGGGGATGAGCAGAACACTCTGTTAGTCAGGGCTGCAAATCAGGGGAAGCCAGTAGGACGAGTTAGTGTGTTGTAGGACATGATTGAGACCAAAAGAAATTGGGATGAAAAAAAAGATGAGGAGAGGAGAGGGGAGGGGAGGAGAGGGGAGAGAGCGGGGGAAGGGGAAAGGAGGTTCGAAGGAGACACGCTGAGCTAAATCAGCAAATTGAATCTAACAAGATGGAGAATGAGAACAACAAAACATTATTATTCAGTCAAGTGCATCAGCCACACATGGGGAGAAAGGCATCACAAGCTGCATAATTAAAAAAGAACCAAATGTTTCCATTGACTGTCGGGGCAATATGAATCTTTAGTATAATCACTCTAAACAAAACTAAAGCGTTAACAAACCAAAAAAGTCCCAAACCGCAGAAACGTTGTGTCCTATCCAACTGTACTATAAATGTAGCACTGAGTAGAAGGAAAGTAACCTTTGTTTAGCGCTCACTTTGGGTGAATGTATTCATTAGAACAGGGAGAGGCTGATGATGACTTTAAAATATTCTTTGGTATTTATTTATGCAAATTCACAGGAGCCACATTTGATTAAATGTGCCACTTTGCTCTGGGAAAATCAACGTCTTCATTCGGAGTGGCGTGAGGGGCTGACAGCCCGCTGTACCCCACAGAGCTGTGGGGTGCGGTCCTGTGGCTGCTACAGCTTGCACGTGGCTTCAGTGAGTCCCCAGAGACCCATTGGGGGAGCTGGGTCCTGGAGGGGTGAGGTTGGGAGGGGCCATGACAAGTTTTAGAGGCGTGGGGCAGCGGCAGGTCCCCAGATCACTGAAACCGATGCCTCTGGAAGGGTCAAAGCTGGTTCCCACAGGCCCCCTCGTTCACCCTCCCCCGTGTGTTGTTAGAAAAGCCTGAGCCCATTGTGTCCCGTCTCCCACTCTGGGTGGCCTTTGCAAGATAGGTATCTCTGTGTCCCACGGGGGATCCAGCCACTGCCAGGACGGGAAGGGACCACACTGCCAGGATGGGAGATATGCAGATATCTCTTTGCAGCCTCCACCACAGTGGTACGCATAAACTTTTTGGAAGGAAAAATGGAAACAAAGCTAGTGTATACAGGGAGGGGTGGAGGGGTGGAAGGGAGGGCAGAGGAATGAGGGAAAAACAAGAACTAAGATATGACATGTACGGGTACAAATTCCCAATGATGGATGTGATCATCATGTATACCTAAGTTGTACCAATAAACTTGATGAATAAAAATACAATAAATAAACTTTTGAGAACAAAGTGTGGCTGACAGTTTGTATAGAAATAGGATGCACCCTTGAGACCAGAGCGTTAAGTGAAACACGAGACGCACAAGATTAAATATCACGTGGTTTGTCTTATATGAGAAACTCAAATTATACATAAATAGCAAAAAAAAAAAAAAAGAGGAGATAATAAGAAGTAGTGAGAAAGATCTTTGGCAAATGGGAAGAGAATCAAGAGGTGGAGGGAGAGGAAGGAAAAGGGGATGAGAAAGGAAGTAAGATGTGCTATGCACACGCACCAACCCCACATAGGGAATATAAACATTATGTACTGTAAACATACACTAAAAATACAAAAATAAAACACACACATCGCTATACACATGTATCTGGCTTGATCAGAACTATGCCGAATGTTTAGATTTTTAAACATCAGTACAGTAAAAGACATATTGCAATTAATCCCCTTCAAAAATCCGCCCTCTGTTTGGAACACACTGATCCCATCATTGTGGCTCCCTTCTGAAGCAGTTCCAGATGTCTTCTTTCCCGAGCGTCTTTAGTTGGAGTTGGTAGCTGCCTCAATGTCCTGAGAGGATTTAAAATATTTCCTTTCCGTGGTCATTTTGACCTTGGGGAAGGGCCGGACGTCACCCAATTCAGGATCGGGTGAATATGGTGGGTGAGGACACAGCGTCGTGTTGGCTTGAGCCTGCCTTCCCATTCCATGGCGCTTGGCGGCAGCATTCACTGTATTTTTTTATCCCAGCTTGTAAAGATACTGCAGAAGGACTTCCAGGAGTGCTTCAGAAATGGCAAGGATGACTGGATAAGGGTATTCAAAGAGCGTGGGTGAATTCTGAGTGGGATTAATGGCCGTGTTTCTTTGACTGTGATAAATTTATGAGGTTCAAACATTCACGGTATATTTTTGATCACCCCTCATAGGAAAAACTCATAATGAAATCCATTACTGAGTATAGATAGTATGTATTCATAATTAAGATTTTAAAAGGATGGAGAAAAAAATGAACCGCGACTGCGCTCAATAATACGTTCTCAGAGAAAGGCGGCTATGGAGGTGAGGAATTGAACAGATGCATGAGATGGAAAAAAAGAAGGAGAGGAGCTGAGAGAAGAAAGGAAGAGAAACGTGGAAGAGTAAGCCGGGGAAAAGGCTGTGCATTTCAGCCTCTCTCGATGTCCAGTATACCTTAGCTACTGATAACCGGCATCCAACAGCCACGGTGTCTCGAAATCAGGCCACCTCTCCCAACACACGCTGTGCTTTCCGTTTGTGCCGTTTGAGACAACAATCACTGCACAACTATGAGAGTATCGTCTCCACCCTCTAGATTATAAGGGACAGCAAGGTCCCATTAGTCTGTGTCATCACAGTACCCTCAGCGTCTATCAAACAGCCACGGATAAGCACAGGCAAAACACGCTAGCAACATTTGTATAGAATTGGAGATATTGCTGAAATAATCAACAGCTTCCTTATGTAGCAGAAATTTTTAAATAGAAACTACAATAAGAAACATTCTAAGCTAATAACAGAACATTATAACCTGTACAAGAAGAACATTATTTTCATAAAATATATTGCTGAGCACATAAGTACAAATTAGCCACTGATCGCTTCACAAAGCAAGTTCTCAATAAATTTTACCAGGTTGTTGTTATATGTCATATTTTCTTCCCTTTATGCATTAAGTTAGAAATCAAGACAAAGGCACAAATAGACATTCTCACGCTAAGGTCTTAACATACATATTTTATAAACCCATGTGTCAGAAACCATAACAGGCCGGGGATTTAGCTCAGCGGTTCGGTGGCCTGCCTTGCAAGCGCAAAGACCTGAGTTCAATCCCCGGTACCAAAAAAAAAAGAAAAAAGAAAAAAGAAACCATAACAGAAATTGAAAATGTAAACGACACTGCAGTATATACTTAAATGAAAGGGGATAGCAATAAAATAACGCCTTTACAGAAATGCAAAACCTTAAAGGTTTACAGTAGAAGAGAAAGTATGGCACAAATTGATAATTAAGAATCCACTACAGGGGGTAGAAAAAGAGGAACCGATCGAACCTTTAAAAAGTAGAAAGAACAAAGTAATAAGAATGAAAAATCTCCAGCATGACTGAGTAGGAAAGAGAGGGGGAAAGAGTGAGAGAGAAAGCGATAGAAAATGTGTTTGGCAGAGGGATCATAGAGACAGACATTATTAGATAACAAAACAAATATATATCACGCAGAGATGATAAAATGATAGCATGAAAAAATTTATAAAAATAAAAATTTAAAACATAAAGTACAAGTTTAAAATCTTACACAAATCTTTCCACATAGAAAGGACTAGGCCCGATATAGGTTTTATGTTTTAATTCTCACAATCAATCAATCAATAAAATTAAGTGAATGCAATTCTGGAGAAGATAAAGACAACAAACTTATTTCCGGTCTTAATAATCAAACGAACCAAGGAAAACACTTTATTAAATACAGGAACAAATACCTTTAACAACGCATCAGTAAAACAACCTAGCAATGTATAAGGTGTAATAACAATATCGTGAAACATTGCAGTTTATCCTAAAAATATAAATATGAATTAGCATTAGAAGGATCAATCCATCAATCAGCAAAGAAACATCCCTATGTGATCCTTATGTGATCACAGTAATAGATTTTTAAGTTTTTGATGCATTATTTTTCCTGATTCTCTTGAAGATGCTTAATAATTGAAGAACAGAAAGGGAAAAAAAAACCAGAAAGGAACTTTGTTACTGTGATCTATAACATCTATTTTTAGAAACTTGGTGGAAACAAGATATTTAATGGTGAGAAGGTAGAAATATTCCTGTTTAACATCAGGCATGGAAAGATAAAAAAAAAAAATTTCTATTCTTGCTTAAGCCCAAATAATAAAGGCATTAACGAGCTTGTTCTCACCAACTCTTATCTACTTTGAATTGGAAGTACTAACAGCCAGTTCACTGAAGGAAGAATTAATGTGTGTGTGTGTGTGTGTGTGTGTGTGTGTGTGTATACACACACACATATAAATCTAGTATACTCCATTCAGGACTAATATAAACTTACACTGGTGAAATAAAATAAAATGTGGAACTGGGGTTATGACAGACACAAGAAAAGAAGAGGCACAATGACTAATAGAAGCATGAAGAGCTCAGAAACAGACCTTAAGTACCTGCAATTTTCATAGGTAGCAGAATCAGCTTTTCTGATGTGTCAGAGAATATGGAGTCAGTGATTATGCATGTGGACAAATGAAATTGAACGCTACCTCACGCATCTCATCAAGAATTAAATCCAAATGGCAAAACATTTAAATGAGAAATGCAAGGTCATCACACTTTACAAGATAATTTGGGACATTGTAGTCCCCCTGCTAAGAAAGGATTTGTTAAGCCAAATAGAAAAGATCACAAGACATAAAGAAAAACAAACTAGATGACACTCAACCCATTTGTATTGGTCAAAAAATATCAACGAGAAAGAAAATAAGCGACCAATAAAGATGCTGTTTGCAATACATTACTCACAAAGGTTCAATATCTAGAATCCCTAAGTTCTCCTATAAATCAATACAAGAGAAATAAAAACTATCTAACAACAACAACAAAAAAAAACAGGAAATACTTGAACCAGGATTTTACAGAACATGAAATAAGATGATATGGAAAGATGCTTTATCTCTTTAGTTATAAGCAAAAGAAAACATGCAACTTTGTACCCATTAGATTAGCAAAAACTTGAACATCAAGAGGTACAGATGTATCGATGTCAACTATCAAGGTGAGAATGAAGAAAAATTGCACCTGGTGCATTTTCATGACAAAGGATGAGTTTAAAAACCCACTTCAAGGTTATCAAGTGTTCTGTCCTACTTCAAGAATACGCAAAGTAAGGCATTTCTGAGGTTGGTAAGAACCTTTTCTGTGGGAAAATCCGCTGCCATGCGGTGAGCAACCCTACTTTTTGGAGTGAAGAATGGGCTCCTAATGCTTTCTGGCCTAAAGAATGGCTTCTAGGGTTTCTTATAGTGCTCTGAAATGCTCCCTGAAAGACAAGGAGAAATGTTGCTTGGTGGTTCTAAAGAAAGCCTGCATTCTGAGCCCCACACTGGGGAGTTAGGAAACAGAGCCAAGAGAGTTGGTAATCTTGGGTTCATCCTATGATTCTTCTACTAAGTGGCACCCCAGCAAAGACAGTGCTCAGTGGAATTGCTTTGGAGTCCTGGATATTCTGGGAGCTGGATGTGCCCACCCAAAATACAGATTCTCTCCCTCATCTGTGGTCAAGGGGCTTAGCTGAAAACCATGTAAGAAACTGGAAAACTGGCCACGAGGAAAAGAAACAACCGCTTCCTTCCCCATCCCAAGTGAGGACCATTTTGCTCACTTACACTGATTTTAAAGTTTTTGACTGTTACATATTTTAACTTAAGATCTTGAAGAGAGAGAGAGCACTCCTTTAATGATTAGGAGAGACACAACGTGGAATAAAGATATTATTAGTTGAGGATACATGGTATTCAGAGAGAGAGAGAGAGAGAGACAGAGAGGGAAACACTGATTAGCTAACCTCTTTGTCGACTCTGATATTATCCAAATAGGTTTCCATTGGGAGTTTTAACTGGTGGTTTTACAGCAAGCAAGCACAAGTCCCAGGAGGGCACACTGACTGCAAAGTCGCCACAGTGTCACATAAGGACAATCTATATGGGATGTGGGGGGTCAGCTGGGCCAATCCAATTATAAGGTGCACGTGGTTGTCAAATTGGAAGCCACATCATCAGCAGCAGGAGGTTATATATGGAAGTAATACATACGATCACTTAGATCTGGAAGGTTCCCCTCAAAAGTTCCTGTGTCCAGCTCATGAGAGGTACTTGGATCATATGGGCTCTCACTTCATCCTTGGGGTAATTCAATGATTAGATCATAATCTGAGGACATTATTGGGAAACAGGAAGTGGAGTGAAGCTGGAGGAAGTTAGGTCACTGGGGATGTGTCCCTCAACTGGACTGTTGGACACCAGCTCCTCCTTCATTCCTATCTTTTGTTCATTGGCTGGAGAGGTGAGTGGTGGTGTCCATCACCAGCTCCCAGCATCGTGTCCTGCCTCATCACAGGTCCAGTGCCATGGGGTCCAACAGGGTCTGGGGCCTCCAAGACTTTACCAAATTAAGCCTTTCTTTTTATAAGTTTCTTACATTCAACCCTCAGCACTGCAAAATAATTTTAAAAAATTGAATTAATTACAACATTGGGAATGAAAGACTCCAATTCCTGAAATGGAACAATTTTAAGACCCACAGTGAAATGAAGATGTACGGATTAACCTTGATTGTTAGTGGTTTAACTTACTGAAATATTCACAGGCTTCTGAGTCACTGTCCAGCCCCTAGGACAACATATGTGACGCCCACGAGTTTATAAATGAGAGCTTTCTTTGAGCTCAAGTTTTTTGTTTTTTTTTTTGAAGATTCAGTCTCCAACATGTCGTTGCATGGGTAGAAGGGAGGAGAAGAAAGGATCTGGTGCAAGGGTCCTGGGGAGGAGAGCTGCTCACATCATGGTGGCCTGGCAGCAGAGAGAGACAGGAGGAGCTGTGAACAATAACACATTCTCCCAGGTCACGCTCCAGTGACCAGCCTCTTCCAACCAGGCCCCCCATCCTAAGAGCATATGCAACTATGGACTCATCAATCGTTCAATCTGTTGATGAGTAGAGCACTCCTATGATCCAGCACCTTCCAAAATCCCAGCTCTGAACAAGACACGATGGTGGACATTTTATATCTAAAGGATAACAGTAGTTGAGTGAGGTACTAGGAGAAGGGTTACTGGGAGGAAGTAGGTGGCTGGGGATGTGACTCTGAGGATACCTCTTTCCTCTAAGTCCTCGCTGTCCTGAAGTGAGCAGCTTTCCACTGCTACACTCTTCCACCATGTTTCCTCCTCGGAGCCAACTAGCCATGTACTGAAACATCTGAAACCATGAGGCCTAACAAAGCATTCCATCACTAAGGTGATGGTCTCAGGTATTTGGTCACAGTAATGGAAAACTGGCCAACAAGAAGACACCATTTTTTTTAATGTGATATATCTCTCTAAATATTTAAAGAAGACTCAAGTCAAGTCAGTGTTTTCATAAAGCCAGCGGATGATGCAAACAAAATTTTGGAGATTTTATATTGTTATTCTCAATTTTTCAATCATCTTTTGCAAGTGTTTTGTAATGTGAACTTTGAATGTACTCAACGTATGGTGGGAAACAACATGCAGTTAAGTAGAGACCATAGGGCTGGGCACAGAGCTCAGTGTTGAGTGCTTGCCTAATTGTGCAAGGCCCTGGGTCTGATCCTCAGCACAGGAGGGAGACAGAGAGGCAGGGGGAAGAGTGACAGAGCAAGCAAGAGGGGGAAGGCTGAAAGAGGAGGAGAGGGAGAAGGAGCAGGAGAGAGAATACTTCCCTGGAAGTCAAGGTGGGCCTATTTATTAGACTAAGAACATTTAAAAATTGTTTATTTCTGTCCTTAAGTCCCCTATCTGGAATATGCTTTTTATACCATTAGCAGTTCATGTGCCTGGTGCTTTTAAGGATTTAAAAAGCAAAGGAAAGAATTTTTTCCCCCGTCTCTCCAGGCTACTCCTTTGTATCTCTCTACCCCAGGCAATAAGTACATACCTGCAGAGTTTCCTGAAAGAGGAACAGGGTGTGGGTGGGCAAAAGCACATTTATGGGGTGGCTGAAAACTTCAATAAGATCTAAAAAGTATCCACAATGTTAACAGGGACATCCTCCAGATGGTCAAACTACTGGTTTGTGTTTTTTGTATGATGTGCTATTTGTTCCAAGCTTTTTATACTAAGAATAAATGATTTATGCGATTAAAAAAAGAAAAGATTATTTTGCTTTAACATATCTCTCTTTAGGTGGATTGAGACTGTCCAGAATTCAAGAACTAACTGCATATATTGGGTCTTCTCCCAGTGTACAATGCAGGAAAGACATCCTAAAAATAGTTACTGAGTTCAGTACCAACCTTAAATCTTGCTCATCCACTCATTTACTAATGAAAAAGTAAAAGGATACATAATCCATCTGTATGTCTGTGTTTTTTGCCATTCCAATTCTAAGGACAAGGATTTTTAGAGCCATTGAACAAAATTCTGAGAGCAAAGGACAATTTTCTGGACAGAGATCACTTAAAAAACTCCTTCTTGTACTTCTCCTATAAACTTGCTCATGCTAGTTATTTGATGCAAGAACAACTACCTTTTTGTTTAATGAAAGCTTGTGAGTCAAACCCTAGAGATCTCAAAAGACGGTCACAATATGTGTGCCATAAGAATATGGTGAGTGTTGAAGTAAAAAAAAAAAATTACAGTAAAAGATAGATTGCCATTAGTCTCTCGCAAAGTACTCTACTCCCTTTCTGAATTCATTTATGGCACCATTCTTGCTACTTCCTGAAGCAGGTCTGAAAGTCCTTTCTTTCTTTTTTATTTCTCTTTTAGTTAATTAATTTAATTGGTACATTTGAGGTATGCAATACAGTTACATTCGTTATTAGGAATTTCTACCATTACATGGTATATCTTGGTTCTTATTTTGTCCCCATTCCCCTGCCCTCTCTTCACTCCCTCCACCCCTCCTAATTTACAAAGACTTTGTTTCAGTTTTTTTTTTTCCTTTTCTCATACTTATTCCTTTCCCTTCTTCCTGTTCGTACCCTCTCACTTGCCCTCTCCTCTGGGCCTTATCTTCTGATCTCATATTATCCACTGTACAGTTTGATCCTTATTTACACTTGTAGTTTCTCACACCAGAGAAACTATTCAGTATTTATACATGTCTGTCCTATTTATTTCACTGAAGAGTCTAGCCTCACTGTGCATCCATTTAGCTGTAAATGTCTCTAGTTTCTCATTCTTTAGGGCTGAGTAGTATTCCATTCTATAAAAAATCACATTTTCTTTATCCAGGCTTCAGTTGATGTGCAATTGGGCTGCTTCCAAGCCTTAGCCATTACAAACTGTTCCATTATAAACATGGGTGCACATATACCACTGTGGTATAATTCTTGTAATTCTCTGGGGAAGATACCCAGCAGGGGAATAGCTGGGTCAAATGGGGCCTCTCATCCTAGTTTTTTGAGGTTTTTCCACACCAGCCTACAATCCCACCAATAATAAAGAAGGGTTCCTATCTCCTCACTACCCTGCCAGCACTTGTTATTGGTAGATTTCTTGATAGCAGCCATTCTTTCTGAAGTGACGAATCACTATTTCGAATGACCAGTGATGTTGAACATTCTTTCATGTTTATTTGCTATTTCTATTCTTTTTCTGAGAAATGTCTGTTCATTTCAGATACCCATTTTTGGATTGGGTCTTTCATTTTTGGGAAGTCTGAATTTTTTAAGTTCTTTGTAAATTCTAGATAGAAGACCTTTGAGGAACAGCTGTTTTTTGTTTGTTTGTTTGTTTGTTTTTGTTGCCAGATTGTGGATTGTCTCTTCACTCTCGTGGTATTTTATTTTGCTGTGCAGAAGCTTTTTAATAAGATGAGATCCAAATTGTTAATTCTGTGCTAGTTCTGGTGTGACCGAGGTTTTGTTCATGAAATCTTTTCCTGTGCCAATTCCTCGAGAGTTGTACCTCACCTCTCTTCTAGCCAGTTTAGTGCTTCTGTTTTAACATTTTGATCTTTGGTGCACTTTGATTTTAGTTTAGTGCATGGTGAGAGATGTAGGTCTAGTTTTAATCTTTGGCAAGTTGAAACCGAATTTTTCCAGCCCCATTTATTAAAGAGGTGATCTTTCCCCAGCAAGGGTGTTTGGCTCCTTTGTCAAAGATGAGGTGGCTGAGGAGGTCTAGAGTTGTTTGCATCTTTTAGTCTGCTCTTTTGATCCTGAGGTCTGTTTCTTTGCCAGCACCATGTTTTTACCACAGTAGCCTTGTAGTTTCAATTGTGAGATTGTAATACCCCCTATCTTGTCTTTGTTGCCTAGAATTGCTTTGGCTATTCTAGGTCTCTTCTGGTTCCAAATGAATTTTTGGATCGTTTTCTCTCATTCCATGAAGCATACTGTTGGAATTTCAACTGGGATTGCATTGAATCTATATAGTAGTTTTGGGAGTATGGCCATCTTCACTATATTGGCTCTTCCTACCCAGGAACAAAGGGATATAT
>NW_022900951.1:3654049-3684130 GCF_012274545.1 Fukomys damarensis
ATATATATTTTATTTTCTTATATCCTCTTGGATCTCTTTGTTTAGAGTGCTATAGTTTTCAGAGTAGAGGTCTTTGATTGCTTTTGTGAGAATGACTCCTAGGTATTTCACTTTTTTGGATGCTGTTGTGAAGGAGTTGTTTCTCTAGCTTCTGTCTTGCTGAGTCTTCTGTTCTTATACAAGAAGTCTACTGATTTTTGTGTCTTGCCCTTGTATGCAGCTACTTTACTGTATTTGGTCATTAAGTCTAGAAGACTTGATGGCATTCTTAGGATCTTCTATATAGAATATCGTGTCATCTGCAAATAATGACAGTTTCACTTCTTCATTTCTTATCTTTCTTCCTTATATTTCTTTCTCTTGTCTAATTGCTGTTGCTAATTGTTTCTAGAACTGTATCGAACAGGAGTGGTGGTAGTGTACATCCTTGGTTCCTGATTTTACTGTGAAGGATTTCAGTTTTTGACCACTTAGTACGATGTTTGGTGTTGGTTTTTCACAGATGGCTTTTATCAGGTTGAGACAAAAACCATGTATTCCAATTTTTTTACAGTTTTTATCATGAATGGGTGTTGCATTTTGTTGAATGTTTTTCTGCATTTGTTGAGATAATCATACGGTTTTTGTCCTTGGCTTTGTTAATATAGTGTATTACATTTATTTATTTAGGTTGAACCACACTGGCATTCCTGGAATGAATCCCACTTGGTCAGGGTGTATGATCTTTTGCTGATCTACTGCAGTGTTTTTGCTAGTATCTTGTTGAGGAGTTTTGCATCTATATTCACTAGGGGGGGTTAGCCTGTAGCTCTCTTTTTTGGTTTGGTCTCTCTTTGCTTTGGGGATCAAGGTGATGCTTGCTTTCAGGAATGAATTTGGAGTACTGTTTCCCTTTCAATTTCATTGAATTGTCTAAAAAGGAGTGGCAATAGTTCTTCTCTACATGTTAACACCGCAGACTGAGCCAATGTGAAGATAGAATATCAGAAACAAAGGACAGGATTGCAGTTAGTGTCCAGACATAGAAAGACTTAAAAAATATCAAGGGGCCATGAGAAATCATTCCTTAAACTGCCAGATGATGTAAAAGAGAATAACATAAGACTGATTAGAGTCAGTGAATAAATGGGAGATATTTCATGTGACGCTGAAAAACAAAACAAAACAAAAACAACAACTTCACAGAAGTAATGGGAGAAAACTTCCCAAGGAGGGGAAAAGAATTTGACACACCCATAAGTGAGGCATATAGGACTCCAACTAGCCATGATCAAAAAAAACAACAACAAAGAATCTCCACCTAGGCATATAATAGTCAAGATTCCAGAAACTCAACAGAAGAACAAAATACTACAAGCACTTAGAGAGGGAAAAATATATCACTTATGAAGCAAACCCCATCAGAATCACAGCAGACTTCTCAGCACCAACCCTCAGGTCAAGAAGAGCCTAGAGGGAATTATTTAAAGCCCTAAAAGAAAACAACCTCCCACCCAGAGTGATGTGCCCTGAAAGACTCTCTTTAACAATCAGTGGAGAATTGAGACAGTTTCGTGACAAAGAACACCCGAAGAACTTCATGAATACCAAACCAACACTCCAAAAAGTTTTGGAACAATGTCCTAGGGAAGTGCAGTGAGGGTCACAATCCCAGGAAGCCCAACAGAATGAATCCGTCAGGCACAACAAGCAATTAAAGGAAGTAGGGGGAGAATCCAACAACAGGAAAAGGTCGCAATAAGGATAATTCAATGCATATCAATTATAACCATCAGAGTTAATGGTCTTATTTCACCAATCAAAAGAAACAGACTGGCAGAATGGGTCACTAAGTAAGATTTAACAATAAACTGCATAGAAGAAACACGCTTAATTCAAAAAGGAACTCACAGACTGAAAGTTAAAGGGTGGAAAACAATATTCCAGGTGACAGGATCCCCCAAAAAAGAAAAGCAGAAAATGTATTCACAGAGCAAATATATTTGAAACCAAGACTAATTAAGAAGACAAAGAAGGACACTACATCTTTGTAAAGGGAACAGTCCAAGAGGAAGTGGTGATGATTATAAACACATATGCACAAATACTAGTGACCCCACTTTATAAGACAAATATTAATAGAAAAAAATCAAATAAACAGTAATACAATGGTAGTGGGCCAGCTCAATACCCCACTCTCACAAATAGACAGATCAACTAGACAAAAAACAAATAATAAAATAGTAGAACTCAATGAAAGTCTTGAACAAACAAACTTAACAGATGTTTACAGAGTGTTCCACCCCACAAAATCAGAATACACATTCTTTTCAGCTGCACATGGGTCATTCTCCAAAACAGACTACATACTCACTCACAGAACATGTTTAAGTAAATGCAAATGGAACTTCATGCCCTGTATATTATCAGATAACAATGCTATGAAATTGGAGATCAATAGAAAAAGAAACTACAAGAACTTCACAAACACATGGAAATTGAATGATAGAATCTTGAACAACTAATGAGTCACAGGGGAAATCAAAGAAAAAATTCGTTTCTGTAATTAAATGACAGTTCCAGTATGACATATTGGAACCTATGGGACCCAATGAAAGCAGTCTTATGAGGGAAATTCATAGCATTGAATACTCATCTTGGGAAAACAGCAAGGTCAAATAAACAACCTAATGCTGAACGTCAAGCTTCTAGAAATAGAAGAGCAGGATAAACTCGAAACTCGTACATGGGGAGAGATTATAAAGATCAGAGCAGAAATCAATGCAATGGAGACTAAGAGAATGATACAAAACACATCATTGAATCATTGAAGCCAGGCCAGGAATTTAGTTCAGTGGTGCTGCTGTCTACCTCACAAGTGCTAGGACCCAGGTTTGATTCCTAGTACCAAAAAAAAAAAAAAAAAAAAAAGCAATAAAGCCAAGAGTGGGTTCTTCAAAAGAATAAACAAAATTGACAAACCCTTAGCCAACCTTATAAAAAAAAGGGGGAGGCTCAAATCCATGCAATTAGGAGTGAAAAGGGTGAACTTATAACAGATCCAGCAGAAATCCAGAGGATCATCAATACCTACTTTGAGAATCTATATGCCAATAAGATGGAAAACACAGAAGAAATGGACAGATTTCTAGATGCATTACCAAATGAAGAAGACCTAAAAAATGAAAACAATCCAGTATCAATCAACAAAATTGAAAATGTAATTAAAAACTTACCAGAAGAAAAGCCCAGGTCCCAATGGCTTCACGGCCCAATTCCACAAGTCCTTCTTCTATAGCATAGGAGCCGTATCATCATGGCTGCTCCGGTGTCCTAATGAAAACAAACACTGACTTTGTAAGGTCATTTTGACCTTGGGGAAGAATCAGAGGTCTAATGGTGCCCAATGCAAAGAATACAGTGGGTGAGGACTCAGCACGGTGTTTTTATGAGCCAGCCTTCCCTTTGGTGGCATTCCCTGTGTTTTTTTATCACACCCTGCAAAAACACTCAAGGATAAGGGGATGGCTGTATTGGAAGCAAGGGGAGTATTTTGAGGGCGATTCATGGCAGTGTGTCTTTTACTGGAGCACATTTAATGTCATCACTCACTGCATTTCAGTCGTACCTCAGAGATGTTACGGGTGAGACTTTGTCACTCAACAGGTGAGGAAAAGGCAGAGATTAAGGGATTTGTCCAGGATGACATATTCCCTAATAGCCGCTTCAACACGATCTGAATAAAGGAGTACAGATTGGGTAACCCTTACCCAAAACGCTTGGGATCAGAATGGCT
Organism: Fukomys damarensis; assembly: GCF_012274545.1. NCBI lineage: Eukaryota > Metazoa > Chordata > Mammalia > Rodentia > Bathyergidae > Fukomys > Fukomys damarensis. Next base: position 3,657,825 of record NW_022900951.1, read on the forward strand.
TCTGATTTTGAGTTTTTGTCAGACTGGGTAACTGCACAGTCACAACGAGATATCTTGAGGAGGGTGTCCACGTTGTACCATGAAATTCCTTTCTGTTTCCTATACACTTTCTTAAAAATTAATTTTATTGGTATGTTTAATATGACATTCATCACTGGAAATTTGCACCTCGATATAATCGATTTTGGTTCTTCTTTTTTCCCCATTCCCCTGCCCTCTCTTCAACCGCTCCACTCTTGTCTATCTACAAAGACTTTGCTTTCTGTTGTTTGTTTGTTTTGTTTTTGTTTTTTGCTTTTTTTTTTTTTTTTTTTTTTTTTTTTTTTTTTTTTTTGGTACCACGGATCAAACTCGGGTCCTTGTGCTTGTGAGGCAGGCTGTGGAACCACTGAGCTAAATCCTCAGCCCATTTCCATTTTTTGTTTTTCTCATATTAATTCCATTCCCTTCTCGCCCCACCACTAACTCTTCCTCTTTGCACCTTTTCTTCCTATTTAACATATCTATTACACCTTTCAGTCTTTATTTACACTTTCAGTTTCTCACACTAGAGCACTTTTAACACAGAGCCTGAAGGTGATTCTCAGCAATATGTTTAAGCGGGTGTGGTCTGAGTGTGACCTGTTATAGGGGGCCAGGTGTGGTGCTTTCTACTTGGGCCAGTGTATCAGTGCTCACAAAGTGTTGGAATTCGGGATCTTTTGGACTTTAATGTTTTGAACGAGGTATGCTCGGGCTGTTGCTGATATCAGTTGATGTAAAATAAGTAGATGCAATATAACAATTCCTGCCCTTCTGCTGGAAGCTCCTCATGCAACGGGTTGAAAGGTAGATGAGAGGGGTCGGGGATTTAGTTCAGTGGTTCCAATGCCTGCCTCAAAATTGCAAGGGCCTGAGTTTGATTCCCGGTACTGGAAAAAAGAAAAAGGAAAAAAAAAGTAGACAGGTTGAAAGGTAGATGAGATCAGGATGTGGATATCTTTGGGGGAGCCATTACTCTGCCCGTGATAAGCCCTGTGGATATCATCACCCTGTTAGAATCAATTCCCCTCTTTTTTCCCTCCATAGCATTATGGGAATTCTTTCATCGTGTATCTCTCTTCACCGGCTAGCACGATTGATCATCTATCTTTCTCCCTCTCCAATTTAGAAACTCCTAGATAAACTCCTGCCTCAGTATGCTTGCAGAATGAAAGGATAAAAACAAAAAGAACTAGCAATGAAAGGTTCCATGCTTTTTCTTGTTGACCCTTGCATTTTTCCATGGGTTGAAGTTGGGTTCGACGAACTGATGTGAAGATCGCATAGAAAAAAAAAAAATTATTCCAAGTAGCAGAGCAGGCGACCCCATGGAGATAAAGTCATTACAAGTGCAATTTGCAGCTTTTCTTCTCCATGAAGTTTCATTAGCTACTTTAGCTGGAATATCTGTGACATTTGGTCTCAGGGAACCTAGTTAGGGCATAGTTAGGGTAACTGGTTTGCTGAGACACATACTCTTTTTTTCTTGCTGTGCTGCTAATTATTCATGCTGCCCCTTTTCAATCTCTGCAGCTTCTGTTTTGGTGATAAATTATAGTCATATAAAGAATACCAACATTTTCAGCCTCACATATGTACATCCATTTGCTGAGGGGTGGGATACAAAAAGGGAGGAAACCAGTGATATATTTGTAAGCGACACTAACTCCACATATGTGTTACTTGCTTTGCTTGGACAGTCACCATCCTTTCCGAAAAAGTTGAGGAGAGAAATATTCATACGTGTTTGCCCGTAAGTGGTGACACATATGCTAACCAGGATCCAGCTCGGTATTTCCATGCACATGCACACTTTGTGTTTGACATACTCAATTGCTTCTCTCTTATACTCTTACTTGCTAAAATCTGCCACAAAGCAACTCAGTCGCACTGACAAATGGTTGCTGAGTTCTTTCTCTTCCTGAGAAGTGGAGAACATGTTAGCATTGGCCAGGATCCAGTTGGAAGGACAGTAAAGTGCAGAAAGACAGCACTGAGCGGAAAATTGCCTCATGCTTGTAGGGAAAGACAAGGGTGGAAGGCAGCCAGTCCAGGAGCTTAGAAAGAAAAGTCATCTGCCAGGGATCCAAATTAGCAACTAATATCTTGTCTGGTGGCTAGGTCTGGACCGGGCAACGCTAAGAAATGAAAAGGAGCTCCACTGAAGGAACGTGTTCAAAGACAACTCGGGCATGCATGAAAGGTTTTTGCAGATGGTGTCTCTTGACTCAATTTTAAAATGGACAAATTGCAGCTTAAAATATCAGAAAGCAATAGGGAAAAGTCATGCTCATCTAACTTGGAGCACTGAAAAAAAAAACTTTAAAAAGACAAACAGTGAACACAAACTAAGAAAACTACAATCATTCTAAAATCTCTTAATCAAATGCCAACAAAGAGATCAATCTACATTTGGGAAGATCCACATCTATGCAGGGGTGAGTAGGCCCAGTGACTAAGGCCTTTTCTGATTTATTTTCCAGCAACTCAAGGGGTTGTGAAAAATAACTGGTGTGAAGCTTAACTTCCATTTAACTACAACATATACAACCTACCAAAAATAAAAATCATGCACAAATAGTATAAATATTTGCCTTTTATTCCCTTGAAAAGACCACATACTTACATCTGCTCTAAGGACAGAGCCATTCTTCCCATGAAACAGCAAACTAATGATATTTGAAACATAGTGATTTTATATTAGAGGACACCCACATATTCTACCTACCTAGAAAAAGAGAATTATTGCCAGTCACACTACTTAAAGATTAGAGCACGAAAAAAGTATTAAGGGGTCAGAAAGTTCTTTCATTAGTGAGGAGTTTATCTCGATTCATTTGTGGAACTTCATGCCAGTTTGAGGTTCTCCTGCAAAATTTAAATTGCTAAAAGGAAGACCATCTGCGGCCCCACGCTGAAAGAATGCAAAAATCTCATAAGCACTGCAGATGATTCCCATATCTTCCTTGAAGTTCTGGCAGAAAGAAAAACATAAAAGGAAACTACACAAGTTGAAAGCTCATTGTGGATAAGACACTGTGTTGGGTAGGAAAAGAGAAGCGTGTGACTCATAGCGTTTTTAAGTACGGCCTTGTGGAGGACAGTGGGGTCACGCACTGTGACTTACCCTGAGGACCAACAAGTACAGACTCAAGTGTGGACAGTCAAGGGTCGCTGAGACCTAAATAAACAGTGTGGTCATTCGGAGACCCCACGACCCGATGCCAGTGTTTCCTTTCTACTCCTGCATTTGCTGGAGAAGGTCACGTTTGAACCAGATGGTCTAGAGTTTGTGGGCTGTTATAAGGAAAGCTATAGAAGGAGTCAGGTTGTGAATGGGCAAAGGTACAGAAATGAGGAAGGGAGGGGCATTCTTTTTTTTAAATGTTAAGTGTGCTAAAATGTCCATATCAAAATGTGACATCATAAGCCAGGCATACTGTGATAAACCATTAGTCCCTGTAATTTGGGAGCCTGAGGCAGAAGGATCCCAAATTTGAGCCAGGTCTGGGCAATTCTGCCACTTGGGGAGAACCTGTCTCAAAGTTAAAAAAAAAAAAAAAAAAAGGCAAGGATGTATCTCAGTACAAACGCATTGGATTCAATACCCAGTAGCACACAGAGGGGAAAAGAATGACAAGTTTGGACCCAGAAGGCATTATGATGATAAGTGAAATAAGCCATGCACACAAAGACAGATATGGCACACACTTACTCATGTGTGGGATATAGAAAAGTTGATGTCATGCAAATTGGGAGTGGAATGGTCTCTACCAGAGGCCACAGAGAGTAGGGAAGACAGAGGGAAGGAGACAGACACTAAGCTACAGTTAGATTGGAGAAAAAAGTTTTGGTTTTGTTTTGTTTTGGTACCAGGGATTGAACTTGAGACTTTGTGCTTGCGAGGCAGGTGGCGGAACCACCGAGCTAAACCCTTAGGTTAAATTCTGGTTTTCTAATGCACACTTCAATCAATAATGATGATGCTCTGTATATTCCAAAAGAGCTGGGAAAAGTGATATCAAATGCTTTCATCACAAAGAAATGATCAATGTTGGAGGAGACAGATATGCTTCCTTGATTTGAACACTGCCTCTTTTATAGATGCAATGAAACATCACTTCGTCTCCCGTGAGCAAGTACCATTTTTAGAATTGATAATAAAAAGAAAGACAATTTCTCACACAAGAGAAACTATTTGGCATTTGCATGTGTGTCCTATTTATTTCACTTAAGAGTATGGCCTCAATGTGCATCCACTTAGCTATAAATGTCTTTAGTTTCTCATTCTTTGTGGTTGAGTAGTACTCCATTTTAAAATGTGAAATACGAAGCAAAGGTCCACAGGGAAGGGAAAGTGGGAAAGGCAGGAGAAAGGAAGTAAGGGAAAAGAAAAAGTATGAGAAAAGGAAAAAATGGAAACCAAGTCTTTGTAAATAGGGAGGGGAGGGGAGAAAGGGTTGAAGAGACGGAAGGGGAATGGGAAAAAAATAAGAACCAAGATCTATCATGTAAAGTTATAAATTCCCACTGGTGAATATCATATTGTATACCTAAAATGTACCAATAAACTTGATGAATAAAAAAAAGACAAGGAAAAAAATTTTACCACAGCTGTTTTTCAGATAAAGGTCTACTCTCTAGAATATATATAAAGAACTCAAAACAATCAACACCCCCCAATATAAAGACCGAGTTAAAAAATCGGTGTCGGAAATGAACAGATATTTCTCAGTCAAAGAAGTAGAAGCAGCAAATAATCATATGAAAAAATATTCAATATCACTGGTCATTGGAGAGATGCAGATGAAAACAACACTGAGATCCCACCTCACCCCAGAGAGAATGGCTGCTATCAAGAAATCAACCAATAACAAGTGCTGGTGCGGATGTGGGGAGAAAGGAACCCTTCTCCATTGTTGGTGGGAGTGCAGACTGGAGCAACCACTGTGGAAATCAATATGGAGATACCTCAAAGGACTAGGATTAGAGGTTCTATTCGACCCAACTATTCCTCTGCCGGGTATCTTTGCAAAGGAATTAAAATAATCATACCACAGTGATGTAGGCTCACCCATGTTTACAGCAGCACAGTTTGTGATACCAAAAGCTTGGAAACGGCCCAATTGCCCATGAACTGAAGACTGGATGATGTGGGATTTTTATAAAACGGAGCACTACTCAGCCATAAAGAATGAGAAACTTGAGATTTATAGCTAAGTGGATGCACATTGAGGGCTTACTCTTAAGTGAAATTAGTAAGTCACATATGTGTAAATATTGAGTAGTTTCTCTGCTGTGAAAAACTAAAACTGTAAATAAGGATGAAAATGTATAATTGATATCGTGTAATAGGAAGCAAAGTCTAAAAGAGCAGAGGAAGTGGGACAGGTAGGTGAAAGGTAAAAAGGGAAAAGAAAAAATATGTGGAAAGGAAAAACATGGAAACAAAGTCTTTTCTTTAAGGGTGGAGGGCGGAAGGTAGGGCTGGGAATTGGGGAAAATATAAGAACCAAAGTAAGTCATATAAAGGTAGAAGATCCCAGTGATGAATGTAACTGCATTGTGTACCTAACATGTGCCAATAAATTTAATAAAGATTAAAAAAAAAAAGCAAAGGCAATTCCCACCATTACCACGATGCGCACGTCTCCAGGATGTTAAAAGCACTCACACTGTTGTACAATCATCCCCACCCACGTGTGTCCTCAGGGAAACATCTCCTCACGTGACGAGCGCCCTCCATAGCCACCCATCCATCACTCCCGAGACCCTTGTCTTCCCTCCTTCCTCCCTCAGAACCACGAATCTACTGTCCACCTCTACGACTCTGACCACTCACTCTGGGAGCGTCAGATCGGTGGAATCACTCATGATTTGCCATTTTGCTTAGGGCTCATTTCAGCCACAGAGTCTTTCAGATTCATCCAGGCTGAGCATGTGTTGGAATTCTGTCTTTCGTATTCTTTGTGTTTGTTGGGTTGCAGCACACAATGTTCACACTCCTGGTGGGGAGCTGGTGCTTGTACAGATCGCCTTCACATGCCTTTCTTTTTATCTTCCTCTTCCCTCCTTCTTCATTCCATCCATCTCTCAAATCTCCTGCTTTTTTTTGTTGTCAGCAAAATGCACATTAAAACAACACACAGGTTCCATCTTCACCCAGGAAGAATAGCAATCATCAAGAGATCGAGTGATGAGAAATGCTTTGTGGCTGTGCAGTGTTGGTGGGAACGTAAGCTAATACAACCACCCTGGAAATCAGTGCAGAGATTGCTCAAAATAAAAACAAAACAAAACACAACAACTAAAACCAGTAATCCATTTGGCCCAGCTTTTTTCTAGGTATTTTCCAAAGGAGTTGAAGACATCCTATTAGAGCGACCCATGCACACCCATGTCTACAACAGCACAAGTCATAATATCTAAATCTTGAAAGCAACTTCTATGTCCATCAACAGATGGGGAGATAAAGAAAATGTGGTGTTTGCACACAGTGGAGTACTACTCTGATGTAAAGAAGGATGAACTTGAGTCATCCGTAGGAAAGTGGATGCAACTTGACAATACGATAAGTGAAATGTATTACAAAGGAAGCTTAAATATCACACGGTTTCTCTTATATGAGAAACCCCCAAAAGAAAGACAAAAATGAATGATACTGGGAAGTGGGGAGTAAGTCTCGCAGTGGGGTCAACACTCAAGGTCACCCACGCGGCGAAGCCCCCTTCCGTTACGTACGCAAGGATGGAGCTGTGCCTGCAATGTCCCTGTGATGAGTGATCCCTGATCAATTCACAGAGACCTGGCCAAGATGGAGGCTTAGCATAAATCGCTGTTGTTTACCTGGCAGGCAAATCACATGGCGAAGACACAGGTGTGTGGAGGGCCAGGACCTGAGGACAGCACAGACAGATCCAGGAGGAGCTGCTTAATCCTCATCCTCATCCCTGGGGAGATGAAGGTCACTGTGGTGCTGCCCAGGGTGAAAGAACTGTGGAGCTTTCAATGCTAATTACTAACTGTTTTTTTCTTGTCCACCCCAGGAAAACCAGAGATGCGCCACACAGTTTCAGGTACAGGGCCCAGCATTATGCATGATGCGGTTTTTGTGTATATATGATCGCTCAGAGACGGCAAAGTCTCTGTCTCGTGATCCAAGGTGGGTGAATCAGCCCTAAAGAAGTGGCTTCGTATTTCACCTTCACCTTGATACCACTCAGATTCAGGTCAGTTCACATGTACATGGCCATCGCGAGATGCAGTCGTGCACACTGTGATCACTTTCATGGGGACAGCTGGTGGAGATGTGGTCAGTCGACAGTGCACCTCAGGCCATAGAGATCTAAAAGTCTATAGTCTCCCATAGCCCACTGTAAGTGCAGGCATGTTTTCAGAAGTACTACTTTTGGTAAGGTTGTTTTTAGTCACATTAACGAAGGGGGGCATAGACATAAATGCTGTGAGATGAGGCTGTGTGTTCTCCATATGCTACGCTTTCCCATGGATAAAATAAACCTGTGTTTTACAATAAAAGCAACAACAAAATGTCTGCCCGAGGAAAAGTCCTGGATTCCAAGTTTTTTTGCCCAAGTAATCTGATAGTATGGTCACGAAGCCTTCAAACTAACACCTGAGGCAGTAGGTGTAAATAATTTCGGGGGAATACAACAATTTGAATTTTTGTTGGGAGGCTGAAAACGTAGCCTTATGCCAGTGAGATATCAAGAAATCGTTTCTTAACAATTCACACTTTGTAATGTGCGGTTTCATAAAATTATTGATATATATGTAGATGCAGAAATAGAATGAGTTGAGAATAATGAGGTGAACGCTTTTGCAAAGTCATATCTGTTCTAATTAAGAAAAAACAGAATCCCTATCACAAAGGCAATAAATTAAATCAGAAAAATGCAACGTCGAAGAACACACTTAGAATATTCAAGCAACATTTAATAGGGACAGAAGTAAAGTAAGTATCGACCTTATATGAACGCTGAACTTCATGGGTTTGTGAACTTGGGTTCGGGGGAAACTTTCTGTCTTTGAAGAGGAAGGAAAATGTTGTTTTGGTTCAAAGGAACACAGTGTCCTGACCCTGGGGCACGGGAGATCATTTTAACAATTTTAGGACTAGAAAAAAAGAGGTCAAAGGGAAAGATGATGTGCGGATGCTTAGCGTGGTGGTTAATTCACTCAGTGGAGCAGAAGCAGCGAAGAAAGTGTGAAGAGAACACGCGTATCACCGACCGGTTAAAAGGACGTACAAAGAAGGTGGTGTCACTTCAACTGGCCAGGAAAGAGCAGTTAATTCCTCAGCTAAAGGGACAGAATGGAGAGGCTGCATTTGAAGACTCTGAGCAACACATTGCAGTCTAGCGAGGGGCCGCGTGACGACAGACTCTAGAGAACGGAAGGTATAAACAGCATCGGCTTTGTTAGAGATTCCATGGGTATGGACTCCTAACCCACGTTGCAGTGGCGTTGCATATGAGCAAACGGCATCTCTTGAAATATCCTTGGGGTGGATGGCGAAAATATCCAAATCAAAACACACAAGTGTCGAACTCAAGCTGGAAGGACGTTCCATGTGGACGTCCCAACGTCAGATCCTGACGTGCCTTGCTAGGGGAACTTCAAACATCTGAAATTACACAGAAACCATATTCCTCCCCACCATGCAGAACGACTGACTTCCACAAAATCTAGTCCTTGGTGCCAAAAATCATTGGAGACAGCTGGTAAGAACGGTCGCTTTCTCCGTGGGTGAGTCCTGAGTAGTAGGTTTATAAAAAGCTTAAAGAAATCCTTAAGCGGTGCTATGGTTACACCACCATCAGCGCAGTGCGTCCCTTCCATCTTTCCTGAACAGCCCCTCCCCTGGACACATGCTTGACTGGGGTGCATTAGCAGTTTCAGCATCCAATGGCGACCTGGAGCCTAGCGTTGCACCATGAATCGGTCACACAGTTTAGATCCGGCCGCCTCTGGAAAAGGGCCACCTATGTACGACCGCATGAGGCTATGTGTGGGGGGGGCACCGGGACACAAACCATAACAGGTGCGTGCGGGAGGAGCATGTGGTGGCCAGAGTGTGGTGACAAGCAGCAGCCCTGCTCCTTCCTCACTGCCTTGCACTTTTTGGGGTCCATCTGAGGCTGAGCTCTTCACACCATGTTTTCTCTCGTTCAGTCTGAAAAGAGCTATTCTTTTGAGCCCTCAAAGCTCAAGACCTAAATATAACATTTGGAAAGGAACCAAGAAAGGATCTATGCTCCAGGAACAAGGTTGTAGGATCAGCTAGGGAGGAAGAGGCGGCGTGGGGCATGCATGACCTGGGTGGTGAGCGTAATGCAGACGGAAGTGGCTGCCCTTTCTAGGACCTTTGCGCACTTTTTGCCTCGTGCCCATCGCTCCTGTCCACCTTGTTTCACCCCAGATAATAAAAGCCGAGATCCTGATTTTACCAGTCAGAGAAAGTCATTTTTCGAAAGTCAGCTGACCCCTGTAAGTCTGGGCAAGATGGAGCCGGGGATCTAGTTCAGTCACACAGCGCCGGCCTTGCCAGTGCAAGGTCCTGAGTTCGATCCCTGGAACCAGGGGTGGAGGGGAGTAGTATGGGCAAGAGAAAGACGCCGTGCGGACAATGTCACCTTGACCATCTCCCTGCCAGCCAGCTCGCTTGCTGGGCGGCAGCCCCACCCGGCACCTGCCTTTTGCCCCATTATCAGTAAGACTTCTGCTTTACCTCACTTTTACTATCAGTTTCAGTCCCGAGACAGCCTCCCTGCACCCCTTGCCTTCCTGCGGGCTGGAGAGAGGAACCTGGGGAGTGGAGGGTCCCTTCCCCAGACCCCCCTCGACCGCTACCTGATACAGGGTCCCCAGGAAAGTCACATCTGCCAGGACCTCCTTCGAGAATGGCGGTTTATGTCAAGCTCAGCGTTTGGGTTAGAACAGGGCTACGTGTGAAGGACTGTGTGCTTTGAAAGGAGGGTCAGGGAAAAGCGCCTCTGCCACCTGGGGCACACACACATGTGGGCGTGTGGAATTTATATGTATCAATATGCACATGAAAGGGTTTATTTCAGAAAGCCGGGTAATATTAACAGAGCCAGAGTCTAAATGCGGTGATTTTCTTCTATGTCTGACTTTTCCTCTAATATCTCCTGCTTCCCTCTGGGTAAAACCACTTAAACCTTTTATCCTGGTTTCCATTGTAGGAAAAATGAGGATAATAGATACCCCATGGCCACTTTAGAGAAATGTTTTGATGCCCACCTTTTATGCCACTGTGTGAGGAAAAAGCTTTGCACTTTGGCATTGAGGTGCCACGTAAATATTATCAGCAGGCTCCTGAGATTTTTATCTGTGGAAGGTGACAAGGCTTTCTCTTCTGAAAACCTCCTTTCTCTAGCTTCTGGACACACGTGGTCCCTGACAGCTCTCTTTGGCTAGATCCGCTGGACTCCGTTAGAGGGCAGGCAGGCTGCTGGTCCCAGGGAGACAGTCCAGGTGAAGGAAGCTGTGGGTGGAGACAGAGAGGCGGTCTCCTAGACCTGAGTGTGGACGGACGCCGGTGGGCGGTGAGGCTTCTATGTGCAAAGCCAAGGTGTGCATTCGAGGAAGCCCAGACCACCTGAAGAAGGAGACGGAGGACTGTAGTTACGGCCTGAGCGTACAAACCACGGCAGCCTGGGATGCTTCTCCTGACAGCTGAGCCACCTCTGGGTAGGCAGGCGACTCCAAGAAGCATCTCTGCTCCTAATGCATCTTGAGCTTCATGTGCTCTGTCGATAGCAGGCATTTCCTTCCGCTGCCTGTGTTTTCCTGAACTGCCTTGCTGTCGTGGTTGCCTTCAAGTCCTGAATCCACTCAAAACGTTGACCTCCCATGGTTGCTCTGACCGTGGGGAAGAGCCGAAGTCACAGGGCTCCAGATCTGGTGAAAAACAAGGATGAGGACGTGGCATCACGATTTTTATTTCATTTTTCCATAGTTTAATTAATATAAAAATGGATATGTATAATATTTACATGCATCTTGGGGAATTGGTAAACATACAATCTAGCATCTTAATCATCTACATAAGAGAAACCATGCGATATGTCATCTTTTTATCTGATTTGTTTAGCGCTGTTTTCTTACAGATGACTCAAACTCGTCCTTCTTTAGGGCAGAGCAGCACTCCATTGTGGGTATGTCGCACATGTTTTTATGAGCCTGCCCTTTCCACTGATGGCGCGCAGCAGCATGATCCTTGGTAATTTTCACTGCACGTTCAACACGACGCTGACTTAAGGGCAGATCCAGAGCTGCTTCGGAAAGTGGCAAGAACAGCCGCACGCGTGTGTGCAAAGCAAGCGGCATTTGCAGGAGGTTCCTGATAATGGGTCTTTTCCTATAACACTCTTTAAAATTAAAATTAAACAGTTGCTGCATTTTTTTAGTCACTGCATATTTTGATCAGTCCTTGAAAGTTAATAAAGAAATATAATCTAGCTAAAGTGTTACCCGTGTAGTACTGTAGAAAAAGGTCATTTGGAAGAAAGAAGGAGAAAGAGGAAAGAGAGACAGAGAGAGAGAGAGAGAGAGAGAGAGAGACAGAGGGAGAGAGGGAGGGAGAGAGTTTTCCATTCTTTGGTATGTGAGTAACATTCAGTTCACTCTTAATATTCCCATCGTGATTGTAAACGGAGACCGATTTACCAAGAGGAGGTAGAATTAAAGGATGAATGTCATGAAGTGCTCAAAACTAAAACAGAAGTAGAATTTAGAAGACTTATGAATCGGGTTTCAAGATAAATCTCTGTATCCTAGCACAGGGAAGTTAAAAAAACAGAGGAAAAAATAAACAGTAAATGCTCAGACCCTGGGACCCCCAAAGCCGCCTGTGTTAGGTGAGAACTGGTTTGGGAAAATGGCTATTTCATGTCACGATGACTGAGATTTGGCTTGGTTTTTGCAAGTAGAGTGAGTGAAATTTTAAAGTCTCTTCTCGGAATAGGGGATCCCACCGATCCGATATATATTTCAAGGGAGCAGGCTCGCGGCCAGAAATGAAATGAGAGTGAATGTAAGGAGCAGAGCTTGTGTGTTGGTTCTGCCAGCCTTTTACAGCCGAGGAGGCCATTCGGGGGTATGGATTTGGGCGATCTGCGCTCAGGGGAACACATTCTGTTGCCCCAGCTTTGTGGCGTTCTGTCAAGAAACTAAGCTGGTTAAGCCGCAATGCAGGCCGTGGATAATGCCAGGGTCTTTAAGCCCTAATCCATGCCCACAAGCAGCCAGTCACAACATAAACCAGGAATTTGAAAACCGGAAGGCAGAGCTGAGTGGACATCAGCCTCCCGGCCTGTCTATGCACAGCACCTAATGCCATAATGATAGGTTCCCTTCCATCTCTTTCGGTGGGTTGAAAATCAGAGCGTGGCGAAATTTGGAAGGATTTTAAAATTCATCACATGCCATAAGTCAGCAGAATTTCCTCCACCAGCTCTCTGTTCTTATTCCAAAGATCTTTTTCCCTAGGTACTTAATGTACTTGAAATTGTGTTCAGTGCTCGAAGCACAGAGAGAAATAAGATAGAATGGATTTCTGTCACTCAAAGGTCGACAGCTAGTATAGAACAGAAACAAAAAAAAATTTTAATTTTTTTTTTAATCCAGAAAATGCTATGAACAGGAAGGAGGGAAGGTATTGAAGGCAACTTGGGGCATTTCATCTGCAGTGTCCAGTAATGTTAGCATATTCAGATGGGAAGAAAGACAGGACACTGTAAAGTACAACATTCCACCAGTGAGTGACATCGGTTTTTAAAAATTGCTTTTCTAATATGAAATCAATGGGCCAGGGATTGAGCTCAGTGGTTCCAGCACCTGCTTCACAAGCAAGAGCCCAAGTTAGATGCCCAGTACCAATAAATAAAGCAAGAAAGAAAAAGGAAAAGGAAAAAAATCTATTATTAAATCAAAATCTGTTTTTGCAGGGGGAATAACATTGGATGTTCCATAGCTCTGTAGGGTGAGTACAGTTGGCAAGGATTAATTGGATATTTCAAAATCGGCGGTGCAAAGACAGCAGCCCGGAGCTCTGTGATTGGAACGGGGGAGCCTCTCTGTGTTCTGGGAGCGTGAAGGGATTGCATCTTCATTCGAATCTAGGGTACTGGCTCCAGGTTGAAAAGACACCTGGCAGAATCTGACCCTCTCTGCTACCCGTCCTGGTCGCGTCCGCCACCTACATCTCTTGCCTGGGGTTGGCAGCCGTCCCCTACTGGCTGCTCCGGCTTCGGCACTGCCCTCAGAGCCACCAATCTCTGGGAGTATGAGTCAGGGGCCTTTGCTCTCCTCCTCCCAAACTTCCATTAGCTCCCATCCCTGCGTGATCCCCTCCTAATGCAATGCACTATATTTTCACTTTACATTACTTTGAATTTGAATTATTTTTTAATTATTTACTCAAGAGCCAAAAAATTATATCCTAAGATTAAACTAATAGATTAAACAAAGGTTCTTTTAATTTTTTTTTTTTTCAATCTCTTCAGTGGGCAGGGTGAGTGGACCAATGTGTGCATAACCACATGTCCTAGATTTCAAAGCTGTTTTGACCGAAAATGATCCGAAGCACACTGAGATGTAAGGCGGGACGGAAAGACACGATGAATGTGTACATCTTAAAAAGTGTATTCCAGTCAAGGTCACACTGCCGCGAGTCTCCTGATTCGTACACGCTCATTGTTCTTATTAACACTTTTTGGCCGCTCCAGAGTCCCCTTTGTTGAGGGTCTTTAGCTGTGTTATCCTGGCTGCTTCAGTGTCCTGACCATGGATTCAAAACGTTGACCATTCAGGGTTATTTTGACTTTGAGGAAGAGCAGGAAGTTACACAGTAGGGGATTTGGTGAATGAAGTAGGTAAGGATACTCAGTGAGGTATTTGTTTTGTTTTCTTTTGTTTTGCTTTATGGTGCTGGGGATTGAACTCAGGACGTTGCACTTGCGAGACAGGTAGCGGAACCACTGAGCCAAATCTCCAGCCCTAGTCATGTGTTTTATTGAAAAACAAACAAACAAAGAAAAACAAAAAAACTGTCCAAAATTTCATAAGCTAATAAGAGAAGAATGGTTAACAACAATAGTTATTACACTGTGTATCACTATGCTCAAAGTAGTTACTTGGAGTCTAAGACATAAACCAGTAAGATCCTTACAAAGAGACACATAATAACAAAAAACTTTCAAGGAACTAAGTTAAACTAGTAGTGTAACTGAAACAAACCAGCACATACATTGAAATATTTTCCAAGCAATAGCATGTTCAGTCTGGGGAAGCATGTGACCTTGTCCCTCCCCCATTTATGTCTCTTCTATTCTTGGGAGCCTGCCTCTCTTGTGGATGCCACTTGGTCCCAGAATTGACAGCATTTTTTATCACACACAAAAAAAGAGGACTTCCGGAAGAGAGAGCAGAGAGACTCATGGGATAAGTGTGCTGGAAACATGGGGGAGAATTTGGAAGGGGCCTGAAGGCCATGCACCTTTGACCGTGATAATTACTTTTTCATTTCAGTGCTCCCCTGATGTTCTGATCGCCCTTGAATTATGGCCAAGCTTTTCTTATGCGGCCCTGGAAGGAGCAAATGCAAGTCCACACAATCATACTTCCATACCGGCCGTTAAACAGCCTGTGCCAGCAGGAAGTCAGAGAGTGGGAAAAGATTTCATTTCTCTTGCTGTGCCACTGCGGGAAAAGCAAGTCTTTATTTTCTTGTGGCAGCTGAAATTTCTTAAGACTTCTCCTGAAAACTGAACGCTACCTGTGATTTGTTTTCCATGCACTCAGCGACAAAACTACCCGATATTTTTTCCCCCTGAGGAAAGCAAGGCGAGCCATGGGTGGAGCATTCATGGTACTTAATGATCATTGTTAAACACCCAGAATTAAAGGTAAGGCAAAGAACGGGGCATTGCGATTCCACTAGTGTCTCTGATCCTGTGTCCGCATTCGGCGTTTTGGAGCTAGGTGTCTTTCCAGGGATTCAAATCAACACCATTCTGAGGAGCTGAATGAATGCCTGTCTGGCATCCGGGAAAGGTCTGAAGAAAGCCAGCTGTTGCAGAATCACCAAAGAAAACACCAAAATTCATCTTTTATGAAGGACACCACGCAGGTTGCACCATTATGTTGGCAGTGTGGTGGCCTGCTACTGGACACACACAGTGTGGTCTTCCACCTTGATGCTGTATTTATTTTGAAAAGGAAAATATGCGAATTAAGGCAACTCCTGTCCCTCCCCCGCAAAAAAAGGATGGCTTGACTCCCTGGTCACTTTTGAGAGGGTGGATGTATCGTTTATGAGGATAGTAAAAATAGATTCAATCTGAAAAATTTATGAAAGGCTAGGAGTGATTTATATCACTTTAAAGATGCAGGAATTACTCTTAGAGGGAAAAATAATACTTAAAAGGCGGAGGGTATTGGGGAAGCATGAGTGAATGAGGCAGAGGCCGAGGGAGAGAGAGGGAGGGAGACTGAAAGACGGACCTGGGGGAAAAAGAAGTAGAAGAGGGTTGTGCACACCTGGAGTGCTGGAGATATTTTGCAGAGATAAACATGGTGACCAGAAGCTTAAGTGCTTCTGCCATGTGCCGTGCCAGAGGCTTTGGGGACATGACCAGTTCCTTTACCAAGTTTTTCTGGAAGGCAGAGGCGTTGGCCTCCACGTGAAGGAAGTGCCGCCATGCTGAGATCAGTAATGAGGTCTCGGCTCCCCATTGGAGGACCCTAACAGTCTCCAGCCTTTTCACAAACATTGCCTCTCAAGTGCTGCGTGCTGGGCCGCACTCAAGGAAAACCTTCAGGGCTGCCTCTCCTGAATCACAATGATTTGCCCACACACCGTGGAGCAGGCGGCCTAAACTCCCTGTTTCTACCCAGGGCCAAAGGTGGTGAGGATCTCATGCTTCTGCACGCATGACGGCAATCTGCAAGAGCAGGGTCACGCAACGGAAGGTCGCACGTGTGTGACACACACAGCAGCACCGTGAGGCACGATGAAAACCATGCATTTATTTCCCGTGCTATTTCAGGGGCAAACTGCTCTGTGTTCCCTGAGGCAGTGCAAAGAGGGGCCTGCTGCTCCCCTGAGCTTTTCTGCTGCTGCTGTTGCTGCTGCTGGATCATTCCAGGTGGGCTGCGGGACCAGTGATGCCCACCGCCCAATGCCACCCCTGGTAGCAAAGCAAGTGGGCGATCCGGGAGCCTCAAATCCGGGCAAGAGCTGGCTGCTCACACATCCTCTGTGTCACTGGTTGGGAAGTGTGGCCTACAGCCGCTCGCAGAGGTGGCCTGATGGATTTCTGAGAAACCTGCAACCAACCCACGTGATGTGTCTGCTGGGACCGCTAGGGCCGGGTTCCCTGGCTGCTGGCCTGAACTTCAGCATACGCAGAGATCATAAAGTCAGTGGGATGCTTGCTGAGATGCTGGGCTTGTGCTGCTGCCAGCGAGGCTCATGGTGGCCATAGAAGGTGGCTCTCCTTCTCAGGTAAGGTTCCTTGCATTGTAAAAGTCACGCGTCGCTTTTCTCTGTTGACATGGCAACTGTACGACAATATTGCTTTCCTTTCAGAGTCAGTTCTCAAGGTAGAGACCAGACCTACTCAGCCAGCTCTGTGCAGCTCAGCTTAGGGGGGACCTAAGTCTTCTGCGATGGAAATAATCGCATGAACGATAATAAACACACTGCCAGGGACCAAAGGCATACAGCGTTCCTGCCTACGACCCTTTCTTTCCTGCCATATCGTCCACCCAATTGCTCACACTGCCAGGGAAGATGTATTTGCTGTTAACCGTCACCAAGTTTATGCACTGAAATGTCAAAATAAACGTTTTCTTGTGTGTGTATGTGTGTGTGTGTGTGTGTGTGTGAAAATTTTCTTATAATAATTCACACACAAACATTTGAACATGGCTCTTGCAAATTTATCATTCGTGGTGTCTTAAGGATTTGTTGTTTTGGATGAGATCTCATACTGTGAGAACCGTAACTGTAAAAGTATAGATGTGCATACTGGCCTTGAGAATGGGACCCCCAACAGCTGGATAACATTTTAGGGACATGTGGAGAAAGGCTGCATTCTCAAAACGCCTGTAACGTCATCTCACTCTCAGGTACCCCATTCCAACTCATAAAAGCACATGAAGGAGCGGCTGCCACCTAACTTTCAGGACAATATAACACGGCTGATTCTATGCAAAATTCATTACGGGATTAAGGACTAAAGCATTTCTTTGCCTAAGTGAATTTCTCATCCACTCACCTGCAAAACTGTTTTCTTCCCTCTTGTTTTCAAAATCATTTGGCTTCTTTTTCTCCCAGTACTGGGGCTAGAACCCAGGACCTTTGCATTGAGGTGGACCGCTAGCCCCTTTTCCTTTTTATTTTTTTTTAATTTTGAGGCAGGGTCTTGCTAAGTTGCTCTGGCTGGGCTCAAACTTGTGACCCTTCTGCCTCCGCCACTCAGAACGCTGGGACTACAGCACTACGCCACTACGTCCAGCCTTTTGGATTGTTTCAATCTTCCCCAAAACACTCCCTACTTCATTCATAAATTGGACAGTACCAGTATCCCATGGAGCACGTCCTGTGAATCAGGCTCTGAGGTCAACAAATGGATATTGAACACAGAGCTGGGCAGATAACTAAGACATGCACTTTGCACAAAAATATCAAGTCACAATAAGGAGGACGGCAAGGCCAAGGCTGCCTGGGGCAGCTATGATGGCCCAGATACATCTTTTGAAGAGGAGGGGTTTATTCTACATGGAATTCTGCAGGTCTCATCAAAAACGCAATAGCAGCAGTCAAGACCTGACTAAGCGCACTAGGTGTGCAAATGTTCTCATACCTGTAGGGCCTGGTGCCTGATTTGCCGGCCCAAGTATGGGCACCTCCATGGACTAGCTGGGTATCAGTTCTATCAGTGGCCCATGCTCGTTTCTACTCTCAGAGATAAGGTTATGCACAGCACATCCTTGTTCCGGAAGGACTCAGTGGGAGTTATGGAGTGACTTCCAGTTCTGACCAGAAGGAGTAGCAGGTACTGGATGAAGTCTCCTACCAGAAACAACTGGATAAACCAATGAACAGAATGTACAGCATGGTGGTTTTAGGGCAGGCACCTGTCAGAAGGTGGGAAGTAAGCAAGGGGAACAGAGAGTTTGAAACAGCTCCCTGTCTGGAAGTGGAAGTACAGTTTGATCAGCTCAAAAAAGGCGATGGAGCCTAGAGATCTGGAGAGGAGAGAGGTCCACGGAACTGGAGAGGCTGGGACCCTGCACTAAACAGCTGAGTCCTGATTGTTAGATTCCCCGCACCTTAAGGTGGCGGCCACAGGGAATAGCAGTCTCTATGTTAAGATACGGCTTCTCCCAACAAAGGACAGCCTTCTTTTCCCATCATGCCTCTTCTCCCGCCAAAAGAGGAACCCGATACTTGCTACCTCCTAGCAGCTAGTGATGTCACAAGTCCCTCCTGTGATGTCACAGGCTCCTCCCATCCCTTAATGCTCCCTCAATGGACTCCACTCCAGCTCAGGTGAACCCAACCCGCTCCTATAAAGAGATCCCTGTGTTGCCATGTTGCTCTCTCGCCACTGTTCAGAGACAGCTGGGCAGATCCGCCCCATAAGAAAGGCTTGTGATGGGGTCCTGGTCTGGTCCTGGTTTGGGGCTCTTTTTATCTAACACTGATCAGTGCATCCATCTGAAAGAAGGAGGAAATAAAGGGAGAAATAAAGGGAGAGATGAGAGCTTGGCACAGGGCTGGGAAGGGTGTCTGTAATCACCAGTCTACGTGCAAGGGATTTATAATTCCCAGAGCATTTGGGCAGAGGGTGCACAGAAGTCCTGTTTAGTCCTAGGGAAAAGCCAGCTCCCTTCTAAGCACTGCTCTGAGCCCTCCTAACAAATCACAAAAGCCGGACTCCAAAGTTGCAAATTGTTTCCATGTAATTTAATTAAACCCCAGAAGGCAGCTCAAGAATATTTATAGGAAGACAAAGTATCCAGCAGCCTAACATGTAAAATTCATAATGTTTGGCTGCCAGTCAAACATTTCCAGGCATACAAAGAAATGGGGGGGGATGCATACTAAGAACGGATAATCATGCAAAAGTGACCCAGAACTGACCCACATGTTAGGCTACGTTGTCAGGTCTTAACAGTTTTGCTTCTAGGAGTATTACGTCTACGGCTTCTCCACCTTTTGGCTACGATCAAGCGAAGTGTTGTGGCTTTGAGTTTTACATACAGGGCTATGATTCACTTAAAGTTACTATTAGTATGTGCGCGCTGTTCAGGAACATGGGTCAGTTTCATTTTTTGGTTTGTCTGTTTGCATATGGATATTCAGATGTGCCAGCACCTTGCGTGTATGAAACTATCATTTCCTTACTGGACCGACTTTGTCTCTGTGCGAAGTTTAGGCGTCCGCATACGTTAGTCTGCTCTGTGGTACTGACCTGTTTGTCTGTCTTTATGCTAACACAATGTCCTCTTGGTTACCGAAGCTTTAGAACGCATCTCGAAGATCACCAGAGTCAGACTTTCCTGCTTCTAGGCTTCTCCCAACAAAGGACAGCCTTCTTTTCCCATCATGCCTCTTCTCCCGCCAAAAGAGGAACCCGATACTTGCTACCTCCTAGCAGCTAGTGATGTCACAAGTCCCTCCTGTGATGTCACAGGCTCCTCCCATCCCTTAATGCTCCCTCAATGGACTCCACTCCAGCTCAGGTGAACCCAACCCGCTCCTATAAAGAGATCCCTGTGTTGCCATGTTGCTCTCTCGCCACTGTTCAGAGACAGCTGGGCAGATCCGCCCCATAAGAAAGGCTTGTGATGGGGTCCTGGTCTGGTCCTGGTTTGGGGCTCTTTTTATCTAACACTGATCAGTGCATCCATCTGAAAGAAGGAGGAAATAAAGGGAGAAATAAAGGGAGAGATGAGAGCTTGGCACAGGGCTGGGAAGGGTGTCTGTAATCACCAGTCTACGTGCAAGGGATTTATAATTCCCAGAGCATTTGGGCAGAGGGTGCACAGAAGTCCTGTTTAGTCCTAGGGAAAAGCCAGCTCCCTTCTAAGCACTGCTCTGAGCCCTCCTAACAAATCACAAAAGCCGGACTCCAAAGTTGCAAATTGTTTCCATGTAATTTAATTAAACCCCAGAAGGCAGCTCAAGAATATTTATAGGAAGACAAAGTATCCAGCAGCCTAACATGTAAAATTCATAATGTTTGGCTGCCAGTCAAACATTTCCAGGCATACAAAGAAATGGGGGGGGATGCATACTAAGAACGGATAATCATGCAAAAGTGACCCAGAACTGACCCACATGTTAGGCTACGTTGTCAGGTCTTAACAGTTTTGCTTCTAGGAGTATTACGTCTACGGCTTCTCCACCTTTTGGCTACGATCAAGCGAAGTGTTGTGGCTTTGAGTTTTACATACAGGGCTATGATTCACTTAAAGTTACTATTAGTATGTGCGCGCTGTTCAGGAACATGGGTCAGTTTCATTTTTTGGTTTGTCTGTTTGCATATGGATATTCAGATGTGCCAGCACCTTGCGTGTATGAAACTATCATTTCCTTACTGGACCGACTTTGTCTCTGTGCGAAGTTTAGGCGTCCGCATACGTTAGTCTGCTCTGTGGTACTGACCTGTTTGTCTGTCTTTATGCTAACACAATGTCCTCTTGGTTACCGAAGCTTTAGAACGCATCTCGAAGATCACCAGAGTCAGACTTTCCTGCTTCTCCTTTCTCCGTCCTCCTCCTCCTCCTTCATCTTTTTTTTTTTTTCCTAAGTTCTTTGCTCAGTTCTGGGTGTTTAAATCTCTCAATACATTACAGAATGATCTTGCTAATTTTCAAGAAATCTATGAGGATTTTGATCATGACTGCATTAACTCTATAGGTCGGTTTGAGGAAAATAAACCACTTAAGGTTACTGTGTCTTTTAACCTAAGAAAAACGTCTACTTGGGTCATCTTCTATTTTGCTCTAGGATATTTTGCAGGGGCTGGCGATTTAGCTCACGTGTGTAGTGCCTATCTAGCAGAGCAAGGTCCTAGAATCAAATCCCAGTGCTGATAAATAATATTTTTGTTGTTTTAAATCTAGTGATATTACACCTTTTTTGGAATTAATCCCAGAAATATCCATCTTGTGCTATTAAAATGGAATCGACTCATTTGAATTTTTGTTCATTGCTAGCATATAGAAAGAGTGCTTGATTTTTTATACATTAGTCTGATGTGTATTATAACTTTTTTTTTTTTTTTTGGGGGGACCAGGGATTGAACTCTGGTGCTTGCACTTGCAAGGCCACCGAACCCCTGAGCTAAATCCCCAGCCCTAACTTTTAAAGTTAAGAGACTCTAGTTTTTCCTCATACACCCCATGGGGTTTTTGACCATGTCGTCTATGTACATAGGATTTTATGTCTTTCTTTGTAATCTGAGTGATTCTCATTGATGGACTAGTTTCACGGGATTGCTTTGAATCTCTAAGACAACATGGGATAGAATGTTAAAAATGGGCATTTCCATATCATTCTTGAACAAAGGGGGAAAGTGTTCAGTTTTCCACTAACTGTGACAGGCAGATGACCTCTGTCAGCCTACTGAAGGCCCTTTCTATCTCTGTGCTGCTGCAAGGTTTTAAAATCAAGGCTATATGTTGGATTTTTTTTAAAAAAATGCTGTCCCTATATCTCTAGACATGCTCATATGTATATTTTTTAAATTTTATGGCTGGATAGTACTATGGTTTACATTGATACGTTTGCAAATGTTTTGACACGGAACTATACTGCATTGCAGTTCAGTGACATAACTCAGCTTGCTCTGTCTGTGAATTTTTAAGTAGATCAAAAAGAAATCACATTTTGCAATGGCCCACACAACTGCATTATGGCCTTTTATGACCAGAACAGCTCCCAGAATCAAGCAAAGGCTGTAGAGGTGATGGGACTGAACAGGAGAGCATCTGCCCACGCATAAAAGGCTCCACAACATTCACTGAGCTCTTCCAGGGTGCGTCCTGGGGTCTTATTCCCTAAGATGATTTCTTCAGAGTCTCCTCTATAGAGAATGATATGTTATCTAGTCAAAGTCTTCACTAAATTGTTTCAGTTTTAACAACTAATATAGCAAAAGGCACACTGCCATGAAATGAGTCTAAGTCCTCCTCTGATCCTAAGCTTCTGGACTCTTTTCTGAAGCAGATCTGGAAGTCTTCTTTCCCAAATGTTCTTGTGAGGTGTGATCAAAAATTTGGTGAACACTGCTGCCAACCACCACGCCATGGAAAGGCAGGATGAGAAAGACATCGCACAGCGTCTCCATTTATTTTATTCCCCAGATTTGTCACAGTGAAACTTCCAGGTCTTCGTCAAAGTCAACGTGACCAGGAAAAGTTGACATGTTGAATCAATTGAGGACATCGAGGCAGCCAGGATAGCGCAGCTAAAGACCCTCAGGAAAGAGGACTCCAGAGCTGCTGCAGGAAGGGGCACAAATGGTGGGATGAGTGTGCTCAAAGCAGGGAGGATTTTGAGAGGGAATTCACGGCAGTATGTCACTTAACGTAGTGAGCTGTTAAACTTTCAATATTCATCGTAGTTTCTGATCACACCTCAGCTCGATGACGCGGTTGTTCTCCTTCTTACTTACAGAGGGCTTACGCGCTTCTCTGGGAACATCTAGGGTTCACTTACTCAGGGATGGCTTTCTCTGGAACGCCATGCACTGAACTTCCATTTTCCAGAATCCCACTTGGGTCTGCGCGTCTTCTCTAAGCGAAGCTCCTCTTGAGCTACTACTTTCCTCGTGGGCTGGGCCGGTAGACCGTGTGGCTCACAGTTCAGAGGGTGGAAGGCAGCACAGGGGCATTGCTGTAGGGGTGTGGAGAAGACCCTCAACTCTGCACCCTTGTGCCCATGGATTAACAGAGCTCAGCTTGGCTTTTCTGACCCCCAAGTTCCCCAGGGCACAGGGTACCTGGAGGTTAACTCTTTAGAGCTGTTCCACCTATCAACTGCTCCACTGTAGGAGAGAGAGCTGTGTCCGTGCAGCCCAGGAAGATGAGCTGGACCCATCAGCCTTGGCCTTATTTAAAAAGGTAATTTCTGCTATGTGCCGAATGTACAGCATCTAAGTGGATTCACCACTGGACGGCCTTTAGGCATCAAGTGATAAAAAGATGGTGTCAACTCTGACGATGTTATTTCCCTCTCTTTCCTGGGAAAACCTCAGGTTTCTTGGTGAAGCAAAGAGCGGCTTTTGCTTATTGCACAGCATCCGATGTCGATCCGCGGGCTGGAGGTACAGATCACAGACACAGAAGGGCTGGTGGCCCCAACATACGTCTCTCCAGGACTATCGGCTCAAGTTCCACAGTAGCCGCAGTGCTCTTTGCTGTAAGTCTGCAAGCTCTTAGCATCCTGAGGGTGTGGTTTTTACATTATATTGTGGGGGCATCGGAGCTACCAATGAATATGTTCTCTGTGATTGGGACTCTGCAACCTTTGTGTCTTTCTGTGAAGGGGAATAGGAGGAAGAAAATCCTGTTGTGGCCTCCCTTGTTTGCAGGGGTGAGGTCCAGTTGCAAAGCAGACCAATTATCCCGGGATGGTAGCATCCCTTTGCTGGCTGCTCTTGGGCCTGGAAAGACCCCTCTCCCCACCAAAAGGGCACAGATGCCACCATGCCTGCAGCCCTGGCTCTGACCAGTCTTTCTGAATGGATAAGTCTATTCTTCCTCACGGAGCGTTGGGCTCAGACTCTCCTACGTGGCTTGTCAGATGCCCAGCATTACCATCACATTTGGGAAGATCTGCTGTCGCCGGGCACACGTTGGGTTTTCCTTAGTGGAGGATGATGCTGTTGGCATGGAGGGGCGGAGGAGACCGGGCATTCTGACAAACACCCCATGGGGCACAGACCGTCTCCCACCATCCAGCGTGTTCCTGGGCAAGGCCAGCCGTGCCCAGCTTGGAGAACTCTGTTCTGCCTGGCAAGGATGCTTCTCTCTCCTCTAAGACTGGGCTCCGTTGCCAACTCCACAGACAGTGCTGGGAGTCCATGTTCCAGCTTCTCCTTGGGAAGTGATGCTGTGCAGCTGGAGTTTGACTTCCTGTTTTAAGGCTTCCCGATAACCCTTTCCTGCCTTGCATCAGGGATCCACCATGCCCAGGCCACACCCACAAGGTCTTGAGACTGCAGCGCAGCACCTCAGGCTGGTGCCTTTCCAGCGGGGCTCGCTGTGGCCTGTTCCCCAATGCCAGATCTGTTCCCAAGTCCCCTGCCCCTGGCAGGTCCCTGCCTGAGCATGCCCCGCTGGGATAAAACTGTCCCGCATGCCAGTTCAGGGGTCCTCTCACATGCTCAGTCCTGCTAGTTGGGTCAGTGAAATCCTTTCGTCAGGAATCAACAACACAGGCAAGCATTGTCTAATATTCTCCTGGTTCTTCTGAGCCTACCTGAACAAGACTTTCATTTCAGTTGCAAAAAAGAAAACTATCTATCCATCTATCTAGCTAGCTAGCTATCTTCCAGTCTATTTATCACCTCTCATCTATCTGTGTACCTATCTACCAATTATCTATCATCCATTATCTACCTATCATCGCCTATCTACCTGTTCACGTCTCCTCTATGATCCTACAATCTGATTGTATCATTCTATCAATCTATCACCTATCAGCTTGTGCATCTGTCATTTCTCTTTAATACTATCAGCTATTATTATCGATAGGATTATCTATCAGTGTATCCATCCTATCCGTCATCTATCATCCTGTCTATCCAGCATCTACTTATGATCCTATCAATCTATCATGCTATTTCTCTCTCTCTCTCTCTCTCTCTCCTCTCTCTCTCTCTTGTTTTCTGTCTCACTCTCTCTCTCTCTCTCTCTCTCTCTCTCTCTCTCTCCTCTCTCTCTCTCTTGTTTTCTGTCTCGTCTTTTAAAGGACAAAGATATATAACCCACTTTTATCTGAGGTGAAACCCATAAGCATGTATTGCTGAGCAGAAATATCCCAACAAGACAGGAAAATCCAAATCCAGCACTACCTCGTTTCATGAAATCTATTTGCAAACAATTTGGTTTGCACACAAAAGCATTTGACAAAATTTGGTTTCCATTTGCAAGCTCTACATTGGGCGGCAAACAGAACCCTGGTCGTCTTCCCCACACAAACACAAACGCAGCAATCTTCTCCAGAATCATAAAACAAATTAAGTGTGCAGACTGAGGCACCACTGTTATTGGCAAGGTACCAGACAGGATTATAACAAAAGATATGATATTTTTACCTCCTAGCCGAACTCTGACAAGATCCCAAGATCAGACAGACAGGCAAGAGTCACGCACCAGGAATCACGGGATGTGGGGGCAGCCCCGGCTCATCCGGGGACCTGACAACGATGTACACACATGAGGATGAGGCAGCGGAGCGGAGATGCTACGTGCCGAAGTTGGGGTGAGATGAGGACCTCAGAAGTGGTCCTGACTAGAGAGATAAGCCTGCCCACAAAGAGACCTGTGCTGCTTCCATGGTCTAAATGGCACCAGCCACCAAGTGTACTGGGTAAGCAGGGCCACTTGAAACTCGCAAAGAGCCATTCCTGGGAAGAGGCCACAGACATCTCCCTGAGGTAGTTTCCTAGGGCTGTTGCCACAGAGGCAGGGACCACGCAGTGAGCCACTAAGTAACATCAACTCCCCCAGGCCGGGAGGTTGCAGGTCTGAGGTCAAGGTGTGGGTCCCCTGTGTGCATCTGTGTCCTTACCTCCTGTTCTTGTGAGGACAGCAGAGCCCACCCCATTTCCTGCTTTTATTGTTATCACCACTTTAAGGATGCATCTCCTAATAGTGTCAGATTCTGCTCTCGCAGAGGTTAGGGCTTCAAAATATGAAGGGGCTGGGGCACGAACAGCTTCATAAGAGCGTCTTCCTGGAGGTTTGCACAGTGTCGAGGCAGGGGACACCCAAACTAGGACGAACGGGGAGAGCACAAAATACGGAATTGGGTCCTCCCGGGCATGGAGAGCAAGAGCTGGAGCGGGTCAAGGGAGCTCAGAGAGCACGAGGTCACGGGGTGATAAATGCTCGCTTTTTCCTAGAGCCTCCGTGGCCTGGAGATGGATCTTCACTCCGAATGTCGGAAAAGACAATGTCCCTCCACGCGCTCGCTCGCTCGCTCACGGGGGGGGGGG
>NW_022900951.1:3684164-3690847 GCF_012274545.1 Fukomys damarensis
AGAGACGCCCGTTTACGGGGGAGGGATTTGACGCAGCATTTCACCGGCTGCCTTCTGGACACAACCTATTCACCGCCACGGAAGAAATCGATAGCCTTCATTTAGGTTCTTAATTGGCAATTTCATCTCACTTGATTTACCCAATATACACTGGCCACAGGGACGGCGGGGGTTGGGGATGGGCTGCTGGACAGGATCTTGAAATTGTTATTTTAACCAAGATTAATTTGAGGAATTCAGAGTCTTGGGAAGGTTTGCCCTCACCGCCACCTGAAAGCTCTCCCCAGCCACTTCCAAATGAATACTCTGGTTTATTTCAGTCTCTGTGCATGTGTCTCCCTTCTCCATTTCTGTTAAGGAACAGGGGAGATTCAGAAGGCAAAGTCAGGTGTATTTTACCATTACTTCACAGTTTCAGATTTCACATTTAGACCAAGTCTCAATTAATGTCAATTTAATTTTTAAATATAGTAGATAGTAAGAGGTCAGAGGTCATTTTTGACCATATGACCATCCAAGTTTTTCAACTCCATGTGTTGATAAAACTGTCTTTCCCTATGAAATTGCACTGGGGCATCAGTGGATCCTACAGGAGTCAGGAAATTAAAAGTAACTGAACTCTTTTTTAAAGACTAAATTTCACTCATGGTCTATATGGGAAATCTGAAACTTAAGCATCCAGAATAAAATTTAAAAAAAAAAGAAACAAAGTTTCTTTAAACAAAGATCTAGTACTAAATATCCTAAAATTGAATAGATTGTAGTTCATCGAAAATAAAATTATTTCAAACAAATGAAAAGGCAATCAACAGACTTTGAGGCTAAGTGTTTGTGTTCAAACTATGTTGAGACCTTATGACTCAAAATGAAAAGGCAAAAGATAATCACATGCAAAAAAAAAAAAACAAAAAACAAAAAAAAACCCCAGGAAAACAGGCAAAAATATTTGGACAGACACACTACAAAATAAAATGTACAAGTGTCTTGGAATCACATGGAAATATGCTCAGTATTATGGAACATACGAGTGGTGATATTAAGCCAGGGAGTCACAGAACGTGCCTTTTGGATTTTCCCCTACACTATTTTTATATGAAAAGTTCAAATTCCTTTTCTGATGGGTCATTTTGTTTCATGATGTTTTTCCTTTCACATAGCAGAACTTCTATTTATTATCTGCCCCACTTTACTGTTTATCTATCTATTTTACTTAAATGGTGAGTAGATTAAAACATTAATTTCATATATGTTTTAATAGATAACAGGAAGATGGCTTCTCATACGTATAACTGGTGTGAGAAACTGAAAGTGAAAACGAGGGCCAAAATGTGTGATAGATATTGTGAAACAGGAAGAAAATGTTCAAAGGGGAAGGACACCTAGGGAGGGGGACGGGGAAGGGAAAGGGAAACGATCCACTCCGGACAAAAGTTCAAAGTTCGCTTTGGGACTTTCTCCCTGCAATGGTGCCCTCCTAGAGAGTTCATCGGTATGCACCTGCTTTACGGGAAAGGGACTGAAAAGTTTATCTGCAGCCCAAAACGTCAAGATGCATATCTCTTAGACATCTGTGTCTATCACTGTGGAGCCTTGACAGTGTTTCTTACAGTTCAATTCATGCCAAAATCTGTATATTTCAATATCTATCATCCATCTCATGTGTGTACTATGAATTTACATACTTCTACTGTCTGTCCATTTGTATGTACACCTACCATATATCGAGAGCAGTACAGAAACTATACCATCTAATAAAGTTATAGTCGATATATGTATCTACAATCTATCATTCGATCTATCTAC
The DNA here is from genome assembly GCF_012274545.1 of Fukomys damarensis. Classification (NCBI taxonomy): domain Eukaryota; kingdom Metazoa; phylum Chordata; class Mammalia; order Rodentia; family Bathyergidae; genus Fukomys; species Fukomys damarensis. The sequence goes on from NW_022900951.1 coordinate 3,685,968, forward strand.
CCCCCTTGTTAATCATTTATGCACCAATTTAATCAATATATTACCTATCCATCTTATTCTATTATCTATCTATCCATCTACCTATCTACCTACTTACCTACACATTATCTGTCTGGCTATCTATCCAACCATTGACCTGTACATTTATGTAGATGTAAAAACTCCTGTGTGAGGCCATTCTCCCGCAAACCTTCAAACTCAAATTTTGGGACACAGGGTTGAGAAGCACAAAATGAAGCAGCCCGTGTCCAAGGGACTGACACACGACTGCTCATGAAATCCTGAAACATCAGATGGGGCTTTTCAGGTCTGACATCAGCAAGTCCAATTCTCTGTCATCAGGTGTTACTTTATTTCTTATTAGGAAATAGATCTTGTGATGGAAGTCTCCCCCATACAAGGATAACACCATCGTCTGAAAAAACAACATCCTAGTTTTATCTTCCTGAGGTGTGCATACGTTTTTGGCAGACCATCTTTCTATACCTATATATGTGGTTTTACTTAATATAAGCTGTAAAATATCTGCAGAAAACTTAGAATTTAAATGAGAAAATCAGCGTCAATCCCTTGTCACTTTTATTTTCAACCGCACTTGCTGTAATTGTCTGCATCACTGTCTCCACAGGGCCATGGTTGACGGCATTTATTTTCTTCTCTGTGACCGTCATTTCCAGTGGTTCCGAACAAAGTGTCCTTTAATTCCAGGATGCACATTTCGGACATGGTTGCTCTTGAAGACTGGGGACCCAAAGGAGGTTTGTTTTCTTTGGGAACACATGCTTTTTGAGTTTTGGAATTTGCCGCTGGATAACTGCTATGGTTTATATCTAGGATCCCCACACACACACCCCAAGACTAAGGCGCTCCAGGGTGATTAGATCATAACATAAATGTGTGATACTCAGCAGTGCGTTATTCCATTGGTGAGTTTAGGGCTAAACGTGATGTGGGGGTGAAGCCTGTTGGGAAAAGGATCAGTGGATGAGCCTGTATGGGTCTCTCTCCCTTCTCCTCCCTAGGTCCCTCTCTCTGCTTCCTCCTACCACCATGACATGAGCTGTTTCTCCTCCTCTCTCTCTCTCTCTCTCTCTGCTCTGCCATGCTTGGGACCATGTACTACGCACCGAAACCTCTACAAACTGTGAACCAAAATAAACCTCTCCTTCCTTAGGTTGCAGGAGTCTGGAATTGACTCCCAGCAATGAGGAAAGTAACCAAGACACTAGTCATTGCTAAAGGAGAAATGTTAAGCATTCTTTTAAGAAAATCCTCATATGGTCTTCTCGAGCTGCCATAGCAAAAGGTCACTAAGTGGCCTAAACAACACAGATTTAACGTTTCCCATGCCTGGATGCTAGGAGTCCACAACCTGTGACTTTATGTCATTGTTTCAAAATGAGTATTCTGAAGTATCTAATAGGATTGTAAATAAACTCAGACTAATTTCAATTTCACATGACAAGAACAATAATACTTTTTCATCTGTGGGTCGTACCCTTTCCGTAAAAGTTAAAGATGGAAACGAGAGAATGGGTGTTTCAGTAGAGGAATTATCTCTCCCTCTGTGTGTGCCTCTGTTCTCCTCTCCTCTGTGTAAGGACAGAAGTTCTATCGGACAAGGGCCAACCCTAATGACTTCATTTTACATCCATCACCTCTGCACTAAGCCATCTCCAACTGCAGTCACATTCTGAAGATCTGAGTGTCACAAAGACATCAACATGGGTGTATTCAATTCAGTCCATAACAAAAGTGTTACAAGACACATTCGTATTAATTTTCAAAGGACCCTGTTAGTGGCTGCCTCAAATATTCCCTCCTTTTAAAAATATTTGCAACGTTCAAAAGAAAACCTTCCTCCACAAGAACTGAAGAGACAGAGGAAACAACACCATTTAGCCCAAAGGAATCTGGAGCTCTGAGTTAAACCAAAGACTGGTTTAGCTTCTGTTCTATAATGCGTGAGTGTCCTCTCTCAAACTGCCTCGGCTATCATGTCATGTAAGTCCACTCTAACATGATGTGCCTGCATAATAGGAACATGCATTCATTTCCTCCCAACCATCGTGGTGTGAACTGCAGGATAACAATGGTTTATGCTTCAGTTTTGACCATTTTTCCATCCCAGCAAACAGCAGTAGTAGGAGAAACACTGCTCCTTTCTAGTTTGTTTAATTAGTCAAGTGCTATCAGAAAGTAGTGTCAAAACTGACATCCTCCTGCACTCTCTCAAAAACACAATTTACCTAAGTTTACATGGGTGCTAAAATGGCATTAAAAGGAAAAGCAGCTGTTATGTGCCACGCTTGGGGGCTCTGGGGTTAATTTACGTGAGACATGCAAAGCCCCGCCCACGCAACGCTCGTCATCAAACCCCGACAGAGCCTTCCCTGCTACTTCTTGTAAACGTCTGTGGTGTTCACCTGGCCAAAGGCTGTTTGCACATCAACACGGAGAATCCAAACGGGAAAAATCCACCTCACGGGAACGAAGAAAGGAAATAGAGACTGAGTTAAAAATATATAGTTTCTTTACAAGGTGAGTGCAGTCTGTATCGTGTGAGCTTTGCCATAGTAATAAAGACTCTCAGGCACCCTACTCTACCCACCCTCTTTCTGAAGACTCTCAAAAGTGGGTAAGTGGGGCCTCTGCAGAGGTTGCAGTCTGCTCAAGGAGTTGGGGTGGGCCAGGACGTCACCACCCGATCTACTTCTGCCAAAGAGAATGCAGCTGAATGGGAAGAAACGTGGGGAGCACACAGAGAAGGTGCTTTCCAGGGCAAGTGTCCCCAGGAATGGAATGGAAAGAGGAAAGTCGTGCAGTAGTTGCCACTGTTTTAGTTTGCTCTAAAATCCACACCCCATACACACACCATCTCGGGTGTTCAGAGATGACACCCTTTGAAAAGTGTCCGGACCGTGAAGTTTCTTACGTCATCGAATGGATTAATCCATGAATAAGTTCATTAGCTGAATGGTCTTCGTAAGAGGTGCAGTCTAAGTGGATGAAGCAGGTCACTAAAGATGTTACTCTGAAGCGTATATCCCCTCCCCATCCCTTCTCTCTTCCTGGATGCCATGAGGTGAGTATCTTTCCTCCCTCAGGCTCTTCAGTCACGATGTTTCTTCTTGGAGCCAGCCAACCACAGACTGACCCCTCTGAGGCCACCAACCAAAATAAACATTTCCCGCGGTAGGTTGACTTCCTCAGGTGTTTTGTCACAGAGACAAAAGCCAATCCATGCACAGTGGGAGCTTTGCCCAGAGTTGAAAGAGAGAGGGCACTGAATTATGCGGGAAGAGTCAGTGCTAGATTACGTAGTGCGCATTCGCCCTTATACTCTGAGGAGGGCTACTGCACGTGCTGACAACTCAGAGGTGTCTTCTGACCCCAGGATGCCACATGAACATTCCCTGCCTCCACCCAAAAATTAAGCATTAGACAAAAATTAGGCATTAAGACAGTGACTCCTGCTGTGGCTGTGCCCTTCCGTGGCCCTCACCATCCTTTGACTCCCCTCGTTTCACTCTCTTCCTCTCCCGCACTAACGTTCACCTCTTATCGTCCTCAGAAGTATCCACTCAAGCCTCCTTCTGCTCTGACTGCACATCTCTCAAGATGCATTCACTTTCCACTTCCTCTCCTTCGGTGTTTTCTTTGCATCCAAATTCGATTCTCTCTCATAAGCAATTCTCAGCAAAAAAATTGCGCAGGAAGCAATAAGACTGACGAGGCCAAGAGGAGAGTCACTTCTCAGGGGGATTTGCATTTCCAAAAGGGATTAATGAACACCTGTGACAGCGTCACTGTGGAACTTTACTCCAGCTCAGGGCAGGGAGCCAGAGGTTTGAGATCAGAAGTGTTTTACAAGCATGCGGCTACTTCCTTGGCAGAGCCATAATGAACATCTTCTTGTCCAGAGAGCTACAGAGAACAGAGCTCCAAGAGCCCTTCAGCTGCCTGGCCGTGTTAGACTCGCAGGATGAGGTGGCTCAAGTCCAAGAATGCAGACACAACTCGTGGGGACGTCTTTCCTCTCTTTTCTCTCAGCAGGGCGGGTGTGTTAGCCTTTCTCCGTCCATGTCTGAGGCCATAAAACACAATTTTTAACTGACCACCGCCAATGGGTCCCTCTTACCTTTGGCGGAGAGTGAGGGTGGCTTTATAGGATCCTGTGCCAGCTGGAGCTCAGAGGCTTCTCCTGCTCAGTCGACTGACTGGATATCTCACTCCATACCAAACTTGAGCAAAGTGCTTTGTGGCCCCTTGCTCCTCTGAGGTCTTCTTTTAGACCTGTACTGAGAGCTCCCAGCTACTGTATTTGGCACAACACCTCAGAAGATCTTCTATATCCACGATCTTCATGTTGTCATTGTAAATGTCTCCAAATTTTCTTTAATATCCCATGAATTGCTCCTGTCTGAGCCCCAGGTGACTCGTAAGTGGTCATGCCCAGCATGCACTTCTCCATCCTTTTCTCTCCTCTAAGGCAGCATCTCGAAGCTCTCGTGATGCCCTCTTGGCTTCTTGCTGTCTTTGCCTGGTGCTAACTGTCTTCTTCATCTCATCACTTAGTGCTTTTTCACCATTAAGAGTCAGCTCGCCTAAAGCTGCACGTTTTCCTATAGGACACAGCTTATCCTGACAGACTGAGTCTCAAAGAAGGATCGTATCGACTCATGGATGAGTCTGTGTGAAATCTCTGGGACCAGAAATGTTTTAACTTTTGGATTATTTGCGTATACATAATGTGCTATGTGGGGGAATAAGACAAGTCTCAACGTGAAATTCATTTGTTTCATACTTACCTAATACAAGTAGCCTGAAAGTAACTTTATAGGGCATTTTAAGTCTTTTTTTTTTTTTTTTTTTTTTTA
>NW_022900951.1:3691192-3713961 GCF_012274545.1 Fukomys damarensis
TTGTAGAAAGGAAGTGAAAACAAAGGATTTTTCCACCAGTGGCACCACGTCAGTGCTGAGTTTTAGATTCTGGAGCATTTTAGAGTTCAGGTTAGGGATGCTCACCTTGTATGGACAATGAAACAATTCGAACTCCTCTCAACTTCATCTCCCGTGCTAGTTCCTCTCAACAATGGTAGGCACCGCTGAGCAGGTCAACGATATCAAAAAACACACATATTTCCCGTCAGAAAATGGCCAAAGCTGGTTGATGGGGTGCGCACCTGTAATCCCAGCACTGGGAGGGTAAGGCAGGGGAGTCACAGGTGTGAGCCCAGCCCTGGAAAGTTGGTGGTGTAGCAAGAACCATTCTCAATGTAAAAAACAATAAAGCGTCTGGGGAAGTAGCACAGTTGCAAAGGCCCTGGGTTCAGTACCCAGTACTACAAAAAAGAAAAAGGAAAAAAAATAACAGACTGGACATATCCATTTATTTGACAGATTTACAATCACTATTCTCCAGTTGAAATCTTTATCTGTGTCCCGTCCAAATTATATAACTTGTGAGAAATCCAGGAAGGCGCTTTTAATGGGAACTAATTAGGTGAACTCATTTGGGTATTGCTACAATCCAACAGTAACATTGGAATTTGTGTCATTTCATTAACTGGGTAAGCACGGGATTTCCAGATTGTATGGTGTAAATCAATTAAGAAAATGGTCAGGTCAACTGTTAAATTGGACAATCAGTCGCTGGTCTCCTTTGCATTGTTATGACAAAATATCTGAGAATAGCAATCTCAAGGACGGAAGTTTTACTTTGGTGCACAATTTCAGAGGGTTCAGTCCACGGTCAGCTGGCTCCATTGTTTTTCGGCTGGTGGGGAGGCAGAAATATCGTGGCAGAAGGGTATGGGGGAAGAAAGCTGCTCAGCTCATGGTGGCCAGCAAGGAAAGAGAGAAAGAGGAGGTTTAACAGCCACGAGAGAGCTTGGAGAAGATACAGCCCTCGAGGTCACGCCCTGAGGATCCACTAACTTTGATCCTGTCCCACCCCTAAATTCGCATCACCTCCTTATAAGGCCATCAAATTATGAATTTGTCAATGGCTTTATCCACTCGATGAGGCCGGAGCCCGCATGATCCAGTCACCTTGCAAAAGCCGGACCTCTGAACATTGCTACCTTTGAAGGACATTTTAGACCCAAAACACAGTATCTTCCATGACCTTTCTGGAATGAGGCCCCGGTTTGATCCTACAAGAGCTCAACTGAACAGGGGGCCACTGCATTTCTCTCTTCAACCCTACTGTTCTGCTTGGCAATAAAGGTAAAATCAAGATTGTACTTTTATGTTACTGATTATAACACGTGTCTCCCTGACCAAATCGTACATTCTACAAGAGCAGAACTGTCTATCTGGCTTTCCATTGTGTCCTTCCCACCCAGACAGCCCTGTGGACACAATAAACATCCATCTGGGGGATTGGGTACAATAGGCTTTTTATTACTCAAGAATACTTGGGAACGGTTTTGAGCTATTCCCTAGTCTGAGAAGGGCAGTGCTTATTTACAGATGGCATGAGGGAGTGGACAACACATAGGTCTGCAGGTGGTTTGAGAAATTCCAGACCTGCCCATTCCTGAGACCTTCATCAGGCTATAGAGAAAAATTCAGTTAGCATGTTCAAGGCCAACATTCAGCACACTAAAGTTTGTTCAAGTCGTGTGTTAGGCATTTTTTTGTTAACGAGACAAAACATTAGGCATATACAAGTTAAAAGGAAAAAAGGTATTTTTTTGGCTCATAATGTGAGACAGTTAATTCCATGGTCAGCTGTCTGTAAGGCAAGGACAAAGGCGTGGAGGAGGACAGATTTTCATATTACGGCAGCCAGGAAGCAGATGAAATAAGAGGTGCCACAGAAAGAGACATACAATCACCAAAGGTATGCCCCCAATGATTCACCTGCGTTAACCGGGTTATACCTCCTAACAGTACTTTTCTTCATGAATTAATTCATCAGGTTAATTTACTTATGAACATAGCTCGCCTCTTATGAATACAATGCCACCTCTGAATACTTGAGACTTTGGGGGGACGATTTAGATCTAAACCATAGTGCTCACTGTTTGATATCAAAGTTGGTAATGGCAGTGAGATAGGTAGAATGAGGAACTAGTGTTTTGGAGTAAAGAGATCAAGAAGAAAAATGAAAGAAGTAAAGTTAAAAACACATCTGAAAGACGGAAATGATTGATGATCTCGGTTCTTAATCTTTGAGTTGGCCTAAAAAACAAACAAGCAAAAAACCCTCAATAACCAGATTTTTTTTTTTTTTAAGAAAGTTGAAATAAGGCTTCTAATATCTTTCAGAAACCTGCACTGAAGCCAAAAGCTCACACAAAGCACTGTCAACTCAGATATAGTTCTGAACTGGCTAATAATTTGCTTGGTAAACACGACTGTGCATTAGGACAGAAATCTGCAGAAAATAAACAGCTCATCATCTGGACCTGATGCATATTTGAGAAGAAGCTGTTCTCAAGAATGACATTTTGCAGTGTTTTCCGGAGGCAGGACTGGAATATTGAAGACAGGCATAATGAGGGAGTCATCTCATGTATAGATAAGCAGCAGTATTCAAAGAGCTTCCTATTTTTCCAAATAGTGGGCATCTCAAACTTGTTTAAGGAATTTTTTTTTCCTAGATGTGTTGATAGTGCAGGTGGAGAAAGAGTGTACTCTGTGCTGCCTGTATATCGAAATGGGGAAAGCAATGAGGAAGTGCTTCCATATGTTAGATCAGGACTGGACTGTTTCCTGAAGGTCAGAGGATTTAAGGATTGTTGTGCAATTACTGGGGGGGGGGGGTTTAAGAGGTGGGGCTTAGTGTGAGGAAGTGAGGTCATAGGGGCGTGACTTTGAAGGGACTATTAAACTCAGCAAGTCCTCTCCCTCTCCCCTGCTCTCTTTCTCTCCCTCTCCTTCTCTTTGTCTGCTTTCTGGCTATCATGTCCTCGTGCCCTGATGTCCTATCTTACCACAGCCACGGACTCAATGGAGTCAGCTGACGATCAATTAAAACCTCTGAAACCACTAGCCAAAGTCAATCTCACCATTCTTCAAGTTGATTATCTCTTGTATTTTGTCAAAGTAATGAATGGGCAGCTAGCGCATACGGTAAACATCCTTTGTAGTATAGTCATCAAGAACATTACTCTTCCCCAGGTGGTTAAACACGACAATGTTGGGGGCTGGGAGTGGTGGTACAGGTCTGTAATCTCAGCTACTGGGGTGGCTGAGGTAGGCGGGTTGCAGATTCGAGGCCAGCCTTGGTGACTTAGCAAGACTTGTCTTAAAAATAAAAAGCTGGGCATGATGGAATATACGTGAAATTCCAGCTTCTAGGGAGTCTGAGGCAAGAGGATAATAAGTTTGAAATCAGCCTGGAAATCTTAGCAAGGACATGTCTCAAAAAAAAAGAAAAAAGAAAAAAAGAAAGAAAGGGCTGGGGATGTAGCACAATGTGATGGCCCTGCCTTCAATCTCAAGATTTAGATAGATGGTCAGTTAATAAGGGCTGGGGATGTAGAAAGTGCTGGACATACCCCTAGCATATGTTAAGCCCTGGGTTCCATCTGTAGTAATGGGGAAAAAAAAAACTGTGAATGAAAATTGGGAAAAATTGGGGATTCACTTTCTTGGGAGTCTTAAGTGAACCTACCTTATAACTTTAATTCTCAGGTATACCACTACATAATCAAACTGTGCCTCAGTTTCCTCAGGGATATTAAAAGTAGCCTCAGCCACTACACGGGGGCAAGTTAAACATGAGAAAAAGCCAAAACCCAGGGATGCAAACACGTTCATGAAGATGAAATGCCTATCTCGAGATCAGCATTTGACAAATGTTAGATGACCTACTTCTGCAGAAATTTATAGAGTATTTTGCAGTTTTTCAATGATCAGCATATGTAAATACTTTATACTAATTACAAGCATTTTCCGTGATTTTTTTTCATATTTCAGCAACTGTCTTCTCTCTTTGCCTTCCTTTCCTAGGTAAGCATTTTCTGCAAGCTGGCAAACTTAGCCCTTTCGGATTTTGCCTTCCCGGAGGACAAAGAACCTACCTCAAGGGGAGACAAAGGTTCTCTTAGGAGTCCAGTCTCCGCGGAGCTCTGCCCTGAGCCTGGGGCAGATGCCCTGGTCTTTGATTCTCTTGGGTCCCTGCATCTCTGAATTCTACCAAACAAGACTCCTGTGGGGAGGGCACTGGTTGTCCCCTGGTTGGTACCAGTATGCCTGGATTCTAGTCCAATTTAGAAATCTAACACTTTTGAGAGGCCAATAAATTGATTCAAGTTTCCCAGCCTCTAAGTATTCTCTTCTGGCTGCACAGACTTTGCCCGCCCAAGACATCAGATTACACAGACGACTTAGCAATTCACCTTTTTGATTCTGTTCTCTCTTTACTTCTATGGAGATGACCCCACAAAGAGCCTGGAAATATCTGGATAGACGGCGCTTTCGTCATGCATTCAAATTGCCAGTCTCAAGAAGACCTACAATGTCAAAAGGACCTGAGGGGCTGGGGATTTAGCTCAGTGGTTCTGCCATCTGCCTTGCAAGCACAGGGACCCGAGTTCAATCCCCAGTACAAAAGAAAAAAAAAAAAAAAAGTTATTTACCAGTCTATAATCTCAAAACAAAAAACAACCAAAAAACCAAAAAAAAAAAAAAAAAAAACCCTCGGAAAACCATCCCATGCTTGGGCAGACCAAAGGTCAAGAAAATCTTAAGCGTCCCTAGAAGCAGACAACTCTCAAAGGGGTAAGGGTGGCATCTATTGCTGGTTTTCAATGGAAACTCTGAGGAGCAGTCAAGGAAACTGCATGAGAAATTTGCTCTCAAAGTGGAATTCGATACCTACAGAAAATTCCCTTTAAAGAAGCGATGAAATAAAGATATCTTCTAACAGACAGCAAACAAGACAGCTTGTCACCACCAGACAGACCCACATATGTAAGCAAGCAATGGCACTATTCATTGAGGAGTCTCTGAAAGAATGATCAAACGGAACTGACACCGGGAGTCCTTTTTTGTGTGTGTTATGGATTCAAGTGTTCCATTCCAGGTTGAATATGTCAATGGAAGCAGGGTCTTTAAGGATGTAACTGAGGTTAAATGAGGTCCCTAGGGTGGTCCGCCATCTATGAATTCTTAAGTTTATTAAGACACGGTATACATGCCTGTTCTTTCCTAAAGTGGATTTTGTTAAGTAACTTGCAGAATTCACAAATCCTCCACGTCTTTGGCAAAGTATCTAAATAAGGAGTGAATAAGGAGCTGTGGATTTAGCTCAGTGGTCCCGCTGCCTGCCTTGCAAGCTCAAGGTCCCGAATTCAATCCCTGGTATCAATCAATCAATAAGAAGTGAACAGATATAACTGTAGGGTTCCCAAGGTTTTATGCTTGATAAATGATGTTGGAGGATATTAGGATTCTCTGGATATGGCATGCTTTTTTCTAAGTTTTGCTCTCTGGAGAAGTACACGATTAACATGATGGTAAATGTTTGAAAACACACCCATGAAAAAGTATTCACTTCATAAAGTTGTGTAGAATCCCAAGTAAGAGTTTGGGAGTTACAGACATTCATAGTTCAGAAAGGCAATGCTTTCATGTCCAGGTGATAGTTTTACAGCTTCAAGGCAATGTGCCGTCATGTTATTGAGAAACACAGAAAGGAGGAAATGACTTAAATCCCTGAAAACAACTTGGGTCCAAAGATGCAGAAAAACCTAGTTAATTTGAGGGACTCGCATCAGGTCGGGAAGCCCAGTGATAACTCTTTGAATGTCTAGATTTTCATTTGCATTTCGTCCGTGAAAGCATGGTGCTGACCCAGGGCCTGAAAAGTCACGGGAGCCAGCCAGCTATCTTAGGCTGCTGCTGCGGCTGGTGTAATGACTTTCAGACTGGGTGATTTAAATGTAACAAATCGGGAGGGTGGGAAGCCCAAGGTCTAGGAACAAGCAGGTTGTGTCTGGTGTGGCCTGAGGTCTGTTTGCAAATGGCATCATGAACGCTGGGATGGAAAGAGGGTGGAAAAGGGACCATGCAAGCTCCCGTTGGTCCAGTCACAGGGCACAGACACTGAGGAGAATGGACCCCTGGACATGCGATTGCTTCCCAAAGGCCACGACGCAGGTGTGCTGGTTAGTTTCTCTCCCTGCTGAGACAAAATACCGGACAGCCAATGTTAAAGTGGAAAGGGTTTATTTGGCTGACAGTTCGTAGAGGTTTCACTCCATAATCGGCCAGCTCCAAGGCAGAGTGGCACACATGGCAGGTGGCAACAGTTCACCGTGGTGGAAGGCAGCAAAAGCAACAAGAGACCTTAACAGCATCTTTCCACCCCTTTTACCCATCCAGACTACTGGGATTAGGGCGGTGCCAAAACCATCACTCAGGTTTCAGGGTTTTGTAACCACACACCCTTAATCCCAGCATCACACCTTCCTGCATTCAGCCACCTTGGAACAAGACTGCACCAGGCTCTGGCGGGGCATCTAGACAAGCTGCGTTTGGGAAGGGACACATCTGAGCCACAGCAACTTCTCCTTGTTGCTCTTGGGCCCATGCAGAGACAGTGTATCGGGGTGGAGAGCACGGAGCGGAACAAAACCACTCAGATCCCGGAGGCCAGGAAGTAAAGGGAGGAGGGGCAGCTGAGGCCCCCATGGCTCCACCGAGGCCACACCCCCCAGTATGTAACTTTCTCCTACTAGGACCCCCTCTCTGAGGCTCTACCACCTTCCAAAAGTGCCACGGGCTGGGGACCAAGCCTTCCACTCTGCTTTGGGGGATATCGCAGACTCAAACGAAAGTAGCCTTTCCCACAGGAGATGCTTTCCGAGACCCAGCAGATGCCCGCAAGTGTGGACAGTACTGAATGCTGTGCAGAATGTCTGCGTGCCATGTTTTTCCTCTATACATACCTACGATAAAGCTTGGCTTATACATTAGACAGAGCGGGGCATTCCTTCACAATAGCTGATATTACAGTGTAAAACAATTCTAACAAAGCACTGTAAGGGTAATTAACAGTAAGGAATTCTTTTATTGCTGGGATGGTCTAATATTTTTGGAGTGTGGTTGACTTGGGAAACAGACAATGGGAAGAGCAGACGGCAGGGACTATGCTTTCAACCCCGCTCCCTCCAGGACACCTGCTCTTCTCTTTACAGAGATCACAGCTCTGGATCAGCGGAGAGAGAGTCAGGCCCCAGAACCACCACAGAAGCCCGGGTAGGTTTAGATGCACTGGGTGGAGAAGCCGAGGGCCGAGCTCAGCACAGGACAGTGCTCAGCAGCAGTTCTTACAGACAGGCGAATCCACAGAGAAGCTGTTACGATGCACATTTGCTTTGGAATCTGAGACATGATTCAAAACAAGCCACCTTCAGCATCAAAGTCCCATTTGCATTCATGAGGCAAGAACCTGGGTACCTAGCTGTTCCCATTTCTCAGCGAGCAGTCTTCCCTGCGTGACAGATGTCCACATCTGTTTCTTTCACAGAAATCCCCCACCTCCAACGGAGGGCTAACCCAGTGGATGAAAGCTCTAAAACATAGTCATGAGTTCTTACGAGGGCTGAGCGTGTTACACTTAATTGGGGCGAAGAGCACAGCCTGCCGAACTGCTCATCCGTGCGTCCGTAAAGGAGCACACTGGAAGTGAGTGAAGAAAGCACGGCAATTACTCTTTGGGCGACCTAGGCATGAGTCATTTTGGTGTCAGTCTTCCATTTCCTAACAGTATGAAACCCAGGCATTACTCCATAGAATAAAATAAGAGTGTACAGAAACAAGGAGGCAGATGTGCAAAGAATAGAGCATTGGCCAATCATCAGGATTTTCCCTCCGTACAAAAATAAAAGGATGTGGCTGTAGCTTTGGTTGAAACAACAAACTAGAGATAAAATTGACCATACAGGAAAACGTACCCAGATGTAGACGTATTATGTACTGAAATACGCATCAAGCCTTTTCATCTTATTCGTGCAAAATGGTTAATGATTACAAGACAGTGTCCAAATACAAATAGTCTGGAAGGAAGAGTTACCAATGCAAACAAGTGCCCGCTGCAGTCAGTCTTGATGTTGTACCCAAGGACTCTATGGCTCACTTACGGTACACAAATACCGTCCTACACTGTGCGAACTGCTGCGGTAGAGAGAGAACGCCAACTGGACACAAGTACGTTTTGCCTTACTTAGGGGGAGTTTTTTAAAAAGGTAAAATCATGACTTCTACAGAAACATTACACGGATGTGTGCAAAAGACTATCCAACTAAATTAACTTGTGAGAGAACCGTGAAGACGTTACAGACGTTTCGGAGGGGAAGTCAAAGAACGGACAGGAACACGGGCGATCGGGAATGCTGAAGTGAACGCAGCAGCCTGGGGCACAATGACGGACAGGTGAGCTCAGACTCACTCCACCAGATGAACGTGGATGCCTCCACTTCTGCTACAACTTCCAGAGCTGGAGAAAACAACCATACGTGGCAGCGTCACCCGGGATGGTTCCGAAAGGCACAACGAAGTAGTTTTCCTTGTTCACCCCTTTAAAGACTTCTGTAATTACTGACAAATGTCAGCCAGATCGCCAAGGCAGACTAAATCTACAGGAGGAGCTGATCGTAAGGATGTGATGGTTGACTGCGCCAAAAGGAGATTGTGGCTCTCTGTTCAGGTGGCGATTTGAAAAAAAAAAGGTGGGGAGAAAAGTCAGCATTGTTAAACGAGACAGATGACGTCTGCGGAGGTAGAAGACACTGTCCAACGTGGATGGGGACGTACATGCGAGACATAGGCCGCATACGTGTTCAGAGTACAACTGACGGTACGCAGCTCAAGGGGAGCCACTGAGGAAAGGTCCAAGAGATACCTTGGGGGCACAGAAATTATTCTAAGGCTGGCGAGTTTGGAGAAATGCTTCTTTAGGTTCATCCGTGTCAAGGTTTTCCACACTCAGGTTACCAAGTCAAGAGGTCACCTTCTCGGCTGCAAGCTGCGGTCCAGGCTGAAGACAGCACAGTGTACTATATACATGTCCAGGTCCTGACATACAGGATCACTGAGGTGAAACAGAAACGAAGGTAAGTGTAGAGTCACACCGTCTCGGAGAAAGAAGTATATCCGTACGTGTACAGCCTGGCACCCACTCACACAGCTCCCACACGCCCGTCACGCTGGGCACATTCCGCTGCACCCGCTGCGCTCCCTCAGCAGTGTGGGTCACGGATGCGGCCAGAGCAGCACACAGGGGCCTGGCCCTCACTCGTAGGCGGGCAGGCCAAACAGCTCGGGCTGCAGATCCTGCAGGGAACTCAGCACGACGGTGGCCTTGGTCGTCAAGTCTCGGCTCAGGTTTTCGTCGGGAACCATGACCACCTGCATCCCGGCTGTCAGGGCGGCCTCCACCCCATTGGGGGCATCTTCGAAGACGAGGCACTGCGGGAAGAAAAACAAAGTCGAGATGGCCTTGTGCGCAACCAGCCTCCTAGAGGAAGGGTCTGCTATGGTTTGGATCTCGAATGCCCCCGAAATAGTGAGCAGTTTGACGGTCCATCCTCCATGCTGCAGTGTTCAGAGGTGGAACTCTTGGAAGATGTCTTGGTTACTTTCTCACCCTGAGATATAACACTGGACATTGCAAATTAAGGGAGGAAAGGAAAGGTTTATTTTGACTCACAGTCTGCAGGTTTCAGCCCATAGCCAGGTGGCTCCAAGGCCTGGCAGAAGAGAAATAGCTCACGGCACGGCAAGGAGGCAGGAAACAGACAGAGAGATGAAGGGGGAAGGAAGCAGAGACTCTTCCAGGGCAGCCCCAGGGCCACAGCACCTCCAGAAGCCCCAGCTAGGAGCAAGTGAGGCTTTGAGGGGACAACTAGAGAAAAACCATCACTACAGATGATTACTGGATCATGAAGGCTCTGACCTCATCAGTGGAAGAATCTATGGATGAGCTCATAGATGAACGGACTAGAGGAGAGTGAAGGAAACGGGGAGTGGAACCTAGATGAAGGCAGTGGGTGGTCCCCAGGGTCTGACGCCACCCCTGGCCCTGCTTCCCGGCTGCCTTTCCACCGTGACGTCTGATGTAACACCAGCCCGCAAGCAATGGAGCCAGCCGACCATGGACTAAAACTCTGGAAAACATGAGCCTAAACGCAGCTCTCCTCCTTTACGCTGACCTTCTCAGATACAGCATTTTGTCGCAGTGATGGAACTCTGTCTAACACGGAATATTTATGGTTGTGGTCACCATGGGCTTTGGGATTACCGAAACAGGACAGTGTAGGCTTTCTGGTCGACCCACTGTGGGGAGAACCTCGTGCTGGTTCTGATCCGCTCTTCCCACCATGGTTTCTCTAGTGGAGAGTTAACTCCTGTCCCTGCCCAAACATAATCGCAACACAGCACAGTTGTGCATCAAGTCGGTATTTTTGGTTTAAAACTTTATTTCATTTGGATCACAACAGTCTGTTCCATCAATAACTGAACATTCAGAGTGTGAGAGGAAATTGTAAAACAAAATGCTCGTGCTTGTGAAATGGGAAAACACTTCAGAGCTGTTCACACTGTACGCGCTGTAGTCAGAAAATAAAATGGTTTGGTGTCGTACCGAAGAAGTGAGACCCTGTGTGCTGGTGTGGTTCTGTTCAAATGAAACGAGACGGGACTCACGAGCCCAAGGGTCGGGGAAGGCGCGAGCGAGCGCCCTCTAGGCAGGCCGTGAAGGCCCTTTGACACGGGGAACTCAGCCTGCTGCCGCGGGCTCTGCGCTCGCACACTGTAGGGCTGCTCCCCGTGCCTGCTCTGCAGCCTCCGCTTGTCCCATGTCAGGGTCACGTGGGGGTCCCCCAGACCTGCCGATGACAACGATCTCGAGGGCAGAGAGGAGCCCGGTCCGAGCCGGCGGCCCTCCTAACATCTACACCCGGCAGGCTTCCCCGGTGTTCCCGGAGCAGCGCGCACGTCAGTGGAAGCGGGTGAGGACTCAGAAGGACCCTCCATGCTGTGACTGGCCACGCGCTGGCTGTCCTGCTCCTGGGGCCGGCCGAGACTCAGGAGCTGTCCGGGCGGGGCTTCCCACTGTCCCCTCGGCTCTCTCGTGAGCCCTTTTCCACTTTGCCTTCTAACACAAACATCACTGCCAGGTACGGTGGCAGCCCAGTGTGCGGGTGCCCTGGAACGGGCCCAGGGACGTTCTCTCCTTCTCTCTCTCACACACACCTGCTGTCTTAATTGCTAACAGCCCGAGCCAGGGCTGCGGCGCAGACACTGACCTTTTTCCAATTTTCCCCTCCGCCCTCTCTTCCTTCTCTTCCCCTCACCCCCGGGCCAGGGTGCTTCCTGTGCCGATTTAGCCCTGGGGCTGACTGGATGCTGACTTACATAAGAGAATCTGGGTGTCACCAAGAGGCTCACCTCCTACACCTGGTGAGCTCGTCTGCACCCCTAACCCACCCCAGGCACTCAGGACTGATGGGGCACAGACCCCATGGCTGTTTCGTGCCAAATGGGAAAGGTGCTGGGCAGGACAGGACTGGCTCTATGTCTTTCTTCCTCTTTTTGAAAAATTTTATTTTGGCAACAATAGAGATGGAACCAGGGCCTCTGTACTGAGCTACATTTCCAGCCTGCTCTTATATTTATTGAGACAGGGTCGCCCTAAGTTGCTAAGTTTGCCAGGCTGAGCTGAACTTGCAATCCTCCCGCCTCAGCCTCCCGGAGTGCTGCGATTACAGGCGCGGCCCAGCAACCAGCTCAGCTGCCCTTCCTCCTGAGGACTCGAGAAGTCCGCAGTCCCTCTAGCAACCCAGGTCTTGCTTTTTCTCTGAGCAGAAGGAGATGACTCCACTTAGCCCACCAGGTTGGCTTTCTTAGTTAATGGATCCATGCAGTACCACCAGCTCCAGACATTTCTGTCCCAGCCTTCTTAAAGTTACGCTGATTGCTTTCTAAATGCCCGACTGTCCTCATCTGGGACCACCACAGGCCCTTAAATGTCAAGCAGCCTTGTGAAACACTTGTCACGTCCTGTGGGGCTGTGGAAGCTCCGGGCAGGCTACTCACAGATCCAGCTCATCCTGAGGGGGCTGCAGGGTGCAGGCTGGCAAAGCAGCTTCCCGTCCAACTGCACCCTGCACAGGGAGCACAGTGGGTGGAGGGCGTGCACAGCGGAACTCCGAGCTCAGGCCGCTGGACAAGGGAGGTGTGTGTGTGTTCGACACACCATGTGCACCCACAGTACGCGCTGGGCTCAGGACTCCCAGGGAAGAACACCCGCACACTTTTCACTAGCAGCCAGCTCCTTGCCACTGCTCCGGCTGGAGTCACAGGAAGTAGACAGGTAGGGATGAGGGAGCAGGGAGACAGGAGAAAGGGAGTCACCGACTCTACCTCTGGGGCTGAGTTCACTCTTGCTGGGACTTACGCATTCGGTGGGGTTCTGCTTCCAACTCAGAATCTGTCCCTTCCTCACCTCAGCAGAAGAATCCAAACAGGGCACAGGTACATGAGCCACAGGTTGAGTGCGGCTGGTCTGAAAGGTTTTCAGAGGTCCGACGTGATGCCCCAGGCAGAAAACTACTCCATGGAACGGTTTTGGGCACAAAATTACTGAAAGTACTCTGTAATCTCCTGCAGGGTCTGTGAACGAGGTGTGTGTGAAACATAAAAGAATTGTGTGTTCAGACTCGGGCCCCATCACCGAGACAACTCATTATGTGTATGCAAATATTTAAAAATATTTAAAGAAACCCTAATACTGCTCGTCCCAAGCATTTCAGGTAAGGGATATTTGAGCTGTATCGTGGGGAATGGAAAAGATGGACACGGAAGGCAAAGTGAAGTGATAGCATAAAGGACACCGAGATGTCGGGGTAGGTGGATCTTTATCACGACCACAGGGAGACCTGTGTAATTCCTACTGCACTAATCACTTCCGGTCGCTGGGACAAAATACCCAACATCCTGGCTTCGAAGAAGAGAGGCCTAGTCTGGCTCAGTTGGCAGAGATTTCGGCCCTTGGCCAGCTGATCCCAAGGCAGAAGAAGAGCACGGTGGCAGGGGGACAGCTGCTCACATATGGCACCTCCAGCCAAGCCCCACCTCCTACAGCACATTCAGCCAGGAACTCTTCCATGCATGAATCCATTGCTGAGTACAGCCCACCTGGTTGGATCACTGTTCGAAAGCCCCAACTCCAGGCATGTGAGACTTCTGGGGTACATAATAGGTCTAAACCACCATACATATGAAACAATGTTCTGTTGTTCACATGCGTAAAAAAACCTGACAGGACAGGCAGCTAGACTCTGGTTCCCCGTGTGAGCTGTGCAAGTTGCAAACTCTATGCAAGTGACCGTGGTTCCAATGCAGACACAGGCTTGGGTCACTGGCGACCCAAACCAAAGAGCACGTACTCTGATCACCTATACTGCATTCACGGCATCCAACTGCCCTGAGCTCCCACAGCCGGTTCATTGTGCAGCCAACGGAAGATGATTCTCACTGGATGAGTGGCGATCTGGCACTTCCTGTCAGCTATAGTTGGTGTCTCAACTGGACAGTCTGCTGGGCATGGCAGTGATCAAACGGTGGCAGAGAAGCTCAGCAGATCGGGGGGCAGCACAGACTGGGCAGTCCCCACGGAGCAAGCAGAGATGCTGGGCTCTGAGCCTGGGCATTGTTTCCACACCGAATGAAGACAGGACCATACACACAGCAGAAAACAGCCCACAGTCCACAAGGAGATGCATCCAGGACTGGGATCGGGCCACACAGCCCACAGGCAGGAGAGGATTACCAGTCATTCCACAGCAACTGAATGCCGCGTACTTTTCCTTTTGTTCCCCCCTCAGAAGCATGAGATTACTAACACAGAACAACCACTGTGTTTTGAAGCACCTATCAGAAATGTCCAGAAAGGTTCTGATGTCTTCATCAGGCTACGTGTCTCGATTCTAGAGACCAAATATGGTTCTGTCTAGTATACCCCTTCTATGACAAGAGTGCGTGCTGCTCCCTAAAATCCTGGGCACATTAAGAACTGTCACAGCAGGGCTGGTATGTCTCTGGTACCAAGAACAGATCCCATTAGGTTGCCCAGAAAGACTGCCTGCTAATCACAGGAACTGAAGTCACACAGTGAGAACTCAAGACGCTCCGACAACCACTGAAAGCGACAAGTCAAAATACAAGCTTGGACTTACCATAAAGGCAAGGGGAAGGAAGCTGTTCTATTCACACAAGGACACCTCCCAGCACAGTTCCTGTCAGGCACACAGACTGCCAGCCTGCAAGTCAATGGGAACCGACTTTCACCCTGGCCGTGCTGTGCCTTCAGCCGTGCTCCCGGAAGGGAGGGGAAGCAGCCAGCCTGTCCTCCCAGGCTTGAAGGGTCACCGTGACCTTAGCTGCATTCAGGCTCACACAGAGGAAGGCAGGTGAACTGAGCCTGTGTACCATGGCCTCTGGGAAAGAGCCTTCCTGTAAGGTAGGCAAGGGCAAGTCCGGCACTCCCCGAACGTGGGCGGAAGCAGCCCCGCTCCCTCCAGGAAGTCCAGGCCCCAAGAGGACCTGTCCAGCATGGTGCTGGGACCCTCACCTGCAGCAGGAGGCGGGCCTGCTGCCTCCCAAAATCCCCACACCTCAGTTCTCTGCTCTGCACGCCGGTGGATGTGTGCAGCCGGATGTCAGTCAGTGTGTGTTAGCACCATGCAGAGTAGCGCTTGGGCTTTTTTTGTATGTTATCTTTTGTTTGGTACCCAGGATCGAACTTGGGACCTTGCGCTTGCGAGGCACGCAGTACCACTGAGCTAAATCCCTGGCCCTAGCAGTGCTTGTTTTTACAGACAATCGCACGACTTCAAGGACCATTTCTGGCGGAGTGCTGTCACCAGGAAGCGACCCCTCTTAACTTCTCCCACTGTCTGACAAACGTTCACGGAGCAGATGAGGCGGTGGGTGGTGGTGTCCTGTGTGGCCAGAGAGCCGAAGGACCAAGGAGGCCTCGTCTCCAGTGGGGAGGGCAGAGCGGCCCAGGGAGCTGAGAGATGCTCTGGGTCTCAACGTCTGGGGTACGCACACAGCTTCGGAACAGAACCTGGGTCTGGAGAAGCCAAGTCCCCCTGCACCAAGCTGAAGGCTGCGATCCATCTGGTCTCCGTCTCCGGGAGAGAAGAGTGGCTTCGTTACAGGGGAGCCCGAGGGAGGAAGTGCCGAGGGGAAGACAACACTGGAGTCGAGGGAGAGCCCGTGTCTGGTGAGGCTGCTTCCTGGGTCATGGATGGTGCCTCCTTGCTGTGTCCTCACAAGCAGGCAGGGGCAGGAGCTCTCTGGGGTCTCTGTGATGAGGGCACGACCCCATCTATGACCCCCCTCCTGGCCCCATCACCTCCCAAAGGTCTTCTTATCTCCTGGCACTGCCACTTTGGGGGTGAGGCGTCCACATACGGATTCTTGGAGGACATAGATATTTAGTCCATGACCTCGGACGGGGGACATAAAAATGGTCTTATTACCGCGCCCAAGAGACTGAACCGGGCAACCCCGGGCTACGTCTGTGCTTTAACACAATAAGGGTGCAGGCATTTCTTACAGCAGCAGTACACAGAGAATCTAGGCAGCCAGTCTAATAGAAGGCATTGGTATTCATCTTTAATGCTTTGTAAATATACCTAGCTTTAGACACTGTAAAAAACAAACACCCCCTCTGGCAGCACTAAGAGCCCTGCAGCGAATAAGGCAAGGCATATACTCCTGTTCAAGTGTCAATAAGCCATACCGATTCACTTTCTGATGCCTGATGGAAATATTTCAGCCACGTACTCCCGAGCCTGTGGTCAATCTGCTTTATTTGTACAGAATTCAAATCCAGCTTCCTAGTGTATCCGTTTTGTTTTAGAAGATACTAAGGGATTCCATTTCAAGCAGTTCATGGCACTTGTTGGGGCCTGAGACTCAGGATTAGGAGGACGATGCAGAGAAACTGAATGACATTCCAGCAGCTCAAACACTGGCTGCTCTCGCAGACATCTTGGACAAGCTGTTGCCCGGTATGGCACCGGACTGGGGTGACCAGACGTCTAGGAACAGGGGCTCCCGAGCAAAAATGGAGATACCTGGTTCCTCCAAGCTAAAGTGGGCCAGCTGAGAGGACCCGTTTTGTTCGGGACACCTTTAAAAGGGTCCCCGAGGTGGCAAAGGCCCCCTTGGAAATCACTAGGGACCACTGACACAGTATCAGTCTGGTCCCGTGCTTCTCAGCAAGCCTGTTCATTATTCTCTCCTCTGAAGGGCCCCCTCAGACGTGGGTTATTAGACTCTACTTTGTTCAGCCGTTTTGGGAAAGTCACCTAAAAGGCACTTTTGAGAAAAGGAGGAAATAGGGAAGGCTCCCGCCGAGCAGGAGATGAAACAGCTCCACTTGGGAGGAAGTCCGGGGCGATTTGAAAGGGGAGCATTTTCGCTGGGGAGAAGAATTCCCCGCCCCAGCCGCGTGGAAGACCAGAGGCAAACTGCAGCCTCTGGAAGTCAATACACAAAGCTTGCGAATTATGATTTAGTCGGAGACCTTTTCACTGCATGGTAGGACAAATATATTTCAGCGTGTGGAGAACAAATAAATGAATCCAGGATAAATAACAGTATTCCAGACGCCAGTGTTTATATAGAACTTCACGCCGACCTCTCAATCTATGAAGGAACAAGTAAGTGATATTCAGTGCTTGGTGACTGGGCAGTGCTCCCTCTCTTCCGGCTACTGTTATGATAGTAGTGACCCTCTCTACAGACGGAAGAAAACAAGCACGGAGCGCTTTCCTATTACTTGAGCCGATCATGGCACCAGGACTAGACCTTAAATCCCCAGGACTGCTCTAAGTATCTCCACTGGCGGCCAGCATGTGAATGAACTGCTAAGCACTGACGTCCACCTGTTCTTGTTTGTATCTGCCTGAGATTCATCAAGAACGCACAGGAAACATCCCTGCCTGTAGTACAGAGGTGAATATGGGAAATCTGGAGGAGGAGTGTCCTAGACTGGTTTCTGCCGCTATGACAAAATACACCAGGCTGGACAACCTGTACAGAAAGAGACTATACAGCTCAGAGTTTTGCGGGTGTAACGTCCAAACATGACGGTGCCAACAGAGAGCAAAATGAAGGATAACAGGAAGTAGGAAGGTCCTTTCTTCTCAAAGGGCAAGGGCGGCAATAGAGGGAGGAAGGGGAAGGGAATCGGAAATAAGGAGACCTCAGCTGTGCTGTATGCACCTCCCAGCCAGCCTTCCACAGTGTATGTAACCCTTTTTTTCACTGCAAACACGGAAGAATAAAAGCCATTTTAAGACCAGGGCCAGCTCCAGGGGGGCCAGCATGGCGTGGCCGAAGCAGGGCACGCTAACAGCTGTACGGAAACTCGAGCTACAGCTGCGTCTCCAGACAGGTATGTTTAGGGAACGCATCGCCTGTGCTCACAGGTAACAAGCTGCTGCCCCTTCAGATGACCGTTTGCTTGCTTTCAACGTGGTTTTTGTTCCAGGGAAGGGGCTCCACAATGACGAACTATCCCACGTCTCCAAACTCGGCCTGACCGCCCTCTGAAGACCTAAACTCTGTTCATCCTATGAAGGTACTAGTCTCTGGCCCCCAGAGGTGCTCCCCGTTGGTCGGAGCAAGAGCGTGTGTGTGTGTGTGTGTGTGTGTGTGTGTGTGTGTGTATGCGTACTCGACCAAAGCCCCTGCCTCTGCCTCTGCCTCGCGCGCTGCAGAGACGCTGCTTTGGGAATAACCTGCTGCAGGTGGTCATAAAAGACCGTTCTTCTCCTTTATCTCTGCACCCACCCCTTGCCCTTCGTCATCAGCCCGCAGGCTTTCGTCAGCAAACCACGGGTGAGGATGAGGGTGAGGTGCGTGCACAGTGCGGGGAGGTGACACAGCCTCGTCACCCGCTCACACGGACAGGACTCGCCTCATCGGGGCTCTTCCTCAGGTTCGAAGATCGGGTGCTTGGTAGAACTTTTCGTGAACACTGGGTCAGCTGGGCACTCCCAAAGCTGCACGGAGAGCATCTGTTGCCCTCTTCCCCCCAAATGCGAGTTCTCTATTGAAAACTCAACTTTTGGAAGACCGGCGTCTACAGCTTGACCTTGGCAAAGAGCCAGGATGGAGCGCTCTGTGAAGACCGGAGGCGATGGAACTCGTGTGAGTTGTGACGCCAGCCCAGGGAGCCGCGCCGACGCTGGGGGCCTCGTTCTGCAGTCAGCCCGTGTTTCACAGGTCACAGGCGACGATGACGGCGGGCAAGAGCACAGTCAGGTGGGCCCAGGTTAAGGAACCGTGATGGACCTGACGAGACACAGGACGGCGTCCGGGATGGAGCTTCCGTCTGCACTCGACTTTCAGTGCGGTGTAAAGGAAATTACCGGAAACGTCTAAGGGAAGCTGTTCCCAAATCGGTCATCACCCAGTGCCGTTTCCATCAAACAGCTCGAACGAAACAAGCTGTCCAAAGAAGTGAGTACAGAGCGTGAGAACAGAGCAGCCTTCCACTGAGGCAGGCACAAAATGCTCGCGGAACTGTGGAAGGTAATTTGGAAATGGAGCGGCTCTAAAAACGCGGTACTTCCTTGACCGGGAAACTGGTGCAGCGTGCTTCCTGTTAAATGACGATTGGAAGAGTCCTTGTTTGCAGTGCGCAGTGAGTACAGTCCTTGTGGGAGGTGGGGGCATGGATGGACACGGCTTCATTGCTTTCTTCATCCCCTCCTTCCATCTCCTGGTCCCCTTCTCGTCTGAGAAAGATCCACCACCCTGCTTCCCAGTCTCTGTCTTTTATTTTGCACTTTGTCTGTATTTTGTGTTCTTCACATAAGATAAACCGGGCAATATTTAAGCTTGAGTGTTTGATTTATTTTACTTAAACGTTAAGGTTTCTAGGAGCATCCCTGCGAACAGCAAGATACCTAAAGCACATGAAGAGCTCCTAAGTCTGAAGTAGTTTAAGACAATAAAGGAATCCCGAGGCCCCACAATGCCTGAGAATTGCTGTTCTTTAAGCCGAATGAAGATGAGAAATCCTGATCACCTTAAATAAAAATTCTGTCATAGCAACACACAGGGTGCAAAGCTTGCATTTTTAAAAACGCCACTGTTCTTTTTGTATCACCAAAGGACTAATTTCCGAAAAACCACGCACACATGCAGTGAACGATCAGGCTGCCTAGGCAGCCGACTCTTGGGGGATTTTAAAATGATTGTCCATATTAGAGAAGCCATGTGCTCTACTGTGTGGATACTGGGACACGTCTGTGCAACCTGCTGAGATCTTCCCTGAGCTCCAAGTTCCCCTGAGGCCATATCCACACTTCCTGTGTGGACAGAGCTGCCATAACCCACACTTCCTGTGTGGACAGAGCTGCCATAACCCACACTTCCTGTCTGGACAGAGCTGCCATAACCCACACTTCCTGTCTGGACAGCCTATCCCACTGCCGCCATGGCCGCCTCCTCTCCTCTGTGGCACCGGTCCTGCTTAGTCACACCTCACCGTCCTCTGTTCCTTCTGAGGCCTGCTGCACCCAGCACCTCTGACTCCTCCAGGGCTCCATCTGGGGGAAGGGGGTATTTGCGCTCCTCCTGCACACAGAAGAGTCCCCTCCCCCGGCTGTGTTTACTCAGTCACAGTGACAGAACAGCCTGTCTTCACCAGCACAGGATGACAGGTCAGGAATGGAAACTGAGGACGTGTAGGAAGAGAACACAGTCCAGGGACCCTGGTCCTTGACAAATACACAGGATTCAAAGAAACAACAATGCACTGTACCTGAGTCCCCTGTTTTTCAACCCCGAGTAGGCTGGGTGGCAATTTCAAAGCCGGCCTTTACACAAAGTGATGCCTGCTAATCAAAAACCCAGGTTTGTGGGAGACGCCTTAGAGGGTTCCCCACAGGAAGGAGCGGAGGTGCACACGGAGGTGAAAGGAAGACCTGTTTGGATTCCTACTTCCTGTTCTCCGCAGGAAGTGGTGAGCAGCTACTGAGGAAAGTACACAGGGTGATTCCCAAAGGCACATCCTCACTCGCCAAGATAGTACTTCTAGCCAGAGACCTTCCCGTCCAGGTGGAGCAGCGCTTATGAGAGAGATATGGGCACAGATATGCTCTGGGATTGGTTCTGGAACCTCTGTGAGTACATAATAGGAAATCCTGGGGACTGAGGGCCACAGGGAGGTCTCCGTGTGCAGGGAATCGGCGCTTTCCTTCTTAGCATAGCCATGATTTTTTGAGTTCCTTTCAATGTGAAGAAAAGCCTCAAACACAGGCATTTCTTGAATACAGAACAAAAGAAAACAAAAGGCAACACGATGATAGGAAGATAACAATAAAATCCCTGAAACTTGCTCCTCCTGAAAACAATACGGAAAAGAAAGCTAAAAATGAGCTAAGTTGTTACACAAAAGCTTTACAAACTCATTTCCTGTTTCACTTGCAGTATCTGCCAAACCCAAATAGGCCAAGTGTACACTTCATTTTACAACGCGGATGTGCATTTTTGGGGCCCACACCCAGGTTACAACCTCCACCCTGCCGTGGGACCCTGGGCTCCCTATCCCCTGCTAGTCTGGCAGGGGCAGCTGGAGAGGCTCTGGGACACTTACGTCGAAGGCCTGTCCTGGGCTTTTTAGCACAAAGGAACGAGACTCCATAAGAGATAACACTCCCAGCGAACGAACGCTGTATCGGCTTTGTTCCTTGCTTTCCCTTTGTGAAATGGTAATGTAGACCCTAACTTCCTGGTGCCACTGCGTGTTTCCCACCACTTCCTATTGTGATTGTGACTCTACCTACCTAACTCGGTGTTCCCCTTAGTGTCATCAATTCCATGGGGCAAAGCTGAACCTCTGTCCTCCGGGAGGAAGTGGACAGAGAGAACCCGAGAACTCAGTGGTGTTCAGCCAGCACCTCAACCAGGGCTGTGTGCTGGCCAGAGCCAAGCGCAGAGTCTGGGGGCATCCGGGAAGAGGGGTGTGTTCTGCTGTTCCTTTCCTACTTCAGCCTGCGTGGCACATTATTCGGGAGAAAATGCCCACAGCGTCCCTCTGTGCCTCAGCTGACAAAGTACGAGCAAGGTTGATTTTCGCGAGAGGACTCCCAGGAGTGAACACAGACGCTAACCGGGGTGCTGTGGACAAGCCCCATGACAGCTACGTTACTTTGAAAACAGGTTAGGCTAACACATATACCGCCAGGCTGCGGCTCTGCAGCTCAGAAGTCCGGTGCATGCCTTGCGTGAGCAAGGCCCTGCAGAAAACGAAATAATGACGATAAAGCCAACAGCGACGAGGAGGAAACGGTGGGTCGGTACCACCCTTCAGGCTTGGGTCCGTGAGGAAGCACCGCGGGTCCATGGCTGCAAGGTGACCTGACTGGCTCACGGGCAAGCCTAGCCTGTGGGCCTGAGTCACTGTCACCATAAAGGCATCAGTAGGACAGCGAGACGGCCAGTTCTGCAGCACAAGGGCACAGCCTGGAGCTGACGCTCAGTTCTCCAGGAAATGCTTCCGGAGGGCAGCACCTCCCTCTGCTCTGTGCACACCTGCACGGCAGACTCCGGCCCCACAGGAAGGGAGAAAGACTTTCTGACCTCAAGTCCTGCCACAGCAAACACAGGGAGCCCTGGAATTCAGGACAGGGTGCCCAGCCGGTGGGCGCAGCCCAAGCTGACCTGGGAGGGGAGGCACAGGTGCGGCCGGGCCCCGGGGCAGCAGCTGGGGCTCAGGGCCTCTCTCTGACTCACAGGCTTGGAGAGAGGGAGGGAGGGAGCGAGGGAGCAGGGGGAAAGGGGAAGGAGGAGAGGGAGGAAAGAGCGAGGAGGGAGAGGGGAAGAGGAGGCTGAGCTTGGAGGGGGAAGAAGAGAGGGGAAGAGGGAGGGGAGAGGGAGAGGAGGCTCATGCTCCACATCCCCCAGGCTCTTGCAAACCCGGAGCTCTGCACCTGCCCAGGTCGGGGTGCGGTGCTGGTGCTGTGAACACAGCCCCGCAGCTCAGTGACCCTTTCCAGCCAGGCATCACGGAAGACGCAAGTTCCGCCTCACTACCACGTTCCTGGTCTTGGAATTTCCCTGGTGGGCCCCGGGAGGTGCGGGATGGGGTGTGCTGGGCACAAGACGGAGCAGGCGGCCAGGGGGCTGCGGGTCTCAGTCCCATGTACCCCAGAACCCCAGCGTGGGCAGAGAGAGGCCGGGGCTGGTCGGTGGCTTCCCCGCATGCCTCAGTCACGAGCCACTTCGAAGTCCCCCGAGACGGCGCACAGAGCTGAGCTGCACACCGCACGGTGCTCTATGCCCAGCGCCAGCCTGGCCTCGGGTCTGCAGGGCAGAGCAGGGGCTCCAGCGTCTCGGACCTTTGCACGTCATTTCAAGGGGCTCAAAGGTACGCGAGGGCGGCAGAACCGGAGACCCGAGCGCGCGCAGCCCGGAGCGTCTCCCGTAAGGAGCCATCAGGGGAAGCGCAGCGGACACCAAGGGACCAGGCGGGCTGGGGTCGGGGGTTACGGCCTTCTCCCCTCACACAGGCTAGAGTGGCTGGAGCACCGCGGAGAGGAGCTGCTCCCCGGGACCTCCAAACCTCCATGCCCACGATTAAGAGAGCGCGAAGCCCGCCCGCAGCCGGGAGGAGGGCTCACCACCCCGCGTGGGGAGAG